>NW_011494769.1:3639793-3690211 GCF_000754665.1 Bison bison bison
GTCCATTGAGTCAGTGATGCCATCCAACTATCTCATCCTCTGTTGTCCCCTTCTCCTCCTGCCCTCAATCTTTCCCAGCATCAGGGTCTTTTCCAATGAGTCAGCTCTTCACATCAAGTGGCCAAAGTATTAGAGTTTCAGCTTCAACATCAGTCCTTCCAATGAACACCCAGGACTGATCTCCTTTAGGATGGACTGGTTGGATCTCCTTGCAGTCCAAGGGACTCTCAAGAGTCTTCTCCAACACCACAGTTCAAAAGCATCAATTCTTTGGTGCTCAGCTTTCTTCACAGTCCAACTCTCACATCCATACATGACCACAGGAAAAACCATTGCCTTGACTAGATGGACCTTTGTTGACAAAATAATGTCTCTGCTTTTTAATATGCTATCTAGGTTGGTCATAACTTTCCTTCCAAGGAGTAAGCATCTTTTAATTTCATGGCTGCAGTCACCATCTGCAGTGATTTTGGAGCCCCCCCAAAATAAAGTCAGCCACTGTTTCCACTGTTTCCCCATCTATTTGCCATGAAGTGATGGGACCAGATGTCATGATCTTAGTTTTCTGAATGTTGAGTTTTAAACCAACTTATTATGTTGGAGAAGGCAATGGCACCCCATGCCAGTACTTTTGCCTAGAAAATCCCATGGACGGAGGAGCCTGGTAGGCTACAGTCCATGGGGTCGCTAGAGTTGGACACAACTGAGCGACTTAACTTTCACTTTTCACTTTCATACATTGGAGAAGGAAATGGCAACCCACTCCAGTGTTCTTGCTTGGAGAATCCCAGGGACAGGAAGCCTGGTGGGCTGCCGTCTATGGGGTCACACAAAGTCAGACATAACTAAAGCGATGCAGCAGCAGCAGCAGCAGCATTATAATTATATAATTGTAACCAATATAATTATATTGGTTAGAATATATCTAAAGAACAAAGAGAAACAATAATGTAAAGATTAAAGAACATAAACACATAGGACATGCTGAAAAATAAAGAACATATTATAATTGGAGCCCAAGTAGAATAAATGAGAAAGGAACATATACAGTATTTGACAAAACAGTACATGGGACATTTGAAAGTAATTTTCTTTTTTTTTCTTTTTCTTTTTTAAACTTTTTTTAATTTAAATTTATTTTAATTAGAGGCTAATTACTTTACAATATTGTATTGGTTTTGCCATACATCAACATGAAGCCGCTACGGGTGTACACGTATTCCCAATCCTGAACTCTCCTCCCACCTCCCTCAGCTATTAACAGTCTGTATGTATGTGAGGAAAAGCAATAGATCACCTGAAATGTCTGACTCTTTGCAACACAATGGACTATACAGTCCTTAGAACTCTCCAGGCCAGAATACTGGAGTGGGTAGCCTTTCCCTTCACCAGGGGATCTTCCCAACCCAGGGATTGAACCCAGGTCTCCCGCATTGCAGACAGATTCTTTACCAGCTGAGCCACAAGAGAAGATCACCTAGGGGAAGATTAATTCTAACCATCCTAGGCGCTTCGTGGGTGGTGCTAGTAGTAAAGAATCCACCTGCCAATGCAGGGGATGCAAGACACATGGGTTTGATCGCTGGGTTGGGAAGATACCCAGGGGGACAAGATGGCAACATACTTCATAATTCTGGCCTGGAAAATTCCATGGACGGAAGAGCCTGGCAGGCTACATTACGTGGGGTCACAAAGAGACATGACTGCATGTGTGCGCGCACATACACACACACACCCACACACAGCCACACACACCCACCCATCCTAGAAAGCTGAACAGCATTTAACTTTGTAAGCCAAAGCCTCTTTCCTGAAGTCTCTTGTTTCTCATGTGAGAACTTTTTCAACAGGCTGCCTCTTCTTAACTGACAATCTATGGCAACCCATTTTTAACATTACCATTTCTATACCCACATGTGTAAAGAATACATTTGGTGGTAAGTTTTTAGAGTCCAAAGTCACTTATAAGAGTTAAAACAATGTTTCAGAAGGCTCATGTTAAAAAAAAAAAAAGCAACAAAACAAATGAGTATTTTCATATTCAAAAATATCTAGTTTTCCAGGAATATACCTTTTTTAATTTAATTTTTATTGGACTTTTGTGGTGGTTTAGTCACTAAGTGGTGTCAGACTCTGCAACTGCGTGGATTGCAACACACAAGGCTTCCCAGTCTTTCAGTTATCTCCCAGAGTTTGCTCAAACTCATGTTCATTGAGTCTGTGATGCCATCCAACCATTTCACCCTCTGTTGCCCTTTTCTTCCTGCCCTCAATCTTTCCCAGCATCAGGGACTTTTCCAATGAGTCACCTCTTCTTATGAGGTGGCCTAAGTATTAGAGCTTCAGCACAAGCTGACTATTCAGGGTTGATTTCTTTTAGGATTGAATGGTTTGATCTTGCTGTCCAAGGCACTCTCAAGAGTCTTCTCCAGCACCACATTTTGAAAACATCAATTCTTTGGCACTCAGCCTTCTTTATGGTCCACTTCTCACATCAGTATATGATTATTGGAAAAACCATAGCTTTGACTATACAAATTTTTGTCAGCAAAGTGACGTCTCTTTGGAGCCAAAGAAAATATAATCTGTCACTCTTTCCACTTTTTCCCCATCTATTTGCTATGAAGTGATGAGACCAATGCCATGATCTTAATTTTTTGAATGTTGAGTTTTAAGCCAGCTTTTTCACTTTCCTCTTTCACATTCATCAAGAGGCTCTTTAGTTCCTCTTTGCTTTCTGCCATTAGAATGGTATCATCTGCATATCTGAGGTTGTTGATATTTCTCCTGGCAATCTTGATTCCAGCTCATGACTCTTCCAGCCCAGCATTTCCCATGATGCACTCTGAATCTAAGTTAAATAAGCAGGGTGACAATATACAGCCCTGATATACTCCTTTCCCAATTTTGAACCAGTCCCTTGTTCCATGTCTGGTTCTAACTGTAGTTTCTGACCTGCATACAGGTTTCTCAGGATGCAGGTAAGGTGGTCTGGTATTTGATCTCTTGTTCCTCTGCCTTTTCTAAATGCAGTTTGTATATCTGGAAGTTCTCGATTCACATACTGTTGAAGCCTAGTTTGAAGGATTTTGAGGATTACCTTGCTAGCATGTGAAATGAGCACAATTTATGGTAGTCTGTACATTCTTTTGCATTGCCTTTCTTTGGGATTGGAGTGAAAACTGACCTTTTCCAGTCCTGTGACCACTGCTGAGTTTTCCAAATTTGCTGGCATATTGAGTGAAGCACTTTCACAGCATCATCTTTTAGGATTTGAAATAGCTCAGCTGGAATTTCATTACCCTTACTAGCTTTGTTCTTAGTAATGCTTGCTAAGGCCCACTTGATTTCAAATTCCTAGATGTCTGGCTGCAGATGAATGACCACATCATTGTGATTATCTGGGTCATTAAAACCGTTTGGTTTTTGTTTTTGTTTTTTTTACAATTCTTCTATGGATTCTTGCCACTTCTTCTCAATCTCTTCTGCTTCTGTTAGGTCCTTTCCATTTCTGTCCTTTATGTGCCTGTCTTTGCATGAAATATTCCCTTAGTATCTCCAATTTTCCTGATGTGAACTTTAGTCTTTCTCATTCTGTTGTTTTCCTCTATTTCTTTGTATTGTTCGCTTAAGAAGACTTTCATATCTCTTCTTGCTAGTCTCTGGAACTCTGCAGTCAGTTAGGTATATCTTTCCCTTTCTCCTTTGCCTTCCAGTTCGCTTTTTTCTCAGCTATTTATAAGCCCTCCTCAGTCAACTATTTTGCTGTCTTGTATTTATTTATCTTGGGGATTATTTTGGTCATCACATCGTATACAGTGTTATGAACCTCTATCATAGTTCTTCAGACACTGCAACACAGTTCTTCAGACACTGTCTACTATATCTAATTCTTTGAATCTATTTGTCATGTCCACTATATAATCATAAGGGATTTGATTTAGGTTAAACCTGAATGGTCTAGTGATTTTCCCTACTTTCTTCAATTTAAGCCTGAATTTTGCAACAAGGAGCTCATGATCTGAACCACAGTCAACTCCAGTTCTTGTTTGGCTAACTGTTATAGATCTTCTCTGTCTTCAGCTGCATAGAATATAATCAATCTGATTTTGGTGTTGATCATTTGGTTATGTCCATGTGTAGAGTCTTCTCTTGTATTGTTGGAAGAGGGTGTTTTCTTTGACCAGTGCATTCTTTTGGCAAACCCTGTTAGCCTTTGCCCTATTTCATTTTGTACTCTGAGGTCAAACTTGCCTGTTACTCCAGGTATCTCTTGGCTTCCTATTTTTGCATTCCAATACCCTATGTTGAATAGGGCATCTTTTTTGTTGTTGTTGTTATTAGCTCTAGAAGGTATTTGAGGTCTTCATAGAACCATTCAGCTTCAGCATTAGTAGTTGGGGTATAGACTTGGATTACTGTGATGTTGAATGGTTTGCCTTGAAAATAAACAGAGATCTTTTTTTAACTGAGGGGAAATTGCTTTACAGAATTTTGTTGTTTCTGTCAAACCTCCATATGAATCAACCACAGGTATATATATGTCCTGAGATTGTACTCGAGTGCTGTATTTCAGAGTCTTTCGGTCACAGTGAGGGCTACTCCATTTCTTCTGAGGGATTCTTGCCCACAGTAGTAGGTACAATGGCCATCTAAATTACATTCACCTATTCCCATCCATTTTAGTTCACTGATTCCAAAAATGCCAGTGTTCACTCTTGCTATCTCCTCTCCAACCATGTCAAGTTTACCTTGATTTATGAACCTAGCATTCCAGGTTCCTATGCAATATTATTCTTTACAGTATTGGGCTTTACTTTCACACCAGACACATCTACAACTGAGCATCATTTCTGCTTTGGCCCTGCTTCTTCATTCTCTCTGGAGCTATTTTTCTACTCTTTTTCTATTAGTTTCAGTTATATAGAAAAGTGATTGAGTTATATATATTGCAGTCTTTTCCAGGTTATTTTCCCATATGGGTTATTACAGAATATTGAGTAGAGTTCATTTTATATTTTATATATAGTAGTGTATATGAAAAATAGATGGGGAAACAGTGGAAACAGTGTCAGACTTTATTTTTTGGGGCTCCAAAATCACTGCAGATGGTGACTGCAGCCATGAACTTAAAAGACGCTTACTCCTTGGAAGGAAAGCTATGACCAACCTAGATAGCATATTCAAAAGCAGAGACATTACTTTGCCAAATAAGGTCCATCTAGTCAAGGCTGTGGTTTTTCCAGTGGTCATGTATGGATGCGAGAGTTGGACTGTGAAGAAAGCTGAGGTAAGATGGTTTTGCTACAAACTTCCCTCTTAGAACTAGTTTTTGCTGCATCCCATAGGTTTTGAACTTTCATGCTTTTGTTTTCATTTGTCTGTAGGTATTCTTTGATTTCTTTAGTGATCCATTGGTTGCTTCAGTTCAGTTCTGTTCAGTCACTCAGTCGTGTTTGACTCTTTGTGACCCCTTGGACTGCAGCATGCCAGGCTTCCCTATCCATCACTATCTCATAGAGCTTGCTCAAACTCATATCCATTGAGTCTGTGATGCCATCCAACCATCTCATCCTCTGTCATCCCCTTCTCCTCCTGCCTTCAATCTTTCCCAGCATCAGGGTCTTTTCAAATGAGTCAGTTCTTCACATCAGGTGACCAAAGTATTGGAGCTTCAGCTTCAGTGTAAGTCCTTTTCAATGAATATTAAGGACTGACTTCCTTTAGAATTGACTGGTTTCATCTCCTTTCAATCCAAGGGACTCTCAAGAGTCTTCTCCAATTGGTTGCTTAGGTAGTGTATTATTTCACTTCTATGTGTTTATGATATTTATAGTGTTTTTGTAGGTGGTTCCTAATCTCATAGAGCTGTTTGGTTCTTTATTTGACTTCAGTTTTCTTAAATCTACCTAGGCTTACTTTATGGCCCAGCACGTGATCAATCTTGGAGAACACACAACATGTACATTAGAGGAAAATGTGTATTCTATGCTTTTGGACGGGATGCTCTATAAATATCAAGTTCATCTTGCCTAATTTGTCATTTAAGGCCTGTGTTTCCTTTTGATTTTGTCTGGATCATCTGTCCATTGGTGAAAGTGGGGTGTTAAAGTCCACTACTATTAGTGTGTTACTGTTGATTGCTCCTTCTATGGCTGTTAGTATTTACATCATCCATACTGAGGTGCTCCTATGTTAGGTGCATATAGATAGATATAAAATTGTTATAGCTTCTTCTTAGATTGATCCCTTGATCATTGTGTAGTGTCCCTCTTTGTCTCTTGTAACATTCTTTAAATTATATTTTGTTTGATATGAGTATTGTTACTCTAGCTTTCTTTTGATTTCCATTTTCATAGAATAACATTTTCTATCTTGTTACTTTCAGTTAGTACGTGTCCCTAGATCTGAAATGGGTCTCTTGTAGACAGCATATGTAGAGAGTATGTTTTTCTATCCATTCAGCCTGTCTATGTCTTTTGGTTTGAGCATTTAATTTGTTTACATTTAAGGTGTTACCAATAAGTATGTTCTTATTGCCATTTTTGTTCATTGTTTTGGATTTGTAGGTCTTTTTTCTTCCCTTCTTATTTTGTTCTCTTGTTATTTGATTACTGTCTTTAGTGATGTATTTGGATTGTTTTCTTTTGTGTCTGTGTATCTATTGTAGATTTTTGGTTTGTGATTAACAGGAGGTTTTGATACCAGTGTGTGTGTGTGTGTGTGTGTGTGTGTATACATACATACAAGATTGTTTAAAGTTGCTGGTCTCTTAATTTCAAATGCATTTCCAGTATCCTGCATTTGTACTCCCCTCACGATTGCTGATTTTGATATCACATTTATGTACAGATGTTACTTGTACTCTATGTTTGCCTTTATGAGTGAGCTTTCACATTTGTAATTTTCTTGTTTTTAGTTGTAGCTTTTTCTCTTTTGTCTAGAGAAGTTCCTTTAATATTGTTGTAAGCTGGTTTGGTTGTGTTGAATTCTCTTAGGTTTTGCTTGTCTGTAAAACTTTTGATTTCTCCATCAAATCTGAATAAGAGTCTTGCTGGGTAGCTGATAACTCAGCTGATAACCTTATGGAGATTCCCTTATATGTTATTTGTTGCTTTTCTCTTGTTGCTTTTGATATTTTCTCTTTGTCTTTAATTCTTATCAGTTTGATTAATCTGTGTCTCACCATGTTCCTCCTTGAATTTATCCTATATGGGACTTTTTATGCTTCCTGGACTTGAGTATTTCCTTTCCCATGTTATGGAAGTTTTTGCCTGTTACCTCTTCAAACATTTTCTCAGGCCTATCTCTCTCTGTCTTCTTCTAACACCACTATAATATGAATGTGGGTATGTTTAATTTTGTTCCAGATGTTTCTTCAATTTAGTTACTCAGTCGTGTCTGACTCTTTGTGACCCCATGAATCGCAGCATGCCAGGCCTCCCTGTCCAGACTATCCTTATTCCTTTCCATTCTTTTTTCATTTTATTTCATAGCAGTGATTTCTAACAATTTGTCTTCCAGCTCACTTATTCATTTTTCTGTCTTATTTATTCTATCGATTCCTTCTAGTTTATTTTTTGTTATTGTATTTGTAATCTTGTTTATCCTTTAAATCTTCCAGTTCTTTGGTAAGCATTTCATGTGTTTTCTCAATCTGCACCTCAATTCTTTCTTGAAATCTTAGATTATCTTTACTGTCATTACTCTGAATTCTTTTTCAGTAAGATTGCCTATCTCCACATCACTTAGTTGTTATTCTGAACTTTTATTCTTCTTTCTGTAACATATTTCTCTGCCTTCTCATTTTGTTTCATTTTGTCTGACTTTCTGTGTTTGTGGCCTCCATTCCTCAGGCTGTAGGATTGTTGTTCCCATTACTTCTAGTGTCTGCCCCCTGGTGGATGAAGTTGTTTAGTCAGTCGCTCAGTCATGTCCAACTCTTTGTGACCCCACTAACTGCAGCATGGCAGGCCTCCCTGTCCATCACCAATTCCCAGAGTCCACCAAAATTCATGTGCATTGAGTCTGTGATGCCATCCAACCATCTCATCCTCTGTCATTCCCTTCTCCTCCTGCTCTCAATCTTTCCCAGCATCAGGGTCTTTTCCAATGAGTCAGCTCTTCACATCAGGTGGCCAAAGTATTGGAGTTTAAGCTTCAGCATCAGTCCTTCCAATGAACACCCAGGACTGAGTTCTTTTAGGATGGGCTGGTTGGATCTCTTTGCAGTCCAAGGGACTCTCAAGAATCTTCTCCAACACCACAGTTCAAAAGCATCAATTCTTCAGCGTTCAGCTTTCTTTATAGTCCAACTCTCACATCCATACATGGCCACTGGAAAAACCATAGCCTTGACTAGATGGACCTTTGTTGAAAAAGTAACGTTTCTGCTTTTAATATGCTGTTTAAGTTGGTCATAACTTTCCTTCCAAGGAGTAAGCGTCTTTTAATTTCATGGCTGCAATCACCATCTGCAGTGATTTTGGAGCCTGAAAAAATAAAGTCTAAAACTGTTTCCCCTGTTTCCCCATCTATTTGCCATGAAGTGATGGGACCAGATGCCATGATCTTCATCTTCTGAATGTTGAGCTTTAAGCCAACTTTTTCACTTTCATCAAGAGGCTCTTTAGTTCTTCTTCACTTTCTGCCATAAGGGTGGTGTCCTCTGCATATCTGAGGTTTGATATTTCTCCCAGCAATCTTGATTCCAGCTGTGCTTCCTCCAGCCCAGCGTTTCTCATGATGTATTCTGCATATAAGTTAAATAAGCAGGGTGACAATATACAGCCTTGACGTACTCCTTTTCCTATTTGGAACCAGTCTGTTGTTCCATGTCCAGTTCTAACTGTTGCTTCCTGACCTGCATACAGGTTTCTCAAGAGGTAGGTCATGTGTTCTGGTATTCCCATCTCTCAGAATTTTCCAGTTCATTGTGATCCACACAGTCAAAGGCTTTGGCATAGTCAATAAAGCAGAAATAGATGTTTTCCTGAAACTCTCTTGCTTTTTCAGTGATCCAGTGGATGTTGGCAGTTTGATCTCTGGTTCCTCTGCCTTTTCTAAAACCAGCTTGAACATCTGGAAGTTCACGGTTCATGTATTGCTGAAGCCTTGCTTGGAGAATTTTGAGCATTACTCTACTAGCATGTGAGATGAGTGCAATTGTGCGATAGTTTGAGCATTCTTTGTCATTGTCTTTCTTTGGGATTGGAATGAAAACTGACCTTTTCCTGTCCTGTGGCCACTGCTGAGTTTTCCCAAGTTATTGACACATTGAGTGCAGCACTTTTATAGCATCATCTTTTAGGATTTGAAATAGCTCAACTGGAAGAAGTTGACTTAGAGGCTTATGCAGGCTTACTGGTGAGAGAAACTGGTGTCTGTCCACTGGTGGGAAGACCTGGATCTTGTCCCTCTTGTCAGCAATGGCATGTCAAGGAGTATGCTTAGAGCTAGCTGTGGGATCAGGAGGACTTTGGGCAGCCTCTCTGCTAATGGGTGGGGCTGTATTTCCACCCTGTTGGTTGTTTTGCCTGAGGCATCTCAGCACTGGAGCCTGCAGGCTGTTAGGTGGGGCTTGGTCTCAGTGCCAAAATGGTGGCCTCCAGAAGAGCTCACACTGATGAATATTCACTGGGTCCTCTGTCAGCCTTGCCCCCATTGTGAGCCATGGCTGGCCTCTGCCTCCCCTGGAGACTCTCCAAGACCCACAGGTGGTCTAGCTCATGCTCCTAGAGTCAGTGCTTTGCTCTGGGTTCCAGTACACATAAAACCTTTGTGAGCCCTCTAAGAATGGGGTCTCTCTTTCCCCTGTGCTGTGCTTAGTCACTCAGTTGTATCTGACTCTTTGTCACTCTGTGACCTATAGGCCACCAGGCTCCTCTGTCCATGCGGATTCTCCAGGCAAGAATACTGGAATGGGTTGCCATGCCCTCCTCCAGCGAATCTTCCCAACCCAGGAATCAAGCCCAGGTCTCCCTCATTGCAGGAGGATTCTTTATTGTCTGAGCCACTAGGGAAGCCCATCCTTACCTGTACTTCAGTGCAAGTCTGGTCTCCAGTTTCATGTTACAAAGCCTATCACCTAAGGACACTTTACATTTGAGGGAAGAAACACCCTTGCATGCAGTTCTTAGATGAGCTCCCCATAATTCTGCTTTCTAGGAAGGAAGCTGCTTTAGTTAAGACAACATATCCAACAACACTTGTCTGTTAAATCTCAAGTTTTTTGAGCATGGGTCACCATGTTCGGTGTGAAGTGTCATGGAAGTGAATTCATTCTAGAACCATTTTTAAATAGAGATCCCATATAGCACTATTATTACAGCAAGTGTTTTTTTAATAAACAAAAAAGTTCCAAAGTGCTGCAGTTTGAACACCACTGTTATAGGTTTTTACTCTCTGGAGACTCCATCCTGCAGGAGCCCCAAGCAGGGCTGTCCCCATGTAGGTGTGACACTTGGGATGGGCTGCCCCGTGGGCTTCGCAACTCTGACCTCCCACACACCATCAGCATTTTTCTACTCAGAGAACACATGGGACCCTGAAAAGCCTGAGATGCCCTGAAGCTGCGTCACAGCCTGGTCCACATGAAATGGCTGTGGGGTGGTCACTGGAGACTCCATGATGCCCTCCATGGATACAGCCCAAGGGGTCTTTGAAGGCCTTAGGAAAGGTCTCTTTCCTCTAATTTTATAGAATTCCTGCAGAAGGAAATGGCAACCCACTCCAGTGTTCTTGCCTGGAGAATCCCAGGGACAGGGGAGCCTGGTGGGCTGCCGTCTATGGGGTCGCACAGAGTTGGACACGACTGAAGCGACTTAGCAGCAGCAGCAGCAGCCTTCAAAGCCAAGTTCTCTGGGGGCTCCTCCTGATGTCAGACTGCCAGGCTAGAGAGACTGACATGGAGCTCTGAACCCTCACTGCTGTGGGAGAACCTCTGTGACAGAATTATTTTCCAGTTTGTGGGTCACCCACCCCATGGGTATGGGAGTTGATTATATCACAAAAATGCCTCTCCTAGTGTCTCACTGCTGCTGCTACTTTAGATATAGGATATAGTTTTTGGTAGGTTCAAAATTTTTTGTCAATTATTCAGAGCTGTGATTTTGGTGTTTTCATGACAGGAGGTTACTTCAAGTTCCCCTTATCTGCCATTCTGTCTCCACCCTCCATCAGTTATATTCCTTTATGTGGCTAGATTCATTCTCCACTCTTCACCAATCTGCTCTGTCCTAGGGTCCACAAATTGAAGCCATAGGTTCCTACAACAAAGGTCCTCCGCAACATGGCATCAACCATAAGCAGCCTTATTTCCCACAATGCTTCAAACATGGTCTGTATTACAATAGGGCCATGCCTTTATGCCTTTTATTCTCTGTGTACATAATGCCTGCCTTAGCTGCATCTACCTGCTAAAATTAATTGCATTTCAAAGTTTATCTCAATCACTACCTTTTTCATGAAGTCTTCTATCTCATTACCCCAGTGCAATTTTTCCTTCCTACATTCTCTTTGAGAATTAGTATGGTAAGTCATAAAAATATGATTTCTGGAATCACATAGAACTTAACTGAAACATGGCTCTATCATTTATAAGCTGTATGACTATGTTAAATGCTATGCTGGCCAAAGCACAGGGTACCCAGGAGGAGTACATATCCTTGGGAGCAGACAAAGGTCAAGGATGGCTTCCTTGAGAAAATGACATTTAAGCTGATAATTATAGATCAAATGGAACTGTCAAGCAAAGAAGAGAGAGGTGGAGGGAATATTCATCTGTAAGTTGACATCTAATAAATGTTTAAGGTGTGATTACTATGTAAAAAGAAAGCAAGTGAATACAGTGACCTAGTATGGGATATAGACATATCCAAGAAACCATACAAGCTTTTAAGAAGATTTGGTATGATATAGGAGGAAAGCATGTACATAATTTTCTGAGGCACCAGGAGGCATGTGGTAAATACCATACAAGTGGTTAAGACAGTATACTTAAGAATTTAAAACAGGAGGCCTCATTGTATCTGGGGCAACTAAGAAAATCATGGTAAAAGTGGTAGCATTTGAGCTGGCTTTTAGAATAACTGAGTTGTGTAGTATTTTAAGAAGATTAATTAGATTATTGAGAAGGTGAATAGAACAGAAAAAAAATAGGAAATTTTTGTGATACTAAAGAGATTTTAAAACTGAGCTTATCTGAATCCCTACAACAAGAAGTTAGAAGGACACAAATACCATGTAGAATGTGGGGTGTTAGGAACGTCCTCATGGAGCTAAAAGAAAAGAAAATTAGCATGCTGATTTTTCTTCTACTTTCAACTCATGCACCACTCCACATGGTATCCTCTGCTCTGCTTGGTGCCCTAGTTGTCTGACCTCTACAAAGTGTCAGTCACTTGGGCTCCCTTGCACTTTGATTTCCGGCTGAGTTCAACCAATGGGAAATAACAGCAGGGGGATAACATGTTTGGGATATTTCTCCTTTCTCTCTGCCCACTTTGGCATCACTACTCTACAAACAGTTACCTCCCTCTATGACTCCAGCTCTATGAGCTCAGTTCAGTTTAGTCACTCAGTCGTGTCTGACTCTTTGCTATCCCATGAACCGCAGCACGCCAGCACTCCCTGTCCATTACCAACTCCCGGAGTCTACCGAAACCCATGTTGATAGAGTCAGTGATGCCATCCAACCATCTCATCCTCTGTCGTCCCCTTCTCCTCCTGCCCTCAATATTTCCCAGCATCAGGGTCTTTTCCAATGAGTCAGCTCTTTGCATCAGGTGGCCAAAGTATTGGAGTTTCAGCTTCAACATTAGTCCTTCCAATGAACACCCAGGACTGATCTCTTTTAGGATAGACTGGTTGGATCTCCTTGCAGTCCAAGGGACTCAAGAGTCTTCTCCAACACCACAGTTCAAAAGCATCAATTCTTCAGTGCTCAGCTTTCTTTATAGTCCAGCTCTCACATGCATACATGACCAATGGAAAAACGATAGCCTTGACTAGACAGACCTTTATTGACAAAGTAATGTCTCTGCTTTTTAATATGCTGTTTAGGTTGGTCATAACTTTCCTGCCAAGGAGTAAGTGTCTTTTAATTTCATGGCTGCAATCACCATCTGCAGTGATTTTGGAGCCCAGAAAAATAGTCAGCCATTGTTTCCCCATCTATTTGCCATGAAGTGATGGGACCAGATGCCTTGATCTTCGTTTTCTGAATGTTGAGCTTTAAGCCAACTTTTTCACTCTCCTCTTTCACTTTCATCAAGAGGCTCTTTAGTTCCTCTTCACTTTTTGCCATAAGGGTGTCATCTGAATATCTGAGGTTATTGATATCTCTCCCAGCAATCTTGATTCCAGACTTGGTTCCTATTTGGAACCAGTCTGTTGTTCCATGACCAGTTCTAACTGTTGTTTCCTGACCTGCATATAGGTTTCTCAAGAGGCAGGTCAGGTGGTCTGGTATTCCCATCGCTTTCAGAATTTTCCACAGTTTATTGTGATCCACACAGTCAAAGGCTTTGGCATAGTCAATAAAGCAGAAATAGATGTTTTTCTGGAACTCTCTTGCTTTTTTGATGATCCAGCAGATGTTGGCAATTTAATCTCTGGCTCCTCTGCCTTTTCTAAAACCAGCTTGAACATCTGGAAGTTCACGGTTCATGTATTGCTAAAGCCTTGCTTGGAGAATTTTGAGCATTACTCTACTAGCATGTGAGATGAGTGCAATTGTGCAATAGTTTGAGCATTCTTTAGTATTGTCTTTTTTTGAGATTGGAATGAAAACTGACCTTTTCCAGTCCTGTGGCCACTGCTGAGTTTTCCAAATCTGTTGGCATATTGAGTGCAGCACTTTCACAGCATCATCTCTCAGGATTTGAAATAGCTCAACTGGAATTCCATCACCACCACTAGCTTTGTTCATAGTGATGCTTCCGAAGGCCCACTTGACTTCACATTCCAGGATGTCTGGCTCTAGGTGAGTGATCACACCATCATGATTATCTGGGTCGTGAAGATCTTTTTTGTACAGTTATTCTGTGTATTCTTGCCACTTCTTCTTAATATCTTTTGCTTCTGTTAGGTCCCTACCATTTCTGTCCGTTATTGAGCCCATCTCTGCATGAAATGTTCCCTTGGTATCTCTAATTTTCTTGAAGAGATCTCTAGTCTTTCCCATTCTATTGTTTTTCTCTATATCTTTGCACTGATAACGGAGGAGGGCTTTCTTATCTCTCCTTGCTATTCTTTGGAACTCTGCATTCAAATGGGTATATCTTTCCTTTTCTCCTTTGCCTTTCACTTCCCTTCTTTTCAAAGCTATTTGTAAGGCCTCCTCAGACAGCCATTTTGCTTTTTTTGCATTCCTTTTTCTTGAAGATGGTCTTTATTCCTGTCTCCTGCACAGTGTCACAAACCTCCATTCATAGTTCATCAGTCACTCTGTCTATCAGATCTAGTCCCTTAAATCTATTTCTCACTTCCACTGCATAGTCATAAGGGATATAATTTAGGTCATACCTGAATGGTCTAGTGGTTTTCTCCACTTTCTTCAATTTCAATCTAATTTGGCAATAAGGAGTTCATGATCTGAGCCACAGTCAGCTCCTGGTCTTCTTTTCGCTGACTGTATAGAGCTTCTCCATCTTTGGCTGCAAATAATATAATCAATCTGATTTCAGTATAGACCATCTGGTGATGTCCATGTGTAGAGTCTTCTCTTGTGTTGTTGGAAGAGGGTGTTTGCTATGACCAGTGCATTCTCTTGGCAGAACTGTATTAGCCTTTGCCCTGCTTCATTCTGTACTTCAAGGCCAAATTTGCCTGTTACTCCAGGTGTTTCTTGACTTCCTACTTTTGCCTTCCAGTCCTATGAGCTCAGTGAAGCTGTTTTCTCACTTGCTCCTTAAGCAGTAGGGGTGTTAATTGTTTCTTCTGTTGCTAATTTCTGGGTTCCTCACTATTCTTCATTTTTTTCTTTTGGCCATGCCCATTCCTCTAAAAGGTTGCCTTTCATGAGTGTCTTCATTTGAATGATCTGGGGAAAATTCTGTTTTGTATGGATAACCAGACTTACCCAATGAAACACCAATGGGTAAATAAGAGGTTTATAGAAAATAAACCAAATTAAAGAAAGCTGAGTGCTGAAGAATTGATGCTTTTGAACTGTGGTGTTGGAGAAGACTCTTGAGAGTCCCTTGGACTGCAAGGAGATCCAACCAGTCCATTCTGAAGGAGATCAGTCCTGGGTGTTCATTGGAAGGACTGATGTTGAAGCTGAAACTCCAATACTTTGGCCACCTGATATGAAGAGCTGACTCATTTGAAAAGACCCTGATTTGGGGAAAGATTGAGGGCAGGAGGAGAAGGGGACAACAGAGGATGAGATGATTGGATGGCATCACCGACTCAATGGACATGGTTTTGCGTGGACTCCGGGAGTTGGCCTGGTGTGCTGTGGTTCATGGGGTCGCAAAGAGTCAGATACAACTGAACAACTGAACTGTATTGTACTGTATTATCTCATATGTGTTTATTTACTGTACACATACCAATACTTTTTGAGGACAAAAATGTTTTGTGGTCATCTTTACTCCTATTTTTAAGTGTGAGGACTACACCTGGGATTGGAGGTGACTTGGTATATGAACAAGGGTGGGAAAATAAGAGAGGATAGGCATCAAAGCAAACTTGTGCCTACTTCATATTGTTCTTCAGTGCCATTTTTTACCTTGAGTTTGAGTTGTTGATTTTAGAAAAGACTGAGGGAGAGAATCAGGAAAACCTGGCTGGAGTACAGGACTAGTGACTGCCTGATACTCCATGGATTCTGTACTATGTAATGCACTAAGCCGATGATTCTCTTTGATGGAGCAACACACACTTCCTTACTTGTTTGCTTTGTGTAATTTTTAGGACTCATATCTTTTGTGAAAAAAATAAGTCGTTTAGCATTAAATAGGAGAAGGCAATGGCAACCCACTCCAGTACTCTTGCCTAGCAAATCCCATGGATGGAGGAGCCTGGTAGGCTGCAGTCCATGGGGTCGCTAGGAGTCGGACACGACTGGGCGATTTCACTTTCACTTTTCACTTTCATGCAGTGGAGAAGGAAATGGCAACCCACTCCAGTGTTCTTGCCTGGAGAATCCCAGGGATAGGGGAGCCTGGTGGGCTGCCGTCTATGGGGTCGCACAGAGTCGGACACGACTGAAGCGACTTAGCAGCAGCAGCAGCAGCATTAAATAAGAACTCAGAAGTTCCATTAGTTTTTCAAGAGACCTATTTTAGCTTGTTATATAACCCTTTCAGACTTTCCTGCTTATGGCAGTTTGAGGACCTGGTGGCATTTTTTGGTCCCTTTTTACATTTTATCTACATCTTACACTCTGTAGCAACTTTCTGAACCTGGGAAACTTCTTTAATAATTCAGACTGATTAGCAAAGGCCTAGCATCCTGGTTCCTGTCCTGTCACCGAGAGAGGTCACTTCAGACACCTGGGAAGCCTGGAAACTCATGATGGAAGTAATGAGGCCCCCAAGAAACCCTGGAAAGAGGCTACAGCCTCTGGCACTTTGGAGTAAGGGGTAAATTCGTGCTCAAGGCTTCTTCGATGCACACGTGCAGCTCTGAGGGCATCTCAGGTTCCCAGAAACCTCCTGAGTTATCTCTGGTCTCAGACTGTAGCCTGGGAGCAATAGTTGTCCTTAAGTGACTGAATAAGAGTGTGTTCTCTCTCATGTCTCCTCTGCTGCAAACCAGGAGTGGGCAGGCCATCCTTCCTTCAGTCTCTCTAGTGGCTCTAGTCTGTGCCTTTCTTTCTGTATGATCAGTCTGGATTTGATCAAGTCTGAAAACCCTACATAATGTATGCCAAGCACATTCGTATTCATTTGCATGTAAATCATCACAGATGATGCTTTATAAAGATTTCTAAGATGCCTCTTAATAAGCGTTTTCAAACCTCTTTTATTTTTCTGTAAGCACTCTCTTTAATCTCAAGCTCTGGAAGGTTTGAATTTGGTTTGAAATGGCAAGCCCAGGAATTTTGAGTAGGTTCTGACAGTCCCGAGTTCTCCAAGTCCCACTTTTCCTCTGTCAGAGATTGACTCAGAATCCCTCGGCCAGACGGATGCAGAGTCCCAGCTGTCAATTCACGTCTCCCACTGGTACTTTATACTCACTGGCTTTAAAAACAGAAGTGTTTTCTTGTTTTAAATGTTCGTTTACAAACCATTTCTCCTCTCTTGAGTCTCTGCAATGTTCCCGCTGAGGCCTCTATGCTCCCAGGGGAATTTCCCCTGGTTTAGGGATAAATAAGGGGGGTGGAAGAACAACCCTCTTCTGATAAGCTGTCTCCGCTGACAAGCCCTTCCCCTCAGACCCATCCATTTAGATCAATGAACATTTCACAGGCTTAACCAGTTATCTTCAACAGAAGACAAGGGCATTATGTAACCACACATACAAAGAGGTATGCAACATTAAAAAATGCTTCCCACAAATTTTAAGTAGGAAAAAACGTGAGTTTCCTATCTTATGCAATTCCATAGGAATACCCTTATCTCATTCAATTCTTCTTTAAACCAGTCATTCACTTTGTTACTGTTTCCTTACAATTAAAAAATAATAATTCCACTAACCAACTCGTTTGAGCCTTGTCCTCATTTGTCCTGTATAGTTTTCTATACGCATATATTCTATATTCATAAACACAAATCAAATATGCAACTGGAAATTTTCTCATTAGAAACATTTTAGGATGTTGTGTGAGTATTTATCTGAATTCAAACATATATGAAACTTGAGTTTTTGTAGGGTCACTGTTACAGTGGTGGTCTGTTATATTTGTGGTCCACAAATATATGCTGAATGAATGAATGAATGCAATGATTGAAACATACCACTTTATGATATTTTTAAAGTATAGTTTAAATGCTAGTAGAAATATGTTCTGTTTAGGTCTCTGAACTGGCTAGAACACAAGTAATAATGATTATATCAGTAAAAATAATTTAAATTATTAATCATTAACAATTATTATGTAGCTAATACTTTATGGCCCACAAAATTCTTACATATACAGTTTTATATAGTTTCATTTTTCATCTTGAGGTAGTGGTTCAATTTTTTGCAAGCTATATTTGTCTTCATGTTAAAAGGTATCCAGTTATCTTTTACTACCATTTCCAAGATGTAATTGTGGAATTATTGTTCCTTAAGCCTACTTCCAAAATATCAAAGAAAGCTGATTGAGTTCACTAATTTACTGCACTTTCTTATATATGATAAAATACATGTAGAATATCCCCTTTCTCTTTCAACCCTAGTATATTGGTTCAAATACAGATCAGAATGCTGTAATAAAGAGACTCAGCAGTTGAGTGGAACAAATGAACTAGAAATCTATTGCTCTTTTGCGTACAACTCAGAGCTAAACAGTCCAGAGCTGGAAGCTTCCCTTTCTCCACAGGAAATGTAGTGCTCAGCCTGCTGGATTCACCCTGTCATCCTCAGCTGACCCAAGGCAGCTTATCCTGCTCTTGCTATCTCCTAGTCAGGAGAAAGAAAGAATGCATTAGGGCAGTGTTTAAGGTCGAAACCTCAAAAGACCGTTTCTTGACAAACCTACTACAAGCACATAGTCATTAAGTTACATGTTACCTTAAGGCAGACTTGGAAATATGGTGTCTAGCTGACTTGCTACACGCCATGCTGAGACCCAGGGATGATGGGGAGGTTCTATAACTAAAATGAAAAGGGGCAAATGGACACTGGAAGAAAATTAGTAGTGTCTGTCACAATTTGGCCCAACTATCAGTGTATTTGGGGTATGTTTTCTTGTTTGGGAGTCAGGATGAGCAGGGGAGGAATCTGGAGAAAAACAAACAAACAAACAAATCCTAAGAGGAAACCAAAGGTAAGAGCTTTGTCCCATAGTGTTCCTTCCATTGTTGAAGAAGAGGAGCAGGGCTGAGGATTTCATGGGGAAGGCCATTTGCACATATATCTGAGTCCTAGGGAAAGAGACAGCTAAAAAGTTTTTAACAAGAAATAACACTTTTCACCCAAAGTCAGTTCAGAAAGAGCAATGCAGAGTTAGTTGGAGGCAACCTTCCAGGGTCTCGAGATGAGGCACTATTGAGAGGTAGTTCCAATGGTAACACCTGCCTCAGTGGTACTGGGGCAGCATAAACGGCTTCAGGACTAGATTGCTGGGCTGGAGTTGGCATTAGCAGTCATGGGGCAGGGGCCACCTGGAGGTCCTGCCTCAGGAGAAGAAAGTAGTAGAGGAAACGACTAGGCACTGTAAATGTTAGTCGCTCAGTCATATCCATCTCTTTGCGACCTCATGGACTGTAGCCTGCTAGGCAAGAATACTGGAGTGAGTTGCCATTCCCTTCTCCAGGGGATCTTCCTGACCCAGGAATTGATCTGGTCTCAGCTCTAATTCCCAGAACCACCATGTTGGAAGATGGTTGTTGATTAGAAGGAATCCCTGGGAGAGAAAGTCGACTCTCAGCTATGAATAACAGTAAAAAGTTACTGTGATGTCATTGGAAAAGTCCTGTTTGTTTGTTTTTATTTACTATAAAAACAGTAAGACAAATTTACACCTCTGTCTACCTCCCTGCAGCAATGTTGACATATGATATAGTTTCTGCTTATCTTATGCCTAGGTGTTTAGTTTCACAAATTCAACAGTCTATAGTAATTGGGTACCGAAAAGTTAAAAGAATAGCATTTACTCATGACTATTTTCATTATTTAATGGACAATGTACAAAATAACCCAAAGGGTAAATGCATTCCTCAAATATATTAACCAGCAGTTTTTCTCTAAATTACAAATATAGGACTCAAAACCATCCCCTTTCTAAAATTGTTAAAAAAGCCAAACAAGAGCTACTTCCCCTCTTCATATATTTATAAAATGTCAATTTCTGTGTCTCGGTCCACAGTAACCCTATCTTCAAAGTGACAAGAGAGGCGTCTTTATGTAAATGCTTTGAACTATATGTAGTGCAGACTTCCACATAAGAGTCAAGTTAAAATTCATTCCACGTGTTCTAAAAGTACAGTACTCTAACAGATGAGTTTGGGTGGAAGCAAAATGGTTCAGCACATTTGATTTTCCACTGACTTGATATTTATGTTGTGTATTCAGTTGTTTTAAAGCATGACTAAAGAGTGTGAAAACACTATAGGAATCCATGGGTCCAGAAGAATTCTCTGCTTGGCTGAATTCCCTCAGCTACATCTATATGAATTTTCTAGACCTATTATTTTTTTTTCTCCAAGCCTTTTGAGTGTTTTGGGATTGCAGTGATTGAGGAAAGTGGTCATTGTAAATGACAATTTTCTATTTAAAAACCTTTCAGCAAAAAAGCTTCTTTCTTTTATACAGGTACAGGCTTCCCCAAAAATTTCAAGAGAAAGAAATGAAAAGGAAAATGATTTTTCCATAGGGCAGAAAGATGGCTCAAGGATATATTAGTTGACTTTTATATTTTTATTTCTCTCCTTAAAGCCAAGGAAGATTTCTAAATCTTGACAGTACACAGGGAGGGGGCCAGAGTTGGGGAAAGTAAGCTTGGGCAGTGTAGAATAGATTGTTAGACTAATTGGCTTTACTTAGGATCAAACTCTGAGCGAAAATGCTGCAGGAGGCTCAAGTCTTATTGCCATTATTTTTACTTAGTATTGGCTTTACCAACTTCCCTGGTGGCCCAGAAGGTTAAGAGTTTGCCTGCAATGTGGGAGACCCAGGTTTGATCTCTGGGTCAGGAAGATCCCCTAGAGAAGGAAATGGCAACCCACTCCAGTGTTGTTTCCTGGAAAATCCCATGGACCGAGGAGCCTTGCCCTTAGAATATTTAGCATCTTTCACTTGCTGTGATTCTTCCCAGCAAACATTGAACATTGCTGATCATGTGGTCAGCCTTGGATAAGACTAAGTATTAGATTTTCACTCTCCTCTCCCCTTCACCTCCCGCTAACACTCTGATGTTCTCACATTATAATTTCAAGATTTCTCCCTTTTCCCTTTTTGATGCTGGCAAAACCTGCTTTTCACTTGTATTAAAACTGTCAAAACTGCCCAAAGGGAAGAAGTATATGTTTTCCCACTGGTACTGAAAAGAGTGAAGAAGCATATTTTGGCAGTTTCAGTGTAGGTGTGAAATTTTCACACAGCTCTTCTAGGGAGGTACACGAGTCTGGCCCTGTTGGAGCATCTGATATTTCATGGATGGCAGTTTCTTTGAAAGGTATGGCCTAGGGCTAAATTAAAAGATGAGGATTTAGACTAGAAATGATAGCGTTCCGTTGAAACAATTGTCATTTATGTGAAAGATGCTGTTGCATATTTAGAAAACAAACGGTGTCCCTTTAAATTTTCCCGATGGCAAGTTTCATTGTAAAATAAAGATCTGGAGTTCTGCATCAAAAATGTAGTTTAACCCATAGAACCCATACCATGATGATGCAAAATATATTAGATTGTGAGGTATTGATTTTACATGAAAGCATATCAGTTAGTGAAATGCAGAAACCAATAAAGCATCACCATGGCTGGGTAGGAGAGCTCTAGATACAATTTATTTTTACACTTAAACCAATTATTGGCTTTGCTTCATTTTTTTAAAATGTGACATATTTTCTTAGGTTTCTAAATAAATTCAATCAAATCAATTACATCAACTTTATATCCCATATTAAGCAACAGTCTTATATTAGAGTTGACACATTTTGATTAGTACTGTAAAAGTACCAAAACTGGGCTAAATTCTCTGAATTTTTTCCCAAGGATTTGGTTGCCTGAACAAGAATATAAATATTGATTTTTATTTTACACACAATTTACAGATTGGCCCATTGCTGATTTTACCTCACAATTGAACAATAGAAATTTATTGAAATGTTTACTGCCCATCCTGATTTCAACACAGTTTTAGAATATTAGGTTAACAATCAAATTCATAGAAAAGTGAGCTGTAACTTTTAAATCAAATAGGATATATGTAACCAATCCTCTATACTTATACACAAGGGTATCTCAATACAATTGAATCCTATTTTAATATATTTAGTATACCTAAAAATTCATGATACATATAAGAACTAGCTATTTCTATTCCTAACAGAAAATATCTAAGAAATACTTTAGATTCAATCTCTTTTCAGTTCTTACATATTAGGTGATGTTGAATCTTCTCAAATTTATTTATATATATCCATAACTTTTTTTTTATTATAGAATCAATTTTTAAGATATGAGAAATCTCTAATGGAGCAATCTCTCAATATAACACTCAGCCTTTGCAGAGTTTTGTTTTGTTTTGTTTTGTTTTAAGGAAAAACAGGTATATTTTATAACCACTCAAATTTTAGAAGTGGGTTCTTATGGGAAAATGAAATTCCCCTGTGATTTTTTAAGTTAATTCTGTCTCTGGAGCCATAGAGAATGAATCCAGTCCGTATGATTATAATGCAGGTATTTATTGATGTCTAACATTCTTTCCCTTGACTTTCTTTAGGCTTAAAGCCCTAGGTTTCTTTAGGCTATTGACCTCAAGTTTGTAATGTCTTATGGGACATTCATTAACTTTCTTCTCACAATTTTGAGTTCATTTCAGTCTTCATGTTTCCACCCCAGTGATTTCTCTCTCTTACTAATGTTTCTGTTATCAGATGCTGTTTCCTCAAGAAATTTAAGCCATTTATTCAGATCAAGAAACCAGATAAAACTATGGTCCAGAATTCTGACAGTTCCCTGAACCACTATTTGGGTTCTCAGAACACTGTAGATTCTCTTGTCACTGTGCATCTCAGCATTCACCTAATGCAGCCATCAAACCTACAACTTAAAAACAAGGCAGGGAATTTCTCAAATGCTCCAAATACCTGCACATCACTACAGATTATGACTGCTTGAATTTAGGGAACATTTTTTTTTTGGCTGGGGAAACATTCCAATGGGATAGATTAATCTATGTAAACCACATAGCTCAGCTGAAACTGCTGTTCAGCATTCTAAATTGCCAGCTCCATCTCCTTTCTGCACAAAAATGCACATTTCTTCCTATAATAAAGATATTTTATAATAGCAATAAGGCAACTCCAGGGTGTGTGGTTATCACGAGATAATCATACCCTAGAGGGATTACAGACACTTGGCTGTGCCTCATAACACCCCATGTGTGTGTTTATCTCATGATAACCACACTCGCTTTTGTATCTTATTGCCTAATTATCCATTTCTAATGCAAAATACTAATTTTTTGTCTGAAACAATGTGTGCAAGGATGTATCGCTAACAAGCACATGAAGATATTGACAAACAATGCTGCTGTTACTCAATATTCACTTCTCATAAGAAAACTGATATACAAGAACATTCTGAGAGTGAGAGAACATTCCAATCCATTTTTGAATGAGCTGCTGCTTAAAAGGACTATGTAGAGGCTTCTGTTTTATCCATTAATACCATAAGATGAATTACACATTATTTTTCATCTTTTAGACTTGAAAACTAGAGAATAAGCAGGAATTTCAACCCTGAAAAAGTAAAAAGACACTAAGTTAATTTACTTCCAAAAAATTAGTGGCAGAGATTGATTTTGACTTATTGAGTTATCTAATTAAATTCCTTATGCTGCCTAGTCATTCCTTCACATATATTTCAAATGTCAACCTTTCAAATTGAAAAATATATGTTAAATTTTATACTTTACAGTTGTATGATTCATACAAGTCTATCAATCTTGAATCCTTTTAACTAACTTTTATAAAGTGAAATTATTGCCTATGTGATTATCTCCATTCTGCATAGTAATATTTATTATTTTTACATTATATTATTATGTAACAATTAAAGCCAATAGTGGTTACATGTACAGATTTCCTATGAATCTGATGTCAGGAATGAACATTTTCAAATTGTATTTTCTAAAGTTTTATTTATAGATCTTTGACTATATTTGAGACCCCACAAAGATCATTAAGGACTCTTGTATTTCAGTACTTGAGTTAAATCCAAACTATTCTGAGTAAAATAAAGTCTCATTTTTGAGGACTTTTATAGAGGAAGTAATGGTATATTCTTAAAAGTTTATTTCATTTGTGTGTGTGTGAATTCATGTGGGCTTCCCTGGTAGCTCAGACAGTAAAAGAACCAGCAATGCAGGAGAACTTCATTCGATCTTTGGGTCAGGAAGATCTCCTGGAGAAGAGAGTGGCTACCCACTCCAGTATTCTTGCCTGGAGAATCCCATGGACAGAAGAGTCTGGTGCACTACAGTCCACTGGGCCACAGAAAGTCAGACATGATTGACTGACTAACACTTTCACTTTCACATATACATACTACCTGTATTTTTAATAAATGTTCTTTCAGTACTTGTTTTCACAGAACATGACCATTGTTCTCAAAGCCACTCATATTTTCTTACAAACTCGGTTTCTTCTTCCTGATTTCTTAGTTCGTAAATATCACTGGGTCAAATTTGCCTAAGTTTAATAAACCTGTTTTTTTTTTAATGTTTTGAACTCTCTGGTTCTGGGCTGTGAGACAAGCTGTTGCTCTGTCCCTGGAGTCCTGTTCCAAGGGCACATACTTGAACTTTGATTACTTTGATTTTAGGGATGGATTACCCATCTGCATTTACTAACAAAGACTGCACTAGATCTCAATTCATAAAAAACAGGTAAATACAGCTACAATGATTAGTTACTTGAAGGCAACATTAGATTGATTGTAAGGACTACAGGGTGAAAAGATACTTTAGAAGTTACTACTCTGTTAATAGATGAAAAATACAATGTTTACTTAACTCTCAATTATTCACTGGTACATAATTAACAGGAAACACTTATTGTTTTAGACACAGGAATATTTTTTAGAACTGAAGGGCATCTTCAGTTCAGTTCAGGCATCTTAGAGCACATCTATTCCAATCACTGTTATATATAGTCAAGAAAATTTGACATTATCTATTCTATTTACTTGCTTTTTACTAAGAGCCAGAGAGGGAGATCTTTTAACTCAATATACATAATTACGTACACCAGAAATTGTGTGAGCCTGAAATTAAGCACACTTATCTAAAGCAAACCTTTTTTTAGATTACTAGTTCTGTTTCTTATTCTATCTTTCCTTGGCATGCAACTGGGGAACCATAAAGAGTTGAGTATTCTGAATAGGTGAAAATATAGGACAACATTCCAGGCTTTTGAATGACCTATATTTTCATTTCATTTTGTGAGTAAAAATTGCCAACATGTAGTTGGAGAAGATTCTTAGAGTTACTAGGTATTAGCCAGGGCTTCACTATTAGACACTAACTGCACTCTGGATACACTAGCACAATTACGCTTTAATGAATTGCCAAAATCATGTGTAAGAAACCAAATCTTTCCTGGAAACCAATAAACACATAAAAAGAACAGTGATCTGAAAGTGAAATAAGACTAGCAAGATAAAAGCAATAAGAAAGTAAATTCTACCTGTGGGGTACATGCTAATATTAGTACTGGGATAAGAAAGGGAAACTATGCCTTAGGTCCATGAAATAATACAAATAAAATTTTTAAAAAAGTAAGTGCAAAAGACTATCTACAAAGAAATGCTTCTTTGAAGAAAACCTAATGTAAAATTGATTTTAAAAATAGAAAAATGGAGATGATGCATAAATAGTAATAAAATGGAAAATATTAAATTTAATAGATTAAATGGAACTGAGAACTGTGAATTTCTTAATAACAATAAATTTGAAAATTAGAAAAGTGACACATTTCTAGAAAAATCTAACTTATTACAAATGACTTGAAAAGACATTGAAAAACTACATATTCTATGTTCATTAAAAGATTTGAAAACCAGAACCAGATGATTTTCCTGGATAATTCTACCATTCAAGGAACATACCATTTCAATCTTATATAAATTTTTTCAGAGGACATAAAAATAAAAGGTACTATAAATCATAATATAAGACTAGTATAATTCTGAAATAAAAAAGGGAGTTCAAAGTAGGAAAATCACAAGCCCGTTTCATTCATGGATTTATATGAAAATTTCCACAAAAACATAAAAAAAGGTGTGATTACATTTATTACAGGAATTTCAGTGTGATTTAATGCTATTAAATTTACAACTATAACTTACCATATAGGCAGATTAAAGGAAAAAGGTTATTTTATATTGGAGTGTATTTGATTTACAATGTTGTTAGTTTTAGGCGTATAGAAAAGTGATTTAGTTATACATATTGTTGCTGTTGTTTAGTTGCTAAGTCTTGTCTGACTCTTTTGTGACCCCACGCACTGTAGCCCACCGGGCTCCTCTGTCCATGGATTTCCCAGGCAAGAATATTGGAGTGGGATGCCATTTCCTTCTCCAAATTATACACATACATAAATCTATTCTTTTTCAGATAAGTTATTATAGAACATTAAATAGAGCTCACTGTGCTATACAGTAGGTCCATGTTGATTATCAATTTTACATATTTAGAAGAGTGTATATATTAATCTCAATCTCTTAATTTATCCCCTCATCACTACCCTTTGGTAACCATAAGTTAATCATAAGTTTGTTTTCCAAGAGTGTGAATCTGTTTTGTAAATAAGTTCATTTGTATCTTTTTTTAGATTCCACATATACATGATATCATATAATTGTCTCTATCTTACTATGATAATCTCTTGATCCATCCATTTTGATGCAAATGGTATATATGTATCCCATCTTTATCCATTCATTCATCCATAGATAT
Organism: Bison bison bison; assembly: GCF_000754665.1. Taxonomy (NCBI): domain Eukaryota; kingdom Metazoa; phylum Chordata; class Mammalia; order Artiodactyla; family Bovidae; genus Bison; species Bison bison. The sequence goes on from NW_011494769.1 coordinate 3,666,576, forward strand.
TTAGGCAGCTCAGAATAACTGAGGCAGCCAGGTGTACAGAAAAGTGATTTAGTTGTACATATTGTAAATAGTGCTTCAGTGAAAATTGGGGAGCATGCATCTTTTCAAATAATGGTTGTCTCCAGATATATGCCAAGGAGTGGGACTGCTGGATCATATTTTTAATTTTTTAAGGAATCTCCATACTGTTCTCCACAGTGGATGTGCCAATTTACATTCCCACCAACAGAGTAGGAGGGTTCCATTTGATCCACATTCTGTCTAGCATTTACAGTGTTCACATGTTTTGATGGCCATTCTGACCAGTGAGGTGATACCTCACTGTAGTTTTTATTTGCATTTTCTAATAATTAGCAATGTTGAATGTATTTTTATGTGCTTTCTGGCCATCTGAATTCTATAGATAGAGGAGCCTGGTGGGCTACAGTCCATGGGGTCACAAAGAATCGGACAGAACTGAAGCGACTTAGTAAGCACAGCATGCCTTATTGGGGGAAATGTCTATTTAGGTCTTCTGCCCATTTTTTAATTGGGCTGTTATTTTGATATTGAGCTGCCTGAGCTGTTTACGTAGTTTGGAGATTAATCCTTTGTCAGTTGCTTTATTTGCATTTTCTTCCATTCTGTGGGATGTCTTTTCATTTTGTTTATTTCCTTTGCTGTGCAAAGCTTTTAAGTTTAGTTAGGTCCCATCTGTTTATTTTTGTTTATATTTTCATTGTTCTAGGAGGTGGAACCAAAAAGATATGGCCAACATTTATGTCAGAGAGTTCTGCCTGTTTTCCTCCATCTTATAATATCCAGTCTTACATTTTGGACTTTAATACATTTTGAGTTAATTTTTGCATACAGTATTAGAGAATGTTCTAATTTCATTCTTTTACATGTAGCTGTCCAGTTTTCCCAGCACCATTTACTGAAGACATTGTCTTTTCTCCATCATATATTCTTGCCGCCTTAGTCATAAATTGACCATAGGTGTATGGGTTTATTTCTAGGCTTTCAATACAGTTTCATTGACCTATATTTCTGTTTTGTGCCAGTAACTGTAATGCTTTGATTACTGTGTCTTTTTTCTTTGTTCTGTGGCAATGATGTCTACCATTCTGTTTTCAGCTTACTTATTTGTTCTTCTGCCTCAGTTATTCTGCTATTGGTTCCTTCTAGTTTATTTTTCATTTCAGTTATTGTACAGTTCATCTCTGTTCTTTAAATCTTCTCTTTGTTAAATATTTCTTGTATCTTCTTGGTCTTTATCTTCATTGTTTTTCTGAATTAGCTCATCCTTAGTATCATTTGTGTGAATTATTTTTCAGGTAGATTGCCTGTCTTCATCCACTTCACTCAGTTGTTCTTCTGGGGTTTTATGTTGTTCCTTCGTCTGGAACACACTTCACTGCCAACTCATTTTTTCTAACTTTCTGTGTCTGTGGCCCTGAATAGGCTCAGGATTATCGTTCTTCTTGCTTCTTGTGCCTGCCCCCTGGTGGTCAGGACTGTGTTTAGAGATGGCTGTGGGCTCAGAAGTACTTGCAGCAGTCTGTCTGCTTGCTGGTGGGGGGCGGGTGTTCCCACCCTGTTGGTTGTTTTGCCTGAGGTTTCACAGCACTAGAACATTTGGGCTGTTGGCTGGGGCCAGGTGTTGGTGCAATGTGAAAATGGCAGTTTTCAGGACGGCTCACACTAATGAGAACTTCCCAGAACCTCTACCTCCAGTGTACTTGTCCCTGCAGTGAGCCACAGCCACCCTCACCTCCCCAGGACAACCTCCAAGACCAGAAGGTAGGTTTTTCCCAGGTTCGCATGAAGTAACTGCTTCAGATCTTATACTCACCATCCAAGAGTGGCATTTCTGTTTCCCCCAGTCCTGAGGAGTTACTGAGATCAAGCTCCAGTGGCCTTCAAAGTCAAATGCTCTGGAGGCCCCTCTCCCTGATGCCAAACCCACACACTGGGGGATCCTGACATAGGGCTCAGAGCTCTCACTCCTATAGGAGAACCTCTGTGATAAAATTACTTTCCAGTTTGTGAGACACCCACTCGGTACCTATGGGATTTGACTGTATCGTAAATGTGTCCTTTCTACCATCTTGTGGCTTGTCTTTGGAAGTATTGTCTTTCAGTAGGTTTTCTGTCAATAGTTGCTCAGTTGTTCAGTTAATTGTGATTTTGCATGAGAGGATGAACTCAAGTCCTTCTACTTTGCCATCTTGTCTGGGGATTGATTCTGAAAAAATGATTTTATTAGTTGGTAAAATGAAGCTTATGAAAATCAATATTAATATTTTAATAAAATCTTTTAGCAAACTAGGCAAATAATACCTTAATGGTGAAACATAATCATAACTTACTATGAGGATGGATAAACACTAACATTGATTTTTACGAACATTGTCCTAGAGTTTCTGGCCCACATAATAAGAGGTGGAAAAAAATTACAAGGTTTGGAAAAGAAGAAACAGAACAGTCAATAAACATCTGATTTAAAAGTTTCTCAATATAGACAACTACAGAGGATGTGCAAAACAAAACAATTTTTGGAAGATTAGATGGATTAGTGAGGTTGCTAGATATAAGATTATATAAAAACTCAGTAAGTTTGTACACAGTAGCAAAAAGTAGAATAGTTACAAAGTACAACAAAAAACAGATGGTAACTAGAAGTCTTAAAAATGGATGACTTTTATGAAAAATACACACAGATAGAAAATCTCAATAATAAAGGGTACTGGTGGAATGTAAATAAGATACAGCCGCTATGGAGAAGAGTATGGAAATGCCTTAGAAAACTAGGAATAGAACTAGCATATGACCCAACAATCCCACTACTGGGCATAAACCCTGAGAAAATCATAATTGAAAGAGATATATGTGCCCCAGTGTTCATTGCAGCATTTTTTACAACATCTAGGGCACAGAAGGGAGAAGGCAATGGCACCCCACTCCAGTACTCTTGCCTGGAAAATCCCATGGACAGAGGAGCCTGGTAGGCTGCAGTCCATGGGGTCGCTGAGAGTTGGACATGACTGAGCGACTTCACTTTCATGCATTGGAGAAGGAAATGGCAACCCACTCCAGTGTTCTTGCCTGGAGAATCCCAGGGACCGGGGAGCCTGGTCGGCAGCCATCTATGGGGTCGCACAGAGTCGGACACGACTGAAGTGACTTAGCATAGCATAGGGCACAGAAGCAACCTAGATGTTCATTGACAAATGAAGGGATACAGAAATTGTGGTATATATGTGCAATGGGATATTACTCAACTATAAAAAGAATGCATTTGAGTCTGTCCTAATAAGGTGGATGAACCTAGAGCCTATTATACAAAGCGGAGCAAGTCAGAAAGAGACACATATTGTTATTAATGCATGTGTATGGAATCTAGAAAGATGGTACTGATGAACCTACGTGCAGGGCAGCAATGGAGATGCAGACATAGAGAACAGACTAATGGACACAGTGCGGGAAGAAGTGGGTGGGAAAAAGTGAGATAATAACGTGGAAACACACATTACCATATGTAAAGTAGATAGCAAGTGGGAATTCGCTGTGTGCCACAGGGAGCTCAACCCAACTCTGGAGGGGAGGGGATGGGAAAGGGGTCTAGGAAGGAGAGGACATATATATATATCTGTGGCCGATTCATGTTTATGTATGGCAGAGGCCAGAACAATATTGTAAAGCAATTATCCTCCAAGGGAAAAAAAAAAAATAAGAGAAGCAGAGGAATCAGTGATCAAATTGCCATCATTCTCCAGATCATAGAGAAAGCAAGAGAATTCCAGAAAAACATCTACTTCTGCTTCATTGATTAAACAAAAGCCAAAAAAAATAATAGTAAAGGGGAGTACCATATTCATGGTTTATAAAAACTCAAAATTACTAAAAAGTATATGATTTTGATCATAATCCCAACAGATATTTTTTAATAGGATAGTGACAAACAGATACTAAAATGTGCAGGAAAGGACTAAGACTGAAGAAAGGGAAACCTCCTGAAGAAATGATGAGAGCTGACTCTGCCTGACACCATAAAGCTCTGGCAATTAGGGCAGTATGGTACTAGTGCAGGAATAGATAAATGTGAGAGAAGAACAACCATAAACAGATATATGCATCTGTGGAAACATGATGTACCACAAAGGTGATTTTACAGATCATGGGGAAATGAGCAACTCTATTAAATGGTGCTGTGACAATTGTTAATCCATAGAGAAATAGCAGCATATAGGCTTACACAGTAAAATATAAGAAAAGAAGCTCCAAGTAGATTAGAATTAAATGTGCAATTCAAAACTTTATAGTTTTAGAATAAACTTGAGGAAATATCTTTAAAGAGTCAGAATTACAAAAGTTTTCTCTTCAGAAAAATACACACAGATGCTAACTAAAAAATCTTGATAAATATACTTTGATTTTAAATTTGCTTATTAAAATACAAACATGAAAAGATAAACCACAAACTGGGAGAATACGTAATCAAGGATTCATATCAGTATATCACAAAATCTACTACAAATAAAATATCCCAATAGAATAATGCTGGTAAAATTCACCAAAATGTTAAATTTCAGAAGGGAAATTAGTTTTAAGAGGAAAATGAAGTTTGGGGTCCTGCTGAGTTTCAAGGTTATAAGTAGACATTATCAATCAGTCTGACCAATAGACCACAAATTGTGGAGATGAAGGTTGCAGGAGGGGACATTTGCTAAGCTTTCTAACCTGGGGATGGGAGAGGGTCAGGGAGCTGAACAGTTTCTAAATCAGTCTCCTTGTTTTGGCCTTGTCTTGTATCTTGGCTCACAACTCTGTTGCCCCCACCTACTCCCAAACTCCTACACACCCAACCCCATTTTGCAGCATGAATTGACTTGCTTCTCACTGACCTTGTCTTTCCTCCTCCCTAGTGGATAATAAGAGTTCAACTTTATAATGTTTTGCTTTGTCAAATGCTATCTTTTTCTCTCCCATTAGCTGGAAATAATTTTTATCCTTTGTTGTTGATTTGGTAAAGGGTTAAGATAAATTCATGTCTAATAGGCCATAATTTCCTTGAAACCCTCTACTTGAAAGTTATATCTGAATTACCACTAGCCCTATCAGCTGAGGTCTTTAGGCTCTCTGGGCCCCAATTTTGTGCTATTACTGCCAACAGTGGTCTCTGTGTGCAAATTTTGGCTCTAGCACTTACTAGTTATTTTAGGCAAGATAAGCTATTTAATTTCTTAGCTGACATGCTCTTATCCACTAAATGAGGCTCTTGCTGTATAACCCACAAGAACATTTTAAGAACAAATAACATAAGTAAAATTACTGAGCTCTGTAGCATATGTGTATTATCTTCCCATTTCCACCAGGTAGAGTAGTAGTAGCACCTACAGCGTGACGACACCTTGACATTAATTGGCTATATGATTTTCCTGAATTTTCTGGGCTGCTTTCAATTAGAGATTGAATGTCCTTCCCTAAGGGACACAAGATAGAGAATTTGGAACACTGAGATACTTTCCTCTTGAGATTATGAATCCACCTTTCTTTTTTCTTTGAGGATTATCAACAGCGGCTTTTAACATAACTGAGAAAAGCTTAAATCAAATGAAACTGATCATCTATTTTTTTGAACCCCTCTTTGGGACTGCCATACAATATCTACTGAATTTGGCACTGTGGCCTGGATGACCAACAGTTTGGTGATCTGATCTCTGTCTCATTTCCAATATGCTAAATGTTATATTTTCAATCCCAATGCACTGCTTTAGTTCCTTTATAGGGAAAAAGAAGGGGCGAGATTGGTCCAGCCATGAATGAATATGAAATCTTGGGAGGCTGGACTCATAGTGAGAAAATAATGCTGGCATTAATCCACTTAGAATTGCACAGTGCTCCACCCACCCCAATGTGGATTGGTTTAACACCCTTTGTTGGTGTTATTTGGCCATTCCCTTCAAATGCTAATGACCAGCTAGTTTAACATCCTTTATTGGTGTTATTCGGACAGTCCCTTCAACTGTGAATGAATAGCTTGCTTTGTTTCCATAGACAGGGAAGCCAAATAACTTCAGGGCCTAGAAGCAAATTATTTTTCTGGTATAGACTGACCCTGAATGATGAATTGGGCTCTATGGTGGCTGTTTCACTGAAGACTGGGATTTCCCTACCCATCGCAAACCAGGCCAAAAGGAGCTAAACCATTTTCTCCTCATTATCACCTCATTAAGCTCCCCAAGCCAGTGCAGGGTTGGGGTAGAGGCCTGCTACAGGTAGCTTAATGAGTTTCTTATTTATAGGCCCCTGTGCTGTTATGCAAAAGCCTGTTATTCCCAGGCGTAGAGTATGGCGCTTTCTAAAGGGAGTTGAGAAATGCAGTTATCAAGCATGTTAGTATGGGCCTCACACCACTTCTTGGCCACTTCATCAACAGTAAGTAAATATATTTGATCTGTAAAATTTGATATTGTGCTGTGGTGTTTACCCCAATTTTCTTGTCTTTTTTTCTTCTATCAACACAGAACAGATGCTGCCCCAGATGCAGATGTTTGCCAGTTTCAGAATAACTCCAAATTCATAACTGTATATGGCATTCTACAGACTCCTCAGTTTGAGTTTGAGGAGAAATGTTGTCTCCCTCCCAAAAACGTTTAAATTTTTTTCTCCTGCCTTATATATGACTTGAAAGTCACATTTAATTAAGTGAAAAGCAGTTGCATTTTTAGTTACCACAGAAAGACAAAAAAAGTCTTGCATAATTAATATGCAAATATACAAATCAATGCTCCATATTTTGAGTCTTCAAAAAAAATCAATTTACTAAACATTCAGGCATTGGACATTTACTTAGCGCTATGGCCTGCTGCGATTCATGGGGTCGCAAAGAGTCGGACATGACTGAACGACTGATCTGATCTGATCTGATGTCTGGTATTGAGCAAGATACTGACAGGATGTAAAAAGTTAAAACACAAGTCATTGTCACAGATTAAAGAAATGTATCATCCGAAGAAGTCCTAGCAGTTGTAACTTAAATGTATATAGAGATATATGTTTATTCAGGTATATTCATATAAATGTGTATGTATATATATTTATCCACAAAAATATTAAAGGAAGCAGAAATTAATTTTAAAGGAAAATAAAACTTGACCAATAGAAAATAGGTCAAACAACAGGTATGGCATCTGTTGTCATATAAAAATATAGACCTCTGATGTCAGAGCAAATGCCACATGCTGCTGCTAAGTCGCTTCAGTCATGTCCGACTCTGTGCAACCCCACAGACGGCAGCCACCAGGCTCCTCCGTCCATGGGATTCTCCAGGCAAGAACACTGGAGTGGGGTGCCATTGCCTTCTCCGAAATGCCACATAAATGGACCCAATTAAAAGGGGGGAGAATCTGGCTGTATTCAAACTATTATAAACAGTTAAGCAGACACAAATAGTTCAAATATATGAATGCCTGTTATGGATAATATGGAGTATACAGAAATGCATACTATAAACCCTCTCCTCATCTTGTCTATGACTAAGCAGGGGTAAGGTAGGTACATAAAAGCAAATAACACTGTACAGAAAATAGCTCATTAGAGAAGTTAAAGAAAATGCTAAAATAAGTGCCAGGAGAAATTCTTCCAACTTAACACACAAAAGAAAAAAAGGAATGGATATGTTAAAATTTGAGTTTAGATTTAATAGGATGGGAAGGTTTCAACAGAGTGGTTGTTTTAATATTTCTACACAGGACAGACTTAGCAGCAACATGTGGTTGTTAGGAGCTTCAGTGATAGAGACTTGTCTTGAAATTATCTTTTCAGTGCCAGTTCCGTATTCTCACTTGGGTTTGAAAATGTGAGTGATTACATTGGGTTAGAAAACTTCAGGTGACTAACTGGCCAGAGGACATGGTTAAGAAAGTGGTTAAAACTCATTCAACTCTGTACTACTGCTACAAACAAAATCATCAAAGGTGCAAGATCTCAGGTCACATTCAGAAAATACGGATTAAATTTTCCTAGTCAGAACTTGAAGTATATGTATAATAGTACAAGATACACATTAAAAAATAGATTAAAGAATGAGAAAATGAGGACTAAAGAAAAGATGGATCAGTAAAGCAGGTGAGAAATTTCAGGCTTTGGTCTCTAGGCAGTATAAAAGCATTTTTTCTTCCTCTAATTGTTTGTTTGTTTGTTTTCCCCTAAGCAATAGGACAGAATGACCAGATGGTTACTATAGAAGTGACTTGATGGATAGCTGGAAAAGGGAAAAACTGAAAGCAAGGAGGTCATTTAGGGGCCTATTCAATAGTCCAAGTTTAGGTGAAAAAATGAATTTATAGGTATGGTAAACAGACAATGAATTCAAGACGAATTCATCAGAGTTTAGAGTTAGAACATTAAGTTAGTAATTTAGTTTGAACACTGTCATGCTGAAAGTTAGTGCAATCAAAGAATAACTAAAATTTCAAACTTGGATAATTATGAGAATGTTGTCCTTGATTAACAGTGACAGAACTGTGAAAAACTACAGCTGTTTTGCTTTAGAATTTAGTAGTGAGAATGATGATAATTCTTTGGACAATTAAGGTTGGAAGTTCAGATATCTGTTATAAGAGAATATCCAGCAGGCAACAGAAAATTATAATGTAGTTTTACAAATAATTGCTGCAATTAGAATAAATGAGATTACTAAGACAATATAGAAAGAAAATGGAAAGTGGAAAAATCAATTAGGTACATTGTATGTGGGAAGAGAAATTTGAAAAAAAATGAAGAATCAGGATTGTGAGAACGACAGTGGATTAGTTCATTTTTGCAGTAGTTTATGTAAGAGGAATATTCAAGAAATAGATGGTAAGCAGTGTCAAACATTCTAAAAAAAGTCAGGCTTAAGAATTGAGAAAAATAATCAAGGATTTGTTGAATAAGTGGTAAGAAACAGATGGTAAGAATTGAATAACTTAATATTAAGTTTTTAACTTTTCTCTATATATGTAAATATATGTTTATTTACATATATAGACCATTTCATCCCAAAGCAATAGAATGCATTCTTTTCAAATGCACATGGAACAGTTCTTAAGGTAGATCATATTTAAGACCATAAATTATGCCTTAATAAATTTAAGAAGATTGAAATTATATCAGGCCTCTTTTCCCAACCATAATAGTATGAAACTAGAAATAAGTTATGAGGTGAAAACTGGAAAATATACAAATATGTGGAGATTAAAATTCACTGATAACCACTGGGTCAAAGAATTAAAAGACAAACCAAGAAATACCTTAAGATGAATAAAAATAAAAATACAACATACCAAAACATATGGGATTCAAAAAAAAGCAATTCTAAGAGGGAAGTTCATAGTGATAAATGCCTTCATTAAGAAATAAGAGACATCTCAAATAACATAACTTAATGGCTCAAGAACTAGTGAAACAAGAACAAATTAAGTGCAAGGTTAATAGAAGGAAGGAAATAAAGATCAGAATGGAAGTAAATAGAGATTGAAAAGACATTAAAAAGATCAATGAAACTAAGAGCTGTTTCTTTGAAATGAGCATCAAAATTGACACCATTAACTAGACTCACCAAACAAAATAAAGGACTCAGAATCAGAAATGAAAGGATATATTACACCAAAATCACAGAAATACAAAGGATGAGAGAGAATAAATAATTATACATCAACAAGTTGGACAATCTACAAGAAATAGCTAAATTTCTAGATGCATACAACCTGGCAAGACTGAGTCATCAAGAAAGAAAAAATATGAACTGACTGATTACTAGCAAGAAGATTTAATCAAATTAAAAAAAAAAAAACTTCCCAGCAAATGAAAGCTCAGGACCAGATGACTTCACTGGTTAAATGTTCGGTAGAATTCAAACAATTAATAGAGAGTCTCTTCAAACTCTTCCAAACAAGAGGAAAAGAACACTTTCAACCTCATTTTACAAGACTAGATTACCCTCATACAAAACCAGACAAGGATGAAACACACACACACAAATTATAGGCTAATACCCCTGTGAAGTATAGGGGGGAAAAAATTCCTCAACAACTATTAGCAAATCAATTCAATAATACATTTAAAAGATCATACACCATAATCAAGTGGGATTTATCCCAAGGATGAAAGAATGGTTCAACATCCATGAATTAATCAATGTTACTTACCCCCATTAACAAAATGAAGGATAAAAATTACATGGTCATCTCAATAGATGCAGAAAAAGCAACTAAGTTCAACATCCATTTATGATAAAACCTCTCAACAAAGTGTGTATGGAGGGAATGTAACTCAACATAATAAAGCCCATATATGATAAGCCCCCAGCTAACATCATACTCAACTATGAAAAGCTAAAAAGGTGTCCTCTAAAATTAGAATCAAGACAAGGATGCCAACTCTCACCACTTCCATTTGACTTAATGTTGGAAGTACTAGCTAGAGCAATTAGGCTAGGGAGAAAAAAAAAAAAAGCATCCAAGTTGGAAAGGAAGAAGTGAAACTGTTGATTTTGCAAATGACATGATATATATTCAAAACCCTGAAGACTTCACCAAAATAACTGTTAGAACTAATCAACACATTAAATTCATAGGATATAAAAGCAATATATGGAAATCTGTGTTATGTCTATATACTAAAAATGAATTATCAGAAAGAAATTAAATTGCATCAAAAATCATGAATATATAAGAATAATTTAGCCAAGGAGGTGTAAGATCTGCACAAAAATTTAAGAGGAAATTATAGGGAAAAAAATGGGAAGATATTCTGAGTTCATGGATTGAAGGTTTAATATTGTTAAAATCAGCCAGGAATATATAGTGGGGGAAACGGAGAGTCTCTTCAATTAATGGTTTTTGGAAAATTGGACAACCATGTACAAAGGAATAAAACTAGACCATTATCTTATATCATTACACAAAAATCAATACAAAATGCTTCAAAGATTTGAATTTAATACCTGAAACCATAAAATTCCTAGAAGAAAAATAGGTGGTAATCTTCTTGACATTGATCTTGAGAATGATTTCATGAATTTGACACCAAAAGGCAAAAAACACAAACTAAACAAGTAGGACTATAACAAACTAAAAACTTGCACAGCAAAAGGAACTATCAACAATGAAAAGGGAAACTCCTGAATGGCTGAAAATATTTGCAAATCATATATCTGATAAAGGGTTACTATGCAAAATATGTAACAGACAGAACTGAATACTAAGAAAAATATTTAAAAAGTGGGCAGAAAATCAAAACAATGAACTAACACCTAACAGTGGACAGAATGGCCATCATTAAAAGTGTACAAAAAAAAAAAAAGTGTACAAAAAACAAATGTTGGAGAGGTTATGGGGAAAAGAGAACCCAAGCACTAGTGGGAAGGAAAATTGGTGCAGCCAGTATAGAAAAAAGTATGGGTGTGCCTTACTTTTTTATAAAAATACAAATAGAGTTGTCATATGACCCAGCGATCTCACTTCCAGCTGTATCTGGAGGAAACTCGAATTTGAAAAGATACATGCACTTCCCTGGTGGTTCAGAGAGTAAAGAATCTGCCTGCAATGCAGGAGACCTGGGTTTGATCCTTGGGTCAGGAGGGTCCCCTGGATAAGAGAATGGCTACCCATTCCAGTATTCTTTCGTGGAAAACTCCATGGACAGAGGGATCTGGTGGGTTATAATCCATGGAGTTGCAAAGAGTCAGACACAATTTAGTGACTAACACTTTCACTTTTCACATTCATAGCAGCGCTGTTTACAATAACCAAGACATAGAAACAATCTAAATGTTTATCAACTGAGGAATGGATAAAAATAGATGTGGTTATACACACACACACACAGGTACAATATTACTACTCAGCCATTAAAAAATAATAATAATAATAATGTCATTTGCAGCAACATGGATGGACCTAGAGATTATCAAACTAAGTGAAATATGTCAGAAAAAGACAAATACCATATGATACCACTTATATTTGGAATCTAAAATATGACAAATGAATTTATCTACAAAATAGAAACAGACTCATAGAGAATCAACTGGTAGTTGCCAAGGGGGAGAGGGGTGGAGGAGGGAAGGTATGGGAGTTTGGGTAGCAGACACAAACTATTATATATAGAATGGATAAACAAGAAGCTCCTACTGTATAGCATATGGAGCTATGTTTAATATCCTGTGATAAACCATAATGGAAAAGAATTTGAAAAAGAATGTATGGAATGTGAAGTCAAGTGGGCCTTAGGAAGTATCACTATGAACAAAGCTAGTGGAGGTGATGGAATTCCAGTTGAGCTATTTCAAATTCTAAAAGATGATGCTGTTCAAGGGCTGCACTCAATATACCAGCAAATCTGGAAAACTCAGCAGACTGAAAAAGGTCAGTTTTCATTCCAATCCTAAAGAAAGGCAATGCCAAAGAATGTTCAAACTACCGCACAATTGCACTCATCTCACACGCTAGCAAAGAAATTGCCAAAATTCTTCAATCCAGGCTTCAAGAGTATGTGAACCATGAACTTTCAGATATTCAAGCTGGATTTAGAAAAGGCAGAGGAACCAGACACCAAATTGCCAACATCTGTCGGATCATCGAAAAAGCAAGAGAGTTCCAAAAAATCATCTACTTCTGCTTTATTGACTATGCCAAAGCCTTTGACTGTGTGGACCACAATAAACTGTGGAAAATTCTGAAAGAGATGGGAATACGAGACCACCTGACCTGCCTCTTGAGAAACCTATATGCAGGTCAGGAAGCAACAGTTAGAACTGGACGTGGAACAACAGATGGGTTCCAAATAGGAAAAGGAGTATGTCAAGGCTATATATTGTCACCCTGCTTATTTAACTTATATGCAGAGTATATCATGAGAAACACTAGGCTGGAGGAAGCACAAGCTGGAATCAAGATTGCCTGGAGAAATACCAATAACCTCAGATATGCAGATGACACCACCGTCATGGCAGAAAGTGAAGAAGCACTAAAGAGCCTCTTGATGAAAGTGAAAGAGGAGAGTGAAAAAGTTGGCTTAAAACTCAGCATTCAGAAAATTAAGATCATGGCATCAGGTCCCATCACTTCATGGCAAATAGATGGGGAAACACTGGCTGACTGTATTTTGGGGGTCTCCAAATTTACTGCAGATGGTGATTGCAGCCATGAAGTTAAAAGACACTTACTCCTTGGAAGGAAAGTTATGATCAACATAGACAGCATATTAAAAAGCAGAAACATTACTTTGCCACCAAAGGTCCGGATAGTCAAGGCTATGGTTTTACTAGCAGTCATGTATGGATGTAAGAGTTGAACTATAAAGAAAGCTGAGAACCGAAGAATTGATGCTTTTGAACTATGGTGTTGGAGAAGACTCTTGAGAGTCCCTTGGACTGCAAGGAGATTCAACCAGTCTATCCTAAAGATCAGTCCTGAGTGTTCATTGGAAGGACTGATGTTGAATGTGAAACTCCAATTCTTTGGCCACCTGATGTGAGGAACTGACTCCTTTGAAAAGACCTGATGCTGGGAAAGACTGAAGGCAGGAGGAGAAGGGGATGACAGAGGATGAGATGGCTGGATGGCAACACTGACTCAATGGACATGAGTTTGAGTAAACTTCGGGAGTTGGTGATGGATGAGGAGGCCTGGTGTGCTGCAGTCCAAGGGAGTCAAAGAGTCAGACATGACTGAGCGACTGAACTGAAATGAATAACTGAATTGTTTTGCTGTATGTTAGAAATTAACACAATATTTCATGGCAGAAAGTCAGGAAGAACTAAAGACCCTCTTGATGAAAGTGAAAGAGGGAGTGAAAAAGTTGGCTTAAAGCTCAACACTCAGAAAACTAAGATCATGGCATCCCGTCCTATCACTTCATGACAAATAGATGGGGAAACAGTGGATACAGTGGCTGACTTTATTTTTGGGGGCTCCAAAATCACTACAGATGGTGACTGCAGCCAAGAAATTAAAAGACGCTTACTCCTTGGCAGGAAAGTTATGATCAACCTAGACAGCATGTTAAAAAGCAGAGACATTACTTTGTCAACAAAGGTCTGTTTAGTCAAGGCTATGATTTTACCAGCAGTCATGTATTGATGCGAAAGTTGGACTATAAAGAAAGCTGATCACCGAAGAATTGACGCTTTTGAACTGTGGTGTTGGAGAAGACTCTTGAGAGTCCCTTGGACTGCAAGGAGAACCATCCAGTCCATCCTAAAGAAAATCAGCCCTGACTGTTCGTTGGAAGGACTGATGCTGAAGCTGAAACTCCAATACTTTGGCCAACTGATGTGAAGAGCTGACTCATTTGAAAAGACCCTGATGTTGGGAAAGATTGACAGCAGGAGGAGAAGGGGACAACGGGAGATGAGATGGTTAGATGGCATCACTGACTCAATGGACATGAGTTTGGTTAGACTCCAGGAGTTGGTGATGGGCAGGGAGGCCTGGCGTGCTGCTGTTTATGGGGTCGCAAGGAGTCAGACACAACTGAGCAACTGAACTGAACTGAACAACGTGTTGGCAAGAAAAGGAAACCATTATGCACTGTTTGTGGGACTGTAAGTTGTTGCAGCCACAGTGGAAAACAGTTGGATGTTCCTCAAAAAATTAAAAAGTAAAACTACCATATAATCCAACAGAAGTATACCTAATAGGTATTAATGACTGAGGTATTCAAAATGGTGTGGTCAGTCACCTAGAGCCAGACATCCTGGACTGTGAAGTCAGTGGGCCTTAGGAAGCATTACTACAAAGAAAGCTAGTGGAGGTGATAGAATTCTAGCTGAGCTATTTCAAATCCTAAAGGATGATGCTGTTAAAGTATTCCATTCAATATGTTAGCAAATTTGGAAAACTCAGCAGTGGCTATAGGGCTGGAAAAGGTCAGGTTTCATTCCAATCCCAAAGAAGAGTGGTGTCAAAAAATGTTCAAACTACCATACAATTCCATTCATTTCACATACCAGCAAAGTTATGCTCAAAATCCTCCAAGCTTGGCTTCAGCTGTATGTGAATCAAGAACTTCCAGATGTACAAGCTGGGTTTTAGAACAGGCAGAGGAACCAGAGATCAAATTGGCAACATCTGTTGGATCATAAGAAAGCAAGGGAATTCCTGCTTCATTGATTATGTGAAAGCATTTGACTTTGTGGATCACAACTGTGGAAAACTAAGAGATGGGAATACCAGACCACCTTATGTATCTTCTGAGAAACCTGCATGCAGGTCAAGAAGCAACAGTTAGAACCTTACATGGAACAACCAACTGGTTCAAAAATTAGAAGAGTACAACAAGGCTGTATATTCTCACCCTGTTTATTTAACTTATATGCAGAATACATCATGCAAAATGCTGGGATGGATGAATCACAAGCTGGAATCAAGATTACCAGGAGAAATATTTACAGTAGAATTATTTACAATAGCCAATGTATGGAAATAACCTAAAGCCTGTCAATGAATAAATAGATCAACAACCTCAGACATGCAGACAATATCACTCTTATGGCAGAAAGTGAAGAGAAACTAAAGAGCCTCTTGATAAGGGTGAAAAAGCTGACTTGAAACCCAATAAAAGGAAAAAAAAAAAAACTAAGATCATGGCAAATAGAAGGAGAAAAAGTAGTAGTAGTGACAGATTTTCTTTTCCTGGGCTCCAAAATCACCATGGATGGTGATTGCAGCCATGAAATTAAAAGATAAGCTTGCTTCTTAGAAGGAAATCTATGACAAACATAAACAGCATATTAAAAGGCAGAGATATCACTTTGCCAATAAAGGTCTGTATAGTAACAGCTATGACTTTTCCAGTAGTCATGTATGGATGTGAGAGTTGGTCTATAAAAAGGCTGAGGGCTGGAGAATTGATGCTTTTGAACTGTGGTCCTGGAGAAGATTCGAGAGTCCCTTGCACTGCAAGAGATCAAACCAGTCAATCCTAAAGGAAATCAGCCTTGACTATTCATAGGAAGGACTGCTGCTGAAGCTGAAGCTCCAATGCTTTGGCCACCTCAGTGGCCAACTCAATGCAAAAGACCTTGATGCTGGGAAATATTGAAGGCAAAAGGAGAAGAGAGTGGCAGAGGGTAAGATGGTTTGATAGCATCACCAACTCAACGGACATGGATTTGAGGAAACTCTGGGAGATAGTAAGATAGGGAAGCCTGGAATGCTGCAGTTCACAGAGTTGCTGAGATTTGGACATGACTTAGTAACCGAACAACAACAACATAATCTAGCAATTCCACTCCTGGATGCTTATTCAAGGAAAATGAAAAACACTTACTCAAAAAGCCTTATGCTCGCCTGTGTTCGCTGTAGAATTATTTACAATAGCCAATGTATGGAAATAACCTAAAGCCTGTCAATGAATAAATAGATAAAGCAAGTGTGGCATATGCATGTAGTGGAATATTATTTGGCCATAAAAAGAAGGAAGAGTTGACAACTGTGACAACATGGATGAACTTGAGGAGAGTATGGTATGTAAAATTAAGTCAGAGAAGGACATATGCCATATGATCTTAATTTTATGTCAGTTTTGAAAAGAAAACTCATAGAAACAGAACACATTGGTGGTTTGGGGGGACAGAGTGTAGATTTGGTGAAATGAGTAAAGGAGATCAAAAGGTATAAACTTTCTGTTGTAAAATAAGTCACGGGGATATAATGTACACTATGGTGATTCAAGTTAACAATGTATTACATATTTACAAGTTGCTACGGGATTTAATTAAAACAGGACAAAATGAAAAGTATAGTTAGATAATCAAATTCAATTCACAAATATTACTAATCGCCTTTCATGTAAATACTAAACATTACACTGGAAAACCAAATTCTGTCAGACTGCAAGTTAACAATACGCTAATCACAAGAAACATACCTTAAATTTTAACATAGAGAAAAGTTAAAAGGATAAAAAAAATTACCAAACATTTTCTTTTGGAAAGTTGGTATAACTACACAATTTAGTATCATTCTAAGTAGAATTTAAGACAAGATATAGTACAAAAGGAGCATTTAATAATGAGGGGTCCTAGATAATCTAGGATGATATAATAATTCTATATTTACTTTGGCCACCTCATGTAAAGAGTTGACTCACTGGAAAAGACTCTGATGCTGGGAGGGATTGGGGGCAGGAGGAGAAGGGGACGACAGAGGATGAGATGGCTGGATGGCATCACTGACTCGATGGACGTGGGTTTGGGTGAACTCCAGGAGTTGGTGATGGACAGGGAGGCCTGGCGTGCTGTGATTCATGGGGTTGCGAAGAGTCAGACACAACTGAGCGACTGAACTGAACTGAACATAGACTTAAAAAGCAAAAACTGATAAGAAAAAACAATCCACAATCTTAATAGGAAATTTTAAAACATCTCTCTCAATAAGTGATAGAAGATGAAAGGAGAAAATAAATACAAATTTTGAATACCAAGATTTGTTCTAATTGATAGATATAGAATCCTATATCCAATAGCTTATAAGATACACTTTATTTTCAGGAGTAAACAGAACATATACCAATACAAAATATTCAAATTATATAGAGCATATTCTTTGACCATAATTATAATCGGTAGCAAAATGTCAATGTCAAAATAACCAAAATATTTTGTTTAAAAAAAAAGCATGCATTAATGAAGAAATTTTTTAAAAAGTTTTTTTGGAAGATGAATACAAGTAATAATCATCTGAAATATAGGTTTTATTGTAAAGGGGGAAAAGTACAAATAGCTTTAATAAGAAAGAAAAATAGGATATTCCTTTTGAGGTATAGACATTACAAAGATTATTCAAGGATATGATGAACAACTTATCAATATATTTGAAAAATTAGATGAATAATTCCCTTGAAAAACATATTGCCAAAATGGACAAAAGATAAAATGAGAAAACTTCAAGTTTGATATCTTTTAAAGAAACAGAATATTGAATTTACAATCTTTCCACAAGGAAAATGGGCCCAAATATCTTTACAGATAAATAATTTCAAATATCTAAAGAAAAAATAGCACCAAACAATTCTTTTCAAGGATAGAAAAAGAATGCTTTCCAAGTCATGAGAATATTATAACAGGGTGACCAAAACCTGACAGAACATTAAAAAACTTGCATATAACCATGTTAACATATTACAGGAAAAAAAATCCTACAATTTCAATAGATCCAGAAAAGTCTGTGACAAAATCCAAGACCCCTTCATAATTTAAACACACATACATCAACCAACTCAGCAAACTAAGAAATCATAAGGAACTTCTTTTACAATAAAAAAAAAAACCTAGAAACATAATGCTTCTATTCAATGCTATACTAGAGGTCCTAGCCAAGAAATAGAAACAAAAGTTACAGGGAGCGCAAAACTTTCATTTAAAAGTTTGAGTTGTAATATAACAGTAATGTATTGCTAAGAGAGTAGATCTTAAATGTTTTCACTACAGAAAAATATAGTAATTATATAAGGTGATATAGGTGTTACTAACCCTACCACCATGATCATTTCACAACATATAAAGATATCAAATCATGCTGTACACCTTAAACTTATACAGTGTTATATGTCAATTACATCTCAATAAAGCTGGAAAAAAATAAAGGGATATGGAATGGACATGTGGAAATAAAACAGCAATTATTTACACACACAAAAAATGTTTGTTTTCCTGAAAATGAAAACAAAACAAAACAGGAAAACCAACAGGATTAATATCAAGTGAATTTACCAAGATCCCTGGCCACAAGGTACATTTCTCTTATGTACCAGCTGCAGACATTTAGAAAATGGAACTTAAAAGCAACACGGCTTCCAAGAGCATAAAATAAAATACTGGGAATAAATCCACATGAAAAACATGAGAGTAAAAAGACATGAAAGTCTTCTGCACAGAAGATGATAAAACATTTCTTAGAAAAATTAAAGAGGACTGAACAAGTGGGAAATATGATGCATTTATAGATGAAGATTATAATTTGGGAAAACTGATACCCAATCATTATCTTAGAAAATTTTATTTTGTGGATATCAACATTCTAAAATTTTTATGGAAGCACAAAGGACCAAAACAACTGAAATAAATTCAAGAACATATTCAGAAGATTTGCATTACAATTTGTACTACCGCATATAAGACTTCTAAATCTACATAAGTTAGAACGTTCACTAGATGGTCAAGACCAAAATCAGATGAATATATTCTTTGTAGCCGGAGATGGAGAAGCTATATACAGGAAGCAAAAATTAGATCAGGAGCTGAATGTGGCTCAGATCATGATCTCCACATTGCAAAATTCAGACTTAAATTGAAGAAAGTAGAGAAAATGACTAGGCCATTAGGTATGACCTCAATCAAATCTGCTATGATTATGCAGTGGAACTGACAAATAGATTCAAGGGATTACATCTGATAGATTGCCTGAAGAACTATGGATGAAGTTCATAACATTGTACAGGAGGTGGTGATCAAAACCATCCGTAAGACAAAGAAATGCAAAAAGGCAACAGTTGTCTGAGGAGGCCTTACAAACAGCTGAGAAGAGAAGAGAAGTAAAAGGCAAAGGAGAAAAAGAAAGATATACCCATCTGAATGCAGAGTTCCAAATAGCAACGATGGATAAGACAGCCTTCCTAAGTGAACAAGGCAAAGAAATAGGGGGGAAAAGTAGAATGAAAAAGACTAGAGATCTCATCAAGAAAATTAGAGATACCAAGGGAACATTTCTTGCAAAGATGGACACAATAAAGGACAGAAATGGAAGGTGAAAAGTGAAAGTGAAAATCGCTCAGTCGTATCCTACTCTTTGCGACTCCATGGACTATACAGTCCATGAAATTCTCTAGGCCAGAATACTGGAGTGGGTAACCTTTCCCTTCTCCAAGGGATCTTCCCAACCCAAGGATCAAACCCAGGTCTCCTGCATTGCAGGTGGATTCTTTACCAGCTGAACCATAAGGGAAGCCCAAGAATCCTGGAGTGGGTAGCCTATCCCTTCTTCAGCAGATCTTCCTGACCAGGGATCGAACCAGGGGTCGCCTGCATTGCAGGCAGATTCTTTACCAACTGAGCTATCAGGAAGACCTAACAGAAGCAGAAGATATTACGAAGTGGTGACAAGAATACACAGAACTACACAAAAAAGATCATGAGCTGGATAACCACAATGATGTGATCACACACCTAAAGCCAGATATCCTGGCACATGGAGTCAAGTGAGTCTTTGGAAGTTACTATAAACAAAGCTAGTGGAGGTGATAGAATTCCAGCTGAGCTATTTCAAATCCTAAAAGATGATGCTGCTAAAGGGCTGCACTCAATATGCCAGTAAATTTGGAAAACTCAGCAATGGCCATAGGACTGGAAATGTCAGTTTTCATTCCAATCTCAAAGAAAGGCGATGACAAAGAATATTCAAACTACCACACAATTGCGCTCATTTCACATGCTAGCAAAGCAAAGTTCAAAATTCTCCAAGCTAGGCTTCAACAGTATGTAACCAAGAACTTCCAGATGTAGAAAAGGATTTAGAAAAGGCAGAAGAACCAGAGATCAAATTGCCTGTTGGATCATAGAAAAACCAAGAGAATCACAGAAAAACATTTACTTCTGCTTCATTGTCTATGCTAAAGCCTTTGACTGTGTGAATCACAACAAAGTATGTAAAATTCTTAAGGAGATGGGACTATCAGACCACCTTACCTGCCTCCTGAGAAACCTGTATGCAGGTCAAGAAGCAACAATTAGAACCAGACATGGAACAAAGGACTGGTTAAAACTGGGAAAGGAGTATGTCAAGGCTGTACATTGTCACTGTGCTTACTTAATTTATATACAGAGTACGTCATGCTAAATGCCAGGCTGGATGAAGCACAAGCTGGAATCAAGATTTCTGGGAGAAATATCAATAACTTCAGATATGCAGATGATATCACCCTTATAGCAGGAAGCATAGGAGAACTAAGGAGTCTCTTGATGAAAGTGAAAGAGGAGAGTGAAAAAGCTGGCTTAAAACTCAACTTTCAAAAAACTAAGATCGTGGCATCCAGCCCCATCACTTCATGGCAAATAGATGGAGAAGCAATAGAAACAGTGACAGATTTTATTTTCTTGGGCTCCAAAATCACTGTGGACAGTGACTGCAGCCATGAAATTAAAAGATACTTGCTCCTTGGAAGAAAAAATCTGACAAACATAGACAGCATATTAAAAAACAGAGACATTATTTTGCCAACAAAGGTCTGTCTAGTCAAGGCTATGGTTTTTCCAGGAGTCATGTATGAATGTGAGAACTGGACAATAAAAAATGCTGAGCACCAGAGAACTGATGCCTTTGAACTGTGGTGCTAAAGAAGACTTTGAGAGTCCCTTGTACAGGAAGGAGATGAAACCAATCAATCATAAAGGAAATCAACCCTGAATATTCATTGGAAGGACTGAAGCTGAAGCTCCAATACTTTGGCCACATGATGTGAAGAACTGACTCATTTGAAAAATGATGCTGGGAAAGACTGAAGGCAGGAGGAGAAAGACAGAGGATGAGATGATTGGATGGCATCTCCGACTCAGTGGTCATGAGTTTCAGCAAACTCTGGGAAATAGCGAAGGACAGGGAAGCCTGGCATTCTGCAGTCCATGGTGTCACAAAGAGTTGGACACAAATGAGTGACTGAACAACAACAACAACAACTGGTACAAGGATAAACAGATCAATGGAACAGAATAGAGTCCAGATAGACTCGCAAATATGTAAGCACTTGATTTATAAAGTTACTGCTGAAAAAAGTTTCTAAACCGATGTCTGTAAAGTTGCCATTGTCTTAAAGGTTTCCCTCCTAACTCCACTGGTAAAGAATCTGCCTGCAATGAGGGAGACCTGGTTTCAATACCTTGGTTGGGAAGATCCCCTATAGAAGGGAATGGCAACCCACTCCAGTATTCTGGCCTGGAGAATTCCATGGACCATATAGTCCATGGGGTCGCAAAGAGTTGGACATGACTGAGCCACTTTCACTTTAAATGCTAATATATCTAATATTCATATTAGTTTGAAAGATATTGTCACACCATTTTACAAACAAGAAAAATACAAATTTTATCTCATTTTAAAGTAAATTCTCTATTTTTCTAAATATTGAGAGGACTTCACAATATTCTCAGAACAAATCAATTTTGACATTTTTTTAAAATTTTCATTCAATAAATTGACATTTTGATTATCATATTAGTCCCTAAATATATGTTAAGTGAGATTTACTGGCATATTATAATAACTTTAAAGAGATTATATGGACATAACTGAAATGATATTTAATTTCTAAGACATTGCAAAATCTCATTATATTAATTTCTATATTCACACAAGAACATCAAAATGTTAAGCTTATTTACCTCCAGAGAAAGTCTAAGAGGTTGGATCTTCCTAAATATGCAGTTTTCATACATAATACCATCTTGAAAACATTTGAACTTCCCAGAAACCACAGGGAAAGGAATAGTCCTTCAACATCTAAACCAACCACATTCCCTTTAGAATAAAATAATTTTCTAAGAAAATGTTTCTTTCTGTAACTACAATTAAAATATAAACATATCAGCCTTGCTCTTCAGTTTAGTTCAGTTCAGTCGTTCAGTCGTGTCTGACTCTTTGCGACCCCGTGAATCGCAGCACGCCAGGCCTCCCTGTCCATCACCAATTCCCGGAGTTCACTCAGACTCACGTCCATCGAGTCAGTGATCCCATCCAGCCATCTCATCCTCTGTCGTTCCCTTCTCCTCCTGCCCCCAATCCCGCCCAGCATCAGAGTCTTTTCCAATAAGTCAACTCTTCGCATGAGGTGGCCAAAGTACTGGAGTTTCAGCTTTAGCATCATTCCTTCCAAAGAAATCCCAGGGCTGATTTCCTTCAGAATGGACTGGTTGGATCTCTTTGCAGTCCAAGGGACTCTCAAGCGTCTTCTCCAACACCACAGTTCAAAAGCATCAATTCTTCGGCGCTCAGCTTTCTTCACAGTCCAATTCTTGCATCCATACATGACTACTGGAAGAATAGCCTTGACTAGATGGACCTTTGTTGGCAAAGTAATGTCTCTGCTTTTCAATATGCTATCTAGGTTGGTCATAACTTTCGTTCCAAGGAGTAAGCGTCTTAATTTCATGGCTGCAGTCACCATCTGCAGTGATTTTGGAGCCCCAAAAAATAAAGTCTGACACTGTTTCCACTGTTTCCCATCTATTTCCCATGAGTGTAGCTATCTGATCTTTCCATACTTTTGTGAGAGGTTGAGGCAAACATTCTCTGAAGAGTCAAAATTGCTTCAACCTAGAGATAGAATCTCAGGGAGATGTAATAGGCTGACAAGAGAGACAGTCTTTTGGCAGCATATAGGTATAGCTGAATATCAATCACTGCAGATGGTGATTGCAGCAATGAAATTAAAAGACGCTTACTCCTTGGAAGGAAAGTTTTGACCAACCTAGATAGCATATTCAAAAGCAGAGACATTACTTTGCCAACAAAGGTCCATCTAGTCAAGGCTATGGTTTTTCCTGTGGTCATGTATGGATGTGAGAGTTGGACTGTGAAGAAAGCTGAGTGCTGAAGAATTGATGCTTTGGAACT
>NW_011494769.1:3690311-3707845 GCF_000754665.1 Bison bison bison
GGAACTGTGGTGTTAGAGAAGACTCTTGAGAGTCCCTTGGACTGCAAGGAGATCCAACCAGTCCATTCTGAAGGAGATCAGTTTTGGGTATTCATTGGAAGGACTGATGCTAATGCTGAAACTCCAATACTTTGGCCACCTCATGCGAAGAGTTGACTCATTGGAAAAGACTCTGATGCTGGGAGGGATTGGGGGCAGGAGGAGAATGGGACAACAGAGGATGAGATGGCTGGATGGCATCACCGACTCAATGGACGTGAGTTTGAGTGAACTCTGGGAGTTAGTGATGGACAGGGAGGCCTGGCGTGCTGCAATTCATGGGGTCGCAAAGAGTCGGACACGACTGAGCGACTGAATTGAACTGAACTGAACTGAATATCAATGAAAATTTAGAAAATAGAACAGGTTTCTTTTCAGTTGAGAGTTACAAACAGTATTCTCTTGTATCTTCCTGGTGTCTCACAGTAAAAGGGAGATAATTTTGAAATTTCCTCAGCCAATAAAACATAGAAAGTATACAGTAACATGACAGGAACAAATGAAAACAGCTTGCATGATTTAAAAAAAAAATCAAAGAATTACTAAAACAAAGAAATCACTATAATTATACAGTATTTGATTATTATTATCAGAAATAATATTTTGAAACATTTTTGTAAGTAAATCTCAAAAAAGTTTGAAAGCAGATTTTGTGGAGGCATTTTTCCATAAGCAATTTGTCATCTTAGGTTGTTTTGCCTACACTGTGGTCTCAGGCTCATATCCTAAGGGAAACATGTAGTGCTACATCTTCAGCTTGATATGAGCTCTAGTGCCTCACCATGGGGCTTCCTTGGTGGCTCAGCTGGTAAAGAATCCTACAATGCCGAAGATCTGCATTTGATCCCTGGGTTGGGAAGATGTCCTGGAGAAGGGAACGGCTACCCATCCCAGTATTCTGGCCTGGAGAATTCCATGGGCTGTAATAGTCCATGGGGTCACAAAGAGTTGGACACAAGTGAGTGACTTTCACTTTCACCTCCCCACAGAGATGGGTATTCTCTGCCTGCCAAAGGAATCTAGGGAGAGATGTCAGAGCAAAGGACTGATTCAGCACATCTGTAGAAACTGAGGCTAGAGTTTCCCATTCAAAATTGAATCAGAACTCGATGATAAGAAATTCACAAAGCTAAAGTTTGAAGAGAACTGACCTCGAAACAGATGCTGGGCAACAGATGTCACAGGGGCACTTCTAATCCCGGGGCTTGCTGCCACTGGGCTGCTGATACACATTATCCCTGTCAACTCAGTAGGATTCAGCGATTCAGGCAGGAATCTTGACTTGAGCTCTCACTCCACCATTTATTATAGGATCTTGGGTGAACTACTTTCCTTTCCTTTAAACCTCAGTTTCCTTAAATCCAGAATCAGGATTAAAACAGCTGTCATAATTATCTTGGGGGATTGTTCTGAAACAAAAATATAATGAGGAGCATTCCTCAGGACTTCTCTATAAACATGATCTTTATCTTTGTACATCAGCTACTGTGGAACAGGTCTTGAGGTGGGGAAGAAATTGAGTCAAAACACCTGGGTTTAAGTTTTGAATCAATTACTAATACTCTGGGTCAGATGGAGTGATAGGCATTTAGGATAAAGAGGTGAGAAATTACTGGGGCTTCTTCAAGGTGAAAAGTATAGACTACATAATACCCATGAGTTTCCAGAGTCACTCCATGCAAAAGTATGTATGCACGTCTACCTTGTTGAGTCAGGGCTGAACCCATGTGGTTTGCTTTGGACAATAAAATGTGAATGGAGATCGTATTATTTCTTCCTTGCAGAAATGTTAAGTTTCAGCCTGTAGGTTGGCTCTCACTCTCTTACTTTTTCCATGCTTCTCACATTATGGAAAAATGTAGAGATCCCTCAAAAAAAACACCCAGTGTATACATGGCTTGATCAAGGAATGCATTTTAAGGGCTCTAAGGTTTTACGATTTTTTTCTACAGAATAATCAAACTTAACTGATATAACAATGAAATGATACTTTCATGAAGCTAAATTTGTTCAATTTAAAGAACTGGACTTTATTCTGAGTTTATATTCTTCCTACATTTTTTTTTCTGTGATAAAATATCATTTCCTGAATGAAATGATTATCACTTTGTTAGGGGTAGAATTCCAAAATGTTGGAATTATGCAAATATTAATACAAAAATAAATAGATACAATAAAAGTATACCATATGAATGCCAGTTTAGGAGAGATTAATCCCAGTTACTGCCAAAGTATGCCTTCAAAAGATTTGCTCATTAAGCCTATGTCATAGCACTTCAGATTTTCTATATGAGAGTACAACTCAATTGGGTTTTGCATTGGGAATCATGGTAGCTTTAGAAACACAGTCTCTGAATATTGAGACTACTACTGAGAGGATCTTCTATGGATGGAGGAGGTTATCAGATGGTGCCTACTAGGTGGCTGCCTTATTATGTAAAGGGATTTCAAGGCCATATTACAATTCACTACCTTCAAACACGTGCTCAAGGATTGTAAATGGTATAAAAACTGGTCTGTAATTCCTATATAATTAAAAGGCTTCTGATCGAATTCCTGGGGAATCCCAGGGACGGGGGAGCCTGGTGGGCTGCCATCTATGGAGTCCCACAGAGTCAGACACGACTGAAGCGACTTAGCAGCAGCAGCAGATCAAATACCAAACAGTCCAAGACTCTTTGAAAGAGGTTTTGGACCAGAAGACTCAATTTTGAGAAAACAAAGATAAATTCTATATGTACATCACAGACTGTTATGACATCAACAGTTTCCCATAATGAGTGGATTAGACTGAAGGTGAGGAATGAAGAGAGGGAATAAGGTTGAAAATTGTCAGAGTGGGTGCACCTTGTCATTTGCCAATTTGGAATTATGAAGGCCTCCCTACAACCCTGCTGAGTCTTTGCACTGCTAATTCCTTGAATTTTATTTTTCTTTTAGCCTTTCTTAGGTAGCTAATCAAAAACAAAACAAAATGCTCTCCAACATGCTAAATAACTGTTTCCGACATCAGAAAGCATCAGAAAAGACCCTAAACAGTTGTCTAATCCCAGAGGAAGATCTCATTTAAGTGGAGAAGTACTTATAGCAGAAACCTTGGAAATTTCAGGGAGTGGTGTTTTATTGTCAGAACTTTCGATCAAAGTGCAGCCAAGATCCTGGGAGCATTAAATAAAAATTACCAACAAGCTGTCTTCAGTGCACTCCACTGAAAGGAAAGGCAAATGCGAGCAAGTAGTGTTTATACATCAGTCAAAACTCTGACAGCTACCCTGTGAAGTCTGACGGGCTGCCATGTGCTCAACTACCTAAGATACTCTTAACTGAACCATAAAAAGACAAATAAATTAGTAATTGTATCCCTCCTGTCATTGTCCTTTTTCGTGAACTTCTCAAGCTGTTGGTTAACATTGTCTGGAATGATTTATCAATAACTTCTTCACTTTTTTATATAAGACAGAGACACTTGATTTTTTTTTTTTTCCAATTTCTTTTTTGAATGGGTTTAAGAAAATGATACGGATACTGCCAGTTTCTGGACCTCTCCTTTGACTTCCTGCTCTGCCTCCTCCCATTAGGAAATCAAACCGGTAAGATTAACATAATCTTTCTTGGAATTGACTGATCTTTTTAAATAGATCCCATGATAGACATGTGTAAAAATCAATAACAGACTCCTCATTTGTCAAAGCTAATGACTAAACTCATTTTGAAGTTCAATAGTGGTTACTGAAGAGTGGCCACACATTATATATCTAATCCTGTAGGTCCCTCCACTCATTCTGCCAAATGGAAAAAAGGGAAGCTTTGTTACTTGAGGCACAATATAAAAAGCTCGTGTTTCCATTTTATTTGAATACGTTCATTTTTCCTCCAAAGCATGACTATTTCTTGATTGTTCAAGCTAATATGTTAGAGAAAGAAAATGAAGAATCAATCTTAACCATTTGTAATGCCTCCTCCATTTTAAAACCAATTTGATCGTAAGTTCCTTCAGTTATAATCTTAACTCCTTGAGGTTATGGGCCATGTCTTACATATTTTTAATATCCCCAGAGAGATGAACACAGCAGTTGGGTCACAGGTTAGCACAAAATAAAGATTTGGTTGAATTAAACAGAATGAATTATCCAATATCTTGGTCCATGGCATAGCCGTTATCTCAGACCAGACAGTCATATCTACTATGAGAGCAAAAGAGGCAGATTTCTAGCAGACCCTTCTTTTGATAGATGCCCTGCATCACAGGGTCGTTTAACCAGTGTTTGTTTCTGAGGTGTTGTTACCTCCCACAAAACTTTCCCTCAATTTGCAAAAGGGTGAAAATTGACAAGTTTTAATATAATGCCCTCCTCCCTTTTAAGCATCATCTGATTACAGGTGTATGCCAGCAACAAAATATCTTAAAATCCAGAAGAGAGATGTGGATGAAACACATGTAGCCCCTAATGAACTAAGATTAGATTTTCTAGTTATTAATAAAGGCAACATCTTATATCTGCATAATGCTTTCCATAGTTCTTTACATATACCATTTCATTTCCCAACTCCATCTCAGGATACTTATAAATATTTCTTTCATTTCCCTAGAAATTCCAAATTGTGGTTTACTGTTTTGTATTCCTTATTTCATCAGTGAGTTGCCTTTTCCTGGGCTCCAAGCTGTATATTGCATTGCATGCCCATTGGACACGGCCATCTCATGGAATCAATAGGTCAGATACAATTTGAAACTCCCTAGGTAATGGATTTTAAAAACTGCTTGAGGGTGGGGGAGAGACAGGAGGAAAAGGAATCCACAGAAACAATAACTGAAGTGGAGTGATACATTCATGATGGGAGCTGGAGAACTCCTGTTCTTTATAATAGCTTCTCAGGGGAGAAGCAGCCCCTTTCCAGAAGGAGGTGTCCTGGGAGTAGCAGAGCCACTGCCATTCCATTCTTTTGATGAACAGAAACCTTATCAGTGCAATTCCCCTTGAGAGTTGAAGGGAGAAGGAAGGAGTTTAAAGACTTTTGAAAAATGTGGGTTGCAAGCAGAGGAAAGCCCAGCATTTGGCTGGTTCATTTGGAATATCTCTTGCAAAGGGGAGGATATCCTGCCAAATTTAGGGCCCTTTCAGAGCTCACAGATACTGACAGCTGATCTGAGCTCTGTGCATGAGTTTGTTCTTGCCAAGTGAGAGAGGGAGCAATGAAGTGAAAAGGTTGTTGAATGAATTAAATACAAAGTATAAAAACAAAAATGCTTGCCTTCAACAATATAAATATCACAATGTGATATTTTTCGATTGCAGGTGTGAAATGAGGATGTCAAAGCATCAGTCATTAAATAATAAGTAGCATAAATCATTTTGACTTTAGAGTAAGACACAGACACCTTGCAGCTTCTAATTATTTTTCGAAGCTCAAAGTATTGCATGGCTCGCTCTCTCTCATTGCCATGAGACTCGGAGATTGGAAAAATCGAGGAAGCAGGTGAAACTTATGTCTCACATCCTGTGTTTGTGGCATTTATGAGGCAAAATAGGCGTTTCCCCCCTATTCATGGAATCCTCAAAGCCTTAATTAACTGATGGCATAGGAGGAGCAGTCTAAAGCCATTTCACGTCCAACAATAGGCTGTTTATATGGTACCAAAAAATCTGAGTTTTTAATGAAAAGCATTGTGGTGTTATTAATACCTCTCATTTTATTCTGTGTATTTTTAATATATATATGTATGTGTGTGTGTGTGTGTGTATGTGTGTGTATAAACCACAGTTGCTTTATCAAATGAAGGGTCTGTTTCCTGCTCATGGCCATGTTCACCATGGGGTGGTGGGGGCTCTGCTCTTCGTCACCACACAGAGAGCAGGGCAGGGCTGATGGAAGCTCTACTGAAACATTTACCCCGTGGTTACTGAATCAGAGGACAGAGATGATAAGACTCATGTGCAGGCTGTAGATGTTTCACCTTAAAGTGACATGTTCAATTTACTCCTGTTTTGGTGACCAAAGCACAAATCATACCTACTTTTTTTTTTTTTTACAGAGGCTTATTGTGGTATAATTGATACACCGTAGAACTTACTGATTTTAAGCATGCAGTGATTTTTAGTAAGTTTACAGAGCTGCATGCCCTTTACCTCAATCCCATTTTAGAACATATTTCTCATCCCCAAAAGATTCTGCACATTCATTTGCCAATTCTCCACTCCTACTCTAGGCCCAGGCAACCAGTGGTCTCCTTCCAGTCTCCATAGATTTTCTTTCTCTAGGCATTAAAGATAAATAGAATAAAATAAATGGCCTTTTTCATCCGGCTTTTTTTCAGTTAGTATAATGTTTTTAAAGTGCATTCACAACACGATGTGTATTAGTAACTGTTCCTTTTTATTGCTGAGTAGTATTCTACTGTACTAATATTTTACATTTTGTGTATCCTTTCACCCACAGATTGACATTTAGAATGTTTCCACTTTTTAGCTATAACAAATAATACTGCTATCTTTGTATACAAATTATTGTGTGGAAATATTTCCATTTTATTAATACAAAGGAGCATTTAATAGTGTAATAAGATGGGCAAATTTTTATTCTCCATTAATTCCTTTTAAGGAGACTGTAGTTTTTGAGAGACATGTGAATAAGAGTTAGGGTAGAGGTCTATTTGAACTTCCAACTTTAAATCCACTGCTGCCTGGCATCAAGACTTCCCCAAAAGAAAAGAAATCAGAGAATCTGGACACTTCCTCTGGGAAGAATGTAAGGAACAGGTAAGGGACAGTTGAGACACCAGATAAGGGACGGCTGAAAAGAAAATTGGGACAGGAAGGCAGCCATAGCTAAGATGGAAATTTTTAAATAAATTATGCACTGTGATATGCATATTGAACAACTAATTTTGTCGCTCAGAAACTCTTTGGTAACACCTACATTTTTCAGTAAGATTTGTGTGTAGGCAGTTCCTTTGGAAGGAACTCCAGTGGGAACTGACTTTTATGTCAGTGGATATAGTGGCCATTTTTGCTTTTGTACCAAAACTCAGTAGTCTCTTGTTCTCCTTTCTTAACAAAATCCAGATTTCATTCTGGCGTCCATCCTTCAATCACAGTTCCTGTGCTTGTGGAAGAATAACTCCATACAGTGCCTTCTGTTTTCCTGCCCATAGTTGGGGCTTCAGTAGTGGGCATGTAATCTTGGTGGCACTAGTGATAAAGAATCCACCTGCTAAGGCAGAAGATACAAGAGACGTGGTTTCAATCCCTGGTTCTGGAAGATCCCCAGGAGTAAAAAATGGCAATCCGCTGCAGTATTCTTGCTTGAACATTCCATGGACAGAGGAGCCTGGTGGGCTAGTCCACGGGGTTGCTAAGAGTCGGACACAACTGAGCATGTGCTATTCCTCCTCCTCCTCCTCCTAAACTTACCTGGTGCAGTCAGAATGAGGGTTAGGAACTTTGCTGGAATTCTAAGAGGAAAATCCTCTCACATGGGCTTGAACAAATGATAATGCAGCTCTGGTTGTGTCCTATGACCCTGAGGGAGTCAGGCTTAGATGAAGCTTATACTTGAATAGCAGAGCACAGAGGTAATGATGTGGGGATGTTGGGTTAACTAACCTTCATTTCTCAATTCAGTTTTCCAGATAGGTAATTCAGGAAAGCACCTTTAATATTTAAGCCTCTTATAGTTAGAGTTGGAATTCTTATTATTTGCAACATAAAGATCCCAAACTGACATATGTTTAGAGTAAAACTATACACAGTACAAGGTTGTAGTAGGCAGAAGCCATGGGGCCTTGAAATTATAAATTTTCAAAATTAGCAGATAATGTAAGCTGTGGAAATTTTCTGGATTCCAGGTCAATTTATACCCTGAAATCCAAAGGGCAGGAAGGCCCCAGCTGATATATAGGTTACATTCATTTCTTTCTCACAGTGTTTTTGAAACCAATCTGGAGTGGACAGTGATGAGCTAAAAATACTTTGACCCATCTCTGTGTTACCTGGAGAGCTGTACTCTTTGATCCTATATAGCAGTAGGGACCTTCTAAATGGAGAAAATCAGAATGTGCCAAAGTGACAAGATTTGTTTCCCTCCCCAGCTGTCTGACTAAATGAGTCTCCTTGTCCTGTTTATTGGAGAATCCTGTGCACCTATCTTAAGACCACACTTAACACCTGTACTCATCATGTGTTTACCTTCTTATCACGCAACCGAACTGAGAATCCTTGAGGATGAAGACTGTGCTACTACTCTATTTTTAGCAACTAGCAAAGCATCAGAACAGTACTGGGACACTCAGTAAATTTACATAACTAAATGAGTTTACACACCTATATTATTTCTTCAAAACCATAGTCTTTCTTATAAGAGACAGCCTCATTTGAGACTGGAAAAAGAAACAATGCAAAAAGCTGTGATTGGTAAAGTTAATGTATTTCTCAGAGAAAGCGATGGCACCCCACTCCAGTACTCTTGCCAGGAAAATCCCATGGACGGAGGAGCCTGGTGGGCTGCAGTCCATGGGGTCGCACAGAGTCAGACATGACTGAAGCGACTTAGCAGCAGCAGCAATGTATTTCTACGTCAGCTAGTAACTAGAAAATCTGAATAAAATTTGGGGAAAAAAACTGTTTGACGTCAGCAGGGAGCTTCCGGGGAGTTCACAACTTGAGGGACCAAAATTCTAGAGTTCACTGAGGTGATCCACACAGTCTGCTTTACTACTTTTCTCCTTGAGACATATGGCAGTTCTTAAGCAGTACAGGATAGAAGGCTGAGAAGCCAGGAAAAAAAGTAACTGCTAGGAGAAGTATAAGCAAAGTTTTAATGACCTCATGGCATTAAGGAGACAAAAATTAGAATTAGGATTTAAGATAACCAGGACTTGAGAGACTAGCATCTTGGAGAAAAGAGAGGTATAGGGAAGTAAGCTTGACACTCCACGCTAGTTTCCCTTTTGAATAATTTGATAATTCTTAGTTGTGTGGTACAAAAGGCAACCAAAAAAACTCAGTAAAACTTGTGATTGTTCTCAGTGCTTCAAAGAGAAAAATGTGAGTTCAGGGCCCAGCAAATATGAAAGACCCTAATAAACACTCTAGAATCTCATTTGGGGCCCCTGGGGGCCTTCACCCTAGGAGTTGAGGTGAAATAGAGGTAGGATTGATATGAGGAGCTCTGAGCCTCAGTCTGAAATCAAATCTTTTCCCACTGTGTTTAGATGTCTACTCTACTCTAGTTGCTTACCAGAAAAAAAGCGAATCTTCTGTACTGAGAGATAACACCCATTGTCTGTAATTTCTCAAATACAAAGTCTGTCATTCAACAAAGATTACCTAACATACCAGTAAAGAGGACCCAAAGAAAACATTGACAATAGAAACAGACCTACAACTAACTAACACACTAGTTGAAAATGACTGTGGTTAATTTGTTCAATAAAAATAGATAAAATGATGAAGAATTTCACTATATATATTTGTATATATATAATCTGTAAAAATATTTCAGTGAAAGTTCTGAAACTGAAAAATGCAGTCACTGAAACTACAAATTTAACATTTGGCTTTAATATCAGATTGGACAAAGAAAAAGAGATGAGTATAAAGTATCCAAACTCACACATCGAGAGTAAAAAAGAAGGAAGGTATAGAAAGTATCAATGGAGATAGATGGAACATGTAAGAAAAGGTCTAACTTATCACTATATGCAATTATAGTCCCCAAAATGTAGGAGACAGAAAATGGAGAGAATCAATTTTTAAAGAGAATGGGCAAGAATTTTTCAGACCTAACAGAAGTCATTATGTGAAAGATTCAGAAGTCCATGACCATATATATAAATATATATATGTATGA
Source organism: Bison bison bison (assembly GCF_000754665.1). Classification (NCBI taxonomy): domain Eukaryota; kingdom Metazoa; phylum Chordata; class Mammalia; order Artiodactyla; family Bovidae; genus Bison; species Bison bison. The sequence goes on from NW_011494769.1 coordinate 3,700,200, forward strand.
AAGTCATTCAATCATGTCTGACTCTTTGCAACCCACGGGCTATACAGTCCATGGAATTCTCCAGGCCAGAATACTGGAGCCTTTCCCTTCTCTAGGGAATCTTCCCAACCAGGGATCGAACCCAGGTCTCCCACACTGGAGGCGGATTCTTTACCAGCTGAGCCACAAGATTTGGACAGAGGAGCCTGGTGGGCTGCCGTCTATGGGGTCTCACAGAGTCGGACATGACTGAAGTGACTTAGCAGCAGCAGAGGGAAAAATGCACAATGCCTTCAGAGGAGCAACATTAAGACTTATAGCTGGTTTCTCAACAGGAATGATATGATACAGAAGACAACAGAGAAATCTTCAAAGTACTGGAACAAATTAAAACTTCAAGTTTAGGATTTTATATCTGGTGATGATAATCTTCAATAGGAAGACAAAAATAAATTTCTAGGCACACATGTACAGAGAGAGCTTATCTCCAATATATCCCAGTTGAAGTAAATACTAAAGGGAATTCTTGAAGTAAAAGGAAAAAATGTTCCTATATTAAAACTCCAAGATGCAGGAAGGGATGACAATAAACAGATATGATTAAAATGTGGTATAATGACTGCAAAACAATTATAATGATGTCTTGTGAGATTTGAAATGTATTTATAATAGAATTGAAGTGCATGACACAAAAAAGCAATGAGAGGAGCACCCTAAAGGTTTTAGCATTACCTGAAAAGTGGCTAAAAATTACTAATTTAAAAATCAGGTGAGATAAGCAGAAAACTAATATAAGATGATAGATTAAAAAATTAATAACTACATCAAATATAAATGGACAATAAATGGTAAAGTAGATTTAATTAAAAAATATATATATGGCCCATGTGAGAGGTGTATCTTAAATACAAGGATGAAAGTAGGGTGTCAAAACCAAGAATATCATGAAAACAATATCCAAAAGAAAGCTGAGTCAGACAAATATCCTAGGTAAGATTCGATATCAAAATTAAAGGGGAATATTTCATAATGATTAAGTTAAACCTATTTTTTAAAAAACAGCTAAACCTATAAGAAAAACATAACAATTCTAAATTTTTATGTACCTAATAATGTAGCTCCCAAATATTTAGGCAAGATTCAACAGTAAAATAAAAGCAGGAATATTTTATAATGATTAGGAGTTTGATTTACAAGGAGAAGATACATATTCTAAGTTTTTGTGTATTTTAATAATACAATTTCAAAATATATAGGGCAAAAAACAAAAGAAGAAATAGAAAAATCTGCAATCCTATTAGAAGACTATCGGTACTGAAAACATGCGACAATAAGCAGACAAACAATTCATGTGAAAATAGAAAATAACAAAATTAACCTTACTGACACCCAGAAGCCACTCCTGAACAATGGCAGGGTATTCATTCTTTTCAAGTGCACATGGAATTTTTTTTTACCAAACTGGATCGTACTCTGGGCTATAAAACAAGTCTTCCAAAAATTCTGAGAATTAAAATTACAAAGAGCATGTTCTCCAACCACAGAACAATATGATTGTTTCAGGGGGGAATATGACTGGAGCCTACTCACTGTTGGTCACCACAGGAGTGGCTGAAACTAGATATGGTTGAAGCATAGACAGTCTGAAAAGGTGCCTAAGGATGCATCCAATAGGCTTGGGTTTTTCTGTGCACAAGTATTTTTAGGTGTTGGGGTGAATATTCATCATCTATTAACACTATCAGTTAATGGAAAAGGATAGAATAGCTGGACTAATCAAGGAGAACATGAGATTCATGCATAACATACACACTGCTCTTAGAATAGTGGGAGAGCAGGTAGAGTTTGGAATGGCTCACCAAAGCATATGTAATCCTATCACTCAGGTTAACCCTTTATTACTCTACCTTGTCTACTTGAGTGACTGTAAATGAGACACCAGCATCTAAGCTCTGCTTGATATAAATAGAACTGGACTGGTTCCTTTTACTCCCTCTTGCCTTTTTAAAAGGGGTTCCCTGGTAGCTCAGATGGTAAAGAATCTGCCTGCAATGCAGGAGATCTGGGTTTAATCCCTGGGTAGGGAAGGTTGCTTGGAGAAGGGAATGGATAATGACTTCATCATTCTTACCTGGAGAATTCCATGGATAGAGGAGCCTGGTGGGCTACAGTCTGTGAAGTCACAATTAAGTTTGCCCTTTCAACCTTGGAGGCTTAGAAGGTATTTTTTGAAAGGTAGGGAAAGAAGTCTAAATGTTACTAATTCAGAGTGTGGGCTATGCAAGTTTTCATTCTATTACATTTACTCAAATAATTTAGGGTTAATTTATGGAGACCTGACTCTTCCCACAAAGCCCATTTAATCTGTTTCCCAACCACCAGTTATTAATTAAAAAAATGAATAATTAAAATGTAATTTGAAAGGGCTGAAATAAAGGAATGTTTAACATGAAGGGAAGCAGAAAGAAGCTGGTGAGAAATTCCTTGAGGTTGTGGGAGCTGTCAGGGAAACTTTCATTTGAACTGAGTCCCAGAAATTGATTAGGACTTTATAGATGGGTCTGAGCTTGTAAAGGAAAAGAAGCTGGCTACAAACAAGGGCACAGGCATTTGGACATCATGAAACATTCACGGAATGGTGAGTCAGGGACTTGTCCACTGTGGGTACAGCATAAAGTGAATAATGGGAAGGAAGTGAGCAGAAAGAGATGTTGAGTGTAGATATGGAGAGTCTCACATAACTCATTAGCATATTTGCATGTTACTCTCCCTGTAAATAGAGTCAGTAGAGGTTTCTCGGTGGAGAAGAATCATGATTGAAGCAAAATTTTCCAATGATAATTCTAGTTACAGTAAGGAGGATAGAGTGAGGAAAAATTAGAATCATGATTTATAGGCAAATTTCAGAAAGAGATAAGAATTTAAATCTTAGCAGTGACAGTGGAAATGAGCAGAATGAAGGCTATTTGGGATCATTTTGAAGGCAGGATTAAAGAACTTGGTAACTAAATAGGGTGAGTGAGTGAAGAAAGTCAAGAAAAGTGTAGCATGGCCTCCAGAGTGGATAGAGATACTACTTGCCCACATGGAGAATCCAAGAAAAGGGTGAACTGGCCAAGGAGATACCAGAAAGAGGTCTTGTGTCACAAAAGCTATACAGGTTACAACAGAGGTATTTTTTAGAAAGTGATGGAGTCATCTCTTCTAGGTAATTTATCCCCTAAGCTTAAGCATCATTAGAATGACTTTAACACGAAGTTTATATTGGGATATACATAGAGATTTTAAAAGATAGGGATGGTAGAATTGAAAAGCCATTAGATTGTAAATCAGAACTCATAGTCTTCATCAGCCATTTGGTTGACCTTGGAAAAATAACCTGATCTCCACAAGCAGCTATTTTGTAATTTATGGAAAGAGTAAAAGTGCTCTCTCTTCCCTTCTCCCACTGTGTGTGAGGATAATGGTGAACTTTTAGTGAAAACTACAAGTTGTAGAAAAGAGTCAGACACATCTGAGCATGTACTGAGAGAGATAAGGTGTAGAACAACTGATTCGGATAATATTTTGTCATTTGTTAGTTTGATAATTAAAAACAAAGACTTGAAACACACAGAACTCTGCTCAATGTTATGTGGCAGACTAGATGGGAGGAGAGTTGGGGGAGAATGGATACATGTATATGTATGGCTGAATCCCTTTGCTGCTCACCTGAAATTATTACAATATTGTTTGTAAATCTGCTATAGCCCAATGCTTTGCCAACAAAGGTTCATATAGTCAAAACTATGGATTTTCCTGTAGTCATGTACAGATATGAGAGTTGGACCACCAAGAAAGCTGAGCACCAAAAATTGATGCTTTTGAACTGTGGTGCTGGAGAAGAATCCTGAGAGTCCCTTGGACAGCAAGGAGATCAATCCTAAAGGAAAACAATTCTGAATATTTATTGGAAGGATTGATACTGAAGCTGAAGCTCTAATACTTTGGCCACCTGATGTGAAGAGCTGACTCATTGGAAAAGACCCTGATGTTGGGAAAGATTGAGGGCAGGAGGAGAAGGGGGCGACAGAGGATGAGACGGTTGGATGGCATCACCAACTCAATGGACATGGGTTTGAGCAAACTTGGGGAGATGGTGAAGCACAGGGAGTCCTGGTGTGCTGCAGTCCATGGCGTCACAGAGTCAGACACCACTTAGCAACTAAACAACAACAATACCTCCACACAAAATAAAAAGCTTTAAAAAATTTAAAACAAAAGACTTGATTGAAAACTTCTCAAAACATTTGCAGGGAAAGGGATTTAAATTCTATCGAAGCTTTAGTCAGAGTGGGGGTTTTCTCTCTGTAATTTCTGAATACAGCAAATCTTTCCTTTGCTCAAATATTAAATCTATGAGGCTACAAAAGTAACATTACACATGGTATACATTATAAAAACAAACTCTGAAACATTTGTCTGGGGCAAAATAAAAGAAACTGAAAAATTGAAGATGTCAAGCATTTTTACTTAATGCGAGATATCCCCATTATTTCTTTTCCTTTTAATAAAGTTCACACTTAGTTGCTCTCTTGAAAACCAATTCCTCCTAAAGCTTCTCTCTTCATCTTTCATATGACTTTTCTCTGAAGCTCTTATTTCTATCCAGGCAGCATTATTACATATCTTACAAAATCGAACATTAGAGATTAATTACATATGAAGTATATCTGATGGCTCTGGGGTTTCTCTGGGTACCAGTGAGGGCTACCCACTGGTGTCATAAAAGCTGTGTAAATTTAATTAAAATGTAGCTATTTTATTGGGTTTACTATGCAAGTAGGGCCTCTGGTCTATAAAGAAAAAAATAATTTAAAGGAACAAAATACTTTGTGGTGAGGGACAGGCAGCTAAGAGCAGCTGAAAAGAGAGGAAAAGGCTGACAAAGAGAGAGAGAAAGTTCCCTGAGGAATAGTCACTCCTTCCAAATTCACTAAGCCTCTTTCCAAGCACTTCAAGTCAGAGAAAATCCCAAGTGCATTTTTCAGCCCTTCTTGGTTGTTTATTCAGAAAGCCCCAGGGAATCCTAAGCAGATACTTGTCTACTCCGTGGTGATTCATTTGGCATTTCATTCTCCCAAATAGCTAAATGATCCATTCTACCCTTACTTCTCAACCTCATGGACTGTAGCCTGCCAGGCTCCTCTGTGCATGGGATTCTCCAGGCAAGAATACTGGAGTGGGTGGCCATTCCCTTCTCCAAGGGATCTTCCCCATCCAGGGATTGAACCTGGGCCTCCTATATTGCAGGAAGATTCTTTACCACCTGAGCCATCAGAGAAGCACTTTTCCCTGGCACTTCTCTAATACTGAGTAAACTTGAAGAGCTGACAGTGTCAAATTCAACATTGAGAGTCTAACCAGGAGACCCATTCACAACTTCTAAGCTTCACTGTATACAGCTGTGAGGAGTGGGTCAGGGGTTTTGAGTCTCTGGAGGGATAACTTTCTCTGAACGCCCCAGCAAATTAGGCTGTCTCTATTTTGCATACAAATATACAAAATACTTTGCCCGACAAAAATTCATATACTCAAAGCTATGGTTTCTCCAGTAGTCATGTATGGATCTGAGAGTTGGACATAAAGTCTGAGCATTGAAGAATTGATGCTTTTGTACTGTGGTGTTGGAGAAGACTGTTGCGAGTCCTTTGGACTGCAAGGAGATCCAACCAGTCAATCCTAGCTATTTCATTGAGTTTACTATGCAAGTAGGTCCTCTGGTCTTCTGAATAAAATACTCTGTGGCAAAGGGATAGGCAGCTAAGAATAGCTGAAAAGAGAGGAAAAGGCTGACAAAGAGAGGGAGAAAGTTCCCTGTGGAATAGACTCTCCTTCCACTTTTGTCAAGCCTCTTTCCAACTGCTTCACGTCAGAGCAAATCCCAAGTGAAATTCCTGACTATTCACTGGAAGGACTGATGCTGAAGCTGAAGCTCCAATACTTTGGCCACCTGATGTAAAGAGCCAACTCAATCAAAAAGACCCTGATGCTGGGAATGATTGAAGGTAGCAGGAGAAGGGGACGACAGAGGACAAGATAGTTGGATGGCATCATGGACTCAAAGGACATGAGTTTGAGCAAGCTCCTAGAGGTGGTGAAAGACAGGGAAGCCTGGAATGTTGCAGTCCAAGAGGTCTCAGAGTCAGACATGACTGAACAACTGAACAATGACTATTTTGTATTCAAGTAGATAGTGGCCACAATGTGTTCTAAAAGTGGGAAGCAAACATTCTGTAAAATACCTCTATAAAAGTAGCACAGGACCTGTGCTAATCCATTTGGAGGAAGTGTGTAATAACAGTAATGATGGCTAACATCCGTTCAGTTCAGTTCAGTTCAGTCGCTCAGTCGTGTCCGACTCTTTGCAACCCCATGAATCGCAGCACGCCAGGCCTCCCTGTCCAACACCAACTCCAGGAGTTCACCCAAACTCATGCCCATCAAGTCAGTGATGCTATCCAACCTTCTCGCCCTCTGTCGTCCCCTTCTCCTCCTGCCCCCAATCCCTCCTAGCATCAGAGTCTTTTCCAATGAGTCAACTCTTCACATGAGGTGGCCAAAGTACTGGAGTTTCAGCTTTAGCATCAGTCCTTCCATACTATGTGCATATTTAGCATACTATGTGCTAAATATGCACATAGTATGTCTAGCCCTCACACTGTACCACCACACTGTAGCATAGAGAGTATAAGTTTTTAAATGAGATGGAAATGATTTGAATGCTGGCTCAGTTCCTTTCTGGCTCTCTGAATCTGTTTCTTTCTAAACTTAATATTTGGCTGGCAAGTTCTAAGTAATGCTTAAAGATTGAGCACACACACACAAACATCATACATTCTCACACACACACACACACCCCTCTGTAACACATTATCTGGCACAAAATAGTGATGGGAGTTCCATAATATTAGTCTTAGTCTTCAGGAAGACTATTTGGATCTTAACATTATTTTGAAAAAAATTCTCTAAGGATGGGAATTTTGGGATTTGGGGATTTCTCCACTGGTTCGTGCTGCTGCTGCTAAGTCGCTTCAGTCGTGTCCGACTCTGTGCGACCCCATAGATGGCAGCCCACCAGGCCCCCCGTCCCTGGGATTCTCCAGGCAACACTTGAGTGGGTTGCCATTTCCTTCTCCAATGCATGAAAGTGAAAAGTGAAAGTGAAGCCGCTCAGTCGTGTCCGACTCCTAGTGACCCCATGGACTACAGCCACCAGGCTCCTCCGTCCATGGGATTTTCCAGGCAAGAGTACTGGAGTGGGGTGCCATTGCCTTCTCCGGTAGTAGTTCCTCAGATCAGATCAGATCAGTCGCTCAGTCGTGTCCGACTCTTTGAGACCCCATGAGTCGCAGCAAGCCAGGCCTCCCTGTCCATCACCAACTCCCAGAGTTCACTCAGACTCATGTCCATCTAGTCGGTGATGCCATCCAGCCATCTCATCCTCTGTCATCCCCTTCTCCTCCTGCCCCCAATCCCTCTCAGCATTAGAGTCTTTTCCAATGAGTCAACTCTTCGCATGAGGTGGCCAAAGTACTGCAGTTTTAGCTTTAGCATCATTCCTTCCAAAGGAATCCCAGGGCTGATCTCCTTCAGAATGGACTGGTTGGATCTCCTTGCAGCTGTAC
>NW_011494769.1:3707945-3714452 GCF_000754665.1 Bison bison bison
TTCACCCAAACTCATGCCCATTGAGTCGGTGATGCTATCCAACCTTCTCGCCCTCTGTCGTCCCCTTCTCCTCCTGCCCCCAATCCCTCCTAGCATCAGAGTCTTTTCCAATGAGTCAACTCTTCTCATGAGGTGGCCAAAGTACTGCAGTTTTAGCTTTAGCATCATTCCTTCCAAAGGAATCCCAGGGCTGATCTCCTTCAGAATGGACTGGTTGGATCTCCTTGCAGTCCAAGGGACTAGCAAGATTCTTCTCCAACACCACAGTTCCAAAGCATCAATTCTTCGGCGCTCAGCCTTCTTCACAGTCCAACTCTCACATCCATACATGACCACAGGAAAAACCATAGCCTTGACTAGATGGACCTTTGTTGGCAAAGTAATGTCTCTGCTTTTGAATATGCTATCTAGGTTGGTCATAACTTTCTGTTCCTACCAGTGTTTAATTAATTTTATATTATAGTTATTTGTTCTATCTAATACAAAAATATGGATCATGTGAAAGAAATCATTGTATTTTGTTAAGAAAGTCAGCATTTCTCTCATTTGGAATGCACCAGGATACCCTGAATTAGAACACCTCTTAATCCAGTTACCGTGGTGTGTGAGTAAAAATAGGGAATGGGTAAAAGAAATGTATTTCAACATTAACTCGATGTAGGGGTTCCAGGTCAGGGTGTGATGTAGAAAGATCCTGAACCTACCTCCTCCTATAGACACACTGAATCCAGAGCTACATGTGGAAAATGTTTCTCTGGGGAAAAAAACTATAAAAACCAGCTAAGAAGCTCCCACCAAGAGTTTCTCTCTGAGGACTGAAGGATTTGAGACCCACACTGGGCACCCCAGCTTTTAGGACCTGCACCTGAGAGATGAGATCCCCAAACATCCAGCTTTGAAAACCGAAGGAGCTCATAGTCACCAGACCCAAGGCTATAGGGAACTGGAGAAATGACTGTCACGGGGGCCTTGTGCTCAGGCTCTCTCCTCCAGAGCTCAGCACAGGAGCAGCCTATTGAGAGGTACCCAGACTTGTGTCAGAGGCTTATTTGCTTCATCTAATCTAGCACACACCTAGGGGCCTCCTGGGGTACCTCTGGGGAAGGAGGCTGGCAGGCACCATTTTTGTCCTCTTTGCTCACCAGTACCACCAGAAAGGAGCTTGTGCCCGCCTCTGCTGCCCCACTTTTGTGTCTTCCACTGGTGACACCTCTAGACCACTCGGTTCTGAAGGCCAGTGGAGACTACGCTCGTGGGTCCCACAGGAGAATAACCAACAGAGAAAGATTCTTAAGTGACGACTACCCTCAGAGCACCCCAGGAGGAAACAGACTCAGGACCCTAGTCTCTCTGTAAAAGGACTCCTAATAGCTTATTTCCATAGTGGCAGGCTTCTGATTAAACACAGGTGGGGCTTCCCTGGTGGCTCAGATGGTAAAGAGTCTGCCTGCAATGCAGGAGACCTGGGTGCAATTCCTGGGTTGGTAAGATCCCCTGGAGAAGGAAATAGCAACACTCAAGTATTCTTGCCTGGAGAATTCCATGGTCAGAGGAGTCTGGCGGGCTGCAGTCTGTGGGGTCACAAAGGGTCTGACATTTCTGAGCGACTTCTACTTTACTTTGGCTGACTTAATACTTTGCAGAAATCTCCAAGTGCAGGTGATTTGTTTTGTTTTGGTTTGTTTGCATCTTCCTTCGCTGGGATCCAGAGAATGTATATCTGATATCTCTGGAGGGTGCTTTACATGCCTCTAGGTAAGCTTACCTTCCTGCGTCCCATGGGGCTGTAACAATTAGACAGCGAGTCTCAGCCAGCTATCAGTCCTGGGGCCCTGCACAGACAGCACACTGAAACACATCCTCAGTATTTTTGCAAAAGAGGCCTTTTGCTTGTCCAAGAGCTTTGGCTTGAGAGGAAGGCTTCTGTTTGGCGCACAGCTTGGGGCCTGCACGGGTGCACGCTAGGGACAGGCAAGCCCAGCTCTGCATGCTCTCTCAGCTGCCCTCAGGTCTTTTCCCCTCCCTGAAAAGAACTCAACAAACATACACCAACATACACAAATGTCTAATCATTGTGTTCTACATCTGGAACTAATATATCAATTAGACATCAATAAAAAATAAATAGGTTTCCCAGGTGGTCCTAGAGGTAAAGAACCCATCTGCCAATTCACGAGACATAAGAGACTCAAGTTCAATCCCTGGGCTGGGAAGATCCCCAGGAGAAGGGAATGGCAGCCCACCCCAGTATTCTTGCCTGCAGAATTTCACAGAGAGAGAAACCTGGTGGGCTACAGTCCATAGGGTCACAGAGTCGGACACAACCGAAGCAACTTCGCATACACGCACACACACACAAAAGAAATAAAATTTTAAAAAATGCAATTAGGTCTTACTATGACATTCTTTTTTGATCAGAATTACTTTTGTCCAGGATATTTTTTTCTTTTGTTCTTATAGCTGTCATCCCCAATCCTGGCAAGTCTGTGTAGTCTCCTCTGTCCTTTTTTCACACATGTAATACACAGCAGTCACGAGGAACTCTTGTCCCGTGTGAGGTCAGGAACTGTCCCAACTCGGAAGGCTCTGGAGTAAGGACTGAGGGGTGTGGGTGTGGGCAAGACTGGAGAGAGGAACTGAGGTAGGGTCTTTCTGCTCACACTACAGATGTTGATGTAGTTGGAGAAAGTGGTCAAGTCCCTCTGAATTATTCTCTGCAATTCTTAATTCTCCATTCTTGGATATTTCATTTCTCAAACTTTTACTAGTCTCATTTACTCTATTGAGGCCATTTTTAAGTTATCTATACCTTAAATATTGGGGAAGTTATTATTTTTAGCACATCTAAGTCAACAGTGACTCTCAGAAGCTTTGATTTATTTTTAGGAGGACATATTTAGGACACAGAAAAGATTACAGTTATAACTTTTTCTAAATGAATTTGAAAACTCCAAACTGAGACTCTCTCATTGCAATTTAGTGTTCGTAAGTAAGTGTTAGTCGTTCAGTTGTGCCCAACTCTTTGCGACCCCATGGACTGCAGACCACCAGGCTCCTGTGTCTATGAGATTTTCCAGGCAAGGATACTGAAGTGGGTTGCCAATCCCTTCTCCAAGGGATCTTTCCGACCCAGGGATTGAACCCGGGTCTCCTGCACTGCAGGCAGATTCTTTACCGACTGAGCTACAAGAGGGTACAAAAAAGCAGATCTTTCCTTCTCCCCGGCTAAAAAGCTCACATATAAAAAAACTAATTAAAAACACACAAAGTAAAGTGTCAGAAGAAAATAGTTTCCACGAGCTTTGTGTAACTACTATTTTCCACTAGGCACCATTTCTTTAATTTAGATATGAATTCAAGAACACATCATCTAAATTTTTAAAATTATATGATTTTATCTGAAATAAAAAGCAGTAAGCATCTGGCCATTATACCACAGTAAAATTACATTTTGTATTATTTCTCTGCCCAAATACATATATAAATGATCAATAAAATATAAACATAGAGCACCAAAACACACAGCCAGATTAAAAAGGAAAATAACTTTGCAAAGTAAAAGCTTAAAAAATGCAAATCAGTGAGAGTCTGAACTCCCAGTCTTGCTCTGCTCCAAGGTAAGAAGCAGGTGATGATGAGCATTCTAACATTCTGCATTGTAAACAAGACTGCTTAGAGACAAGGCTTTCTGGATAAAATAGGACTGAAAAAAAGTTGCTGGACATTAGCTAGAGCTAAGGCTTTTTAACAAGGCAGGCTGGGAGTGAGAAGGTAGATACATTCTTGCAACAAGGCAGTGGTCAGAGAAGCGTAGATACCAGGCTACTGACTGAAGCTATATTATCCTCAGTGAGATAGGAGCCGCATTAGGTCATCACATACTCTTGGACACATATGGGCTGAGGATGGAAGGCTGGGTAAATGCTATGCTAAACCATCTGTGACATAGATAAAGGGACAGAACAAAATACAAGTGAAATTTCTCTCACAAACCAAATTCCAAAACAGGAAAAGACCTAACCCTGCAATAGATGCCCTGGTGCCTTGCCTCCATCTCCGTCCTCTCACTGCCTGAGTGTCCACTGGTGTGACTTTTCAATACTTGCATTTTCTTTCCTTTTGCCCTGCCAGCTTGCAGGATGTTAGTTCCCTGAGAAGGAATCAAGCCTACACCCTCAGCAGTGAAAGCGTGCAGTCCTAACCACTGGGCTACCAGTGAGCCCTGCATTTTATTATTTTAGTTTCCCTACTATCTCTGAGGCCTGCTTTGCCCATTGGTCTGATAAACTAGAAGTGGTGTATAGCTAATGCCTTCTAGGCACATCTTTACACTGACTAAAGGAAATTTGTGCATAAATGTTCTCACAATATGAGTATGATAACTCTGAGAGGTCTATTGTACACTCAATCCCAAAATTTTCCTAGTGGAAGTGACCTCTAGTTACACACAGGGGTCCTGACTTGGCGATGCCTCGTTTTATTGCCTGTTTCCTTCCCTGTCTCCCTTCTCCATTAATCTACCATCTATTGGTGTGACTTCACTTTCCAAATAAACTAGTTGTGTTCAGTTTTGTTTTGTTTTTTCCTCAAGGTCTTCTCTACAGAGAATACAAACTAAGGTGGATGCTGAGAAGATTAAGCCACAAATATTAGCTGAAGAAACCTATATTGTCTCAAGAAGTTAATATGATGAAACAGTCTGAACATCTTTAAAATAAATGTTTAGTGCCCACATATAAGTGAAGTATAATTTCTATTTTAAAAAGCAACAACATGAAACAAACAAATAAAAAGGCAGACATGAGGCAATCAACAAAATATGAAACAAATTCTATTAAAAATGCTGGAAAGGAGTTATGCAGCCTTCATAATCAAACACTAAATGATGTAGTAACTTGGCACTGGAAAAAATTAGTGAATTAAAAGAGACATTCACCCAGAATGCAGCATGCAAGATAACAACAAAAAGGAAGGCAGGTGGGGTAGAAGATAGGAAAGTCATGGAGGACAGATTGTGATGTGCAGTCCTAATTTCTATCATATTATAGTTTCAGAAGAAGACAACAGAGGAAATGGCACAGAGGAAATTATTGAAGAAATGAGAATTTACCAACTGTCCTAAGATCAAAAGTGGATTCAAAGTAATAAGCAGGGTAAATATAAGTATATAATTAAAAAACTCTGCAACAGCAAAGTTAAATTGCAGAATAGACAAAATTATTTTAGAAGTTACCAGATTGAGGGCAAGAGGAGAAGCGGGGGACAGAGGATGAGATGAATGGATGGACATGAGTTTGACCAAGCTCCAGGAGATGGTGAAGGACAGGGAGGCCTGGCGTGCTGCTGTTCATTGGGTTGCAAAGAATCAGATATGACTTAGTGAGCAACAAAAACAAGACAGAAAGAGCTGATACCCTACAAAGGAATGTATTTGAACTGACAGCAAACTGTTCAAACACAATAAGGACAAATATCATATGACATTGCTTGTATGTGAAATCTAAAGAAAAGTATACCAATGAGCTTATTTATGAAATAGAAATAGACTCATAGACATAGAAAAAAAATTTATGGTTACCAAAGATGAAAGGTGGGAAGGGATGAATTAGGAGTTTGGGAGTAAAATATATACACTATTGTTTATAAAATAGATAACCCACAAGGGGCTACTGTACAGCATAGAGAACTATATTCAGTACCTTTTAATAACATATAATGGAAAAGAATTTAAAAAGAATATGTATGTATTAATGCATATACATACACATATAGCAAAGTAACATATATATATATATCAGATCAGTCACTCAGTCACATCCGACTCTTTGCCACCCCATGAATCGCAGCACGCCAGGCCTCCCTGTCCATCACCAACTCCCAGAGTTCACTCAGACTCATGTCCATCGAGTCAGTGATGCCATCCAGCCATCTCATCCTCTGTCGTTCCCTTCTCCTCCTGCCCCCAATCCCTCCCAGCATCAGAGTCTTTTCCAATGAGGCAACTCTTCGCATGAGGTGGCCAAAGTACTGCAGTTTCAGCTTTAGCATCATTCCTTCCAAAGAACACCCAGGACTGATCTCCTTCAGAATGGACTGGTTGAATCTCCTTGCAGTCCAAGGGATGCTCAAGAGTCTTCTCCAACACCGCAGTTCAAAAGCATCAATTCTTCAGCGCTCAGCCTTCTTCACAGTCCAACTCTCACATCCATACATGACCACAGGAAAAACCATAGCCTTGACTAGACAAACCTTTGTTGGCAAAGTAATGTCTCTGGTTTTGAATATGCTATCTAGGTTGGTCATAACTTTCCTTCCAAGGAGTAAGCATCTTTTAATTTCATGGCTGCAGTCAACATCTGCAGTGATTTTGGAACCCCCAAAAATAAAGTCTGACACTGTTTCCACTGTTTCCCCATCTATTTGCCATGAAGTGATGGGACCGGATGCCATGATCTTCATTTTCTGAATGTTGAGCTGTAAGCCAACTTTTTCACTCTCCTCTTTCAC
>NW_011494769.1:3714874-3715283 GCF_000754665.1 Bison bison bison
TTGATCTCTGGTTCCTCTGCCTTTTCTAAAACCAGCTTGAACATCAGGAAGTTCAGGGTTCACATATTGCTGAAGCCTGCCTTAGAGAATTTTGAGCATTACTTTAGTAGCGTGTGAGATGAGTGCAATTGTGCAGTAGTCTGAGCATTCTTTGGCATTGCCTTTCTTTGGGATTGGAATGAAAACTGACCTTTTCCAGTCCTGTGGCCACTGCTGAGTTTTCCAAATGTGCTGGCATATTGAGTGCAGCACTTTCACAGCATCGTCTCTCAGGATTTGAAATAGATCAACTAGAATTCCATCACCTCCACCAGCTTTGTTGGTAGTGATGCTTTCTAAGGCCCACTTGACTTCACATTCCAGGATGTCTGGCTCTAGGTCAGTGATCACACCATCGTGATTATCTTGG
>NW_011494769.1:3715383-3715884 GCF_000754665.1 Bison bison bison
CTTAATATATATATATATATATATATACATATATATAAAACTAACACAACATTGTAAATCAACTATATTTCTATAAAAAGTAAAATGTAATAGAGATCAGATGATAATGAAAGGATATCTAAAATTCTGAGGGTACTAATTATTCAATATTATAGAGGGAAAATATTGCATACAAAGGCCATGAGTGCATAGCACTAGCAAGATATACAGAGGCATAGGCTTATAGAAAAAAATCACAAGCTTAGTAACATCAATAAATGTGTTCTCCTCAAAGCCCATTATTCCATAAGGAGACTTGAGTCAGACACTTCTTGAAGCACCATGGACAGTGTTCCAGCACAGCAGTACTGACTTCATTCTCTTAGATGATTTATTAGGAAGTTGAAGTAGAGGGCAGGGTGGCAGAGAACCCCTAGTCAACACCATACAAATGGGCACTTCCTGGCTCAGATGTGGCTTTGTCAGATGTTTCTCTCCTCTCTCTCTCTCTCTCTCTCTCTA
>NW_011494769.1:3715984-3726300 GCF_000754665.1 Bison bison bison
TATATATATATATATATATATATATTTATATATATACATACACATACATACATACATGTGCATTCATGCTAAGTTGCTTCAGTCATGTCCGACTCTGTGACTCTATGGATTGCAGCCTGCTAGGCTCCTCTGTTCATGGGATTCTCCAGGAAAGAATACTGGCCTAGGTTGCCATGCCCTCCTCCAGGGGATCTTCCCAACCCAGGGATTGAATCTGTGTCTCCTGCAACTCCTGCATTTCAGGCTGATTCTTTACTGCTGAGCCTCCGGGGAAGCCCACATACATACAAACACACATATATTTCAGCCACACAAAGACCAAAATATTTACCATTCACAGATTCCCTACTACCACCTGACAAGCCATACTCTGAAACTACTGTTCTACTGATTTTCACCTAAACAAATGGACAGTTTTGCTATTTTAATGTATTGATCAGCTAGCAAGAATTCTCAAGGTGAAAATGGAAATATGAACCCAGAGAGGCAGGCAGAGAACAGAAGCCTACTTTTACTCTGGGTCTTACTAAACCTGGGTCATCTTGAGCTTTAGTTTTCAGGCCTTCAAAGGACCTGAAAGATGGTAACCAAAGCTTGTTTCAGATGAGTACATAGGTCTAAGACCATGCAAGGTATATGCTCAGTGTAAGGGATGATGGGAAATAAACTGCCTTCCTTTACCATTACCAAGTGAATACACATTATTAAAAAGTTGGAAAAGGATAGTTAAGTGCCAAGCCCTTCAAGTATGTAGATTCCACACTCAAACTGCTTTTAATTACCTTTCAAATAATAGTGAAAGCAACATGTTCTCATTTTATATAATACAGCTAGCCCTTCCATCATAAACAATCATGCTAACCCTCTCCTTAAAATAAAAAGAGGTCTAAAGTCCAAATTTGCTAGATTCTTTCTGGAGGATGTTTTTGCTTTTCTAATCAGTAACAATTCTACCTTGGTATTCTCTAACTTAAAATTAAATGATAACTCTAACCATAAAAATATGCTTTATATAAAATACTAGGGAAATGAATGGTTTCCCTCTGAAAACAACCTAAAAACTATGTAAGTGACTCCTACACATCAGGAAAATGAGGGGGAAAGTCCACATCAAAGTGCATAGGAGAGGCAAAGATAAAATCTTGCTATAATTCTACCCCCAGTGCAGTGACCACTACAAGAAGGAACTCAAATCACAGAGCTTCTCCCTGAGGAGGGACAGGTTTGAATCCCACTTTGGATACTTCATCTTTTAAGAACTGCACTTGAGAGATGAGCCCCTAAAACATCTAGCTCTGAAAGCCAGTGGGCTTGAATCTAGAAGATTTAAAAGGTCATGGTAAATTGAGAAATCATTCTTAAAGGGCTCATACATGGATTCATCTTCCCAGGGCCCACTGCAGAGTGTTTAAAAAGCATCAAGACTGTATGTGAAAGAAGGGTATTTGCTTATCCTAAAGCACCATCCTGAGAGCCAGGCATCTAG
Source organism: Bison bison bison (assembly GCF_000754665.1). Taxonomy (NCBI): domain Eukaryota; kingdom Metazoa; phylum Chordata; class Mammalia; order Artiodactyla; family Bovidae; genus Bison; species Bison bison. Next base: position 3,717,471 of record NW_011494769.1, read on the forward strand.
TTTAACAAAACACTAGACTGCATCTAATTTAACAAAACCAACTGTGGTCCTCTCCAGGGATGAAGGCTGGCAGGTGCTATCTTTGTACTTTCCCTTAGACGTATTGCAACTCTCTGGTACCTCCAAGAAAGGAGCTTGGATCTCATCTGGCACCCTGATATTTGTAGCTGCCACCAAGGATACGTCTAAGTCATCTTTACGTTGCCTACAAAAGGTTCACTTCAAATGTGAAAACACAGGGACTGAAAGTGAAAGGATGGGAAATGATATTCCAAGAAAACGGACACCAAAGAAAGCTGAAGTAGCTATACTGATATCAGACAAGAGAGATTTTGAAACAAAGAGTTTTATAAGAGACAAAGAAGTTATAACATTATGGTAAAGAGAGCAAACAAGAAGATATAAGATCTTAAAATATTTATGTATCTAACAAAGGAGCACCTAACTATACACAGAAAATACTAACAGACCTAAAGGGGGAAATAGACAGCAATTCAATTATAATAGGATAATACTCCATTTTTATCAATACATAGTTCAATCACATAGGTATTAGTTGAGAAAACATCGGCCTTAAACAACATATTAGACTAGAAGAACTTCACAGACATATAAAGAACATTTCATCCCAAAACAACAGTATACACATTCTTCTCAGGCAATCATGGAGCGTCGTCTAAGATAGATTATATATTAGGTCACATAAAAGTCTTAATATATTAAAGATGATTCCAATTATATCAAGTATCTTTTCCAACCACGATAGTATGAAACTAGATATCAATTACAAGAAGAAAACTGGAAAATTCACCAATTTGTAGAGCTTAAAACATACTACTGAACAATCAACAGGTCAAAGAAGAAATCAAGAGAAATTTTAAAATTTGGAAACATGGAAATACAATTCATCAAAACATGTGGAATGCAGTAAAAGTAATCGCAAGACAAACATAATAATGAATGCCTATTTAATACCTCCAGAAATAAGACAAATCTCAAATAAAAAACCTAAACTGACATCTCAAGGAACTAGTAAAAAAAAAAAATAAGATATAAAAACCAAAGTTAATGGAAGGAAATAACAAAGATCAGAGCAGAAATAAATATAATAGAGATTAAAAAGATAAAAGAAAAGGTCAAAGACTAAGAGGTAATTCTTTGAAAAGGTAAGTAAAGTTGACAAATCTTTAGACTCACTAAGAAAGCAGCAAAGAATCATATAAACTTAAAATTTAAAAAATGAACATTACACCTGAAACCATAGAATACAAATAGTTGTAAGAGACTAGTATGAACAATTATATACTAACAAATTGGACAACTTTGAATAAATAGACCAATTACTAGAAAAATACAATATACCCAGACCAAATTATGAATAGAAAATCTAAACAAATTGATTACTTGTAAGGAGATTGAATTGGTAATCAGAAATCTCCCAATAACAACAAAAAGTCAAGGACATGAATCACTGGTAAATTCTACCAAATATTTACAGAAGAATCAATACTAGTAATTCTCAAACTTCCAAAATATAAAAGAAAGAACAGTTCAAAATCATTTCACTAGGCCAGCATTTTCTTGATACAACAACCAGACAAGGATCACACACACACACACACACACACACACACACACACACACACACACCAGATTGCAGGCCAATATCCCCAATGGAAATAGAGACAAAAATCCTCAAAATGAATATGATAAAGTATTAGAAAATCATACACTATGATCAAGTAGGATTCATTTCAAGGATTCAAGAAAAGCTCATTATTTGCAAATCAATTAATTTTATATACCCTATTAACAAAATGAAGGGTAGAAATCATATAATCTCAATAGGTGCAAATAAAGCATTGACAAAATTTAATATTCATGTACAAAAAAATTCTTAACAAAGTAAAAGCCATATATCACATGGCCACAGCTAACATCATACCCAATGATGTAAAACTGGAAGCTTTTCCCCTAAGAACAAAAACAAGATGAGGAAGCCCACTCTCACCACTTCTATTCAACATAGTATTAGAAGTCCTAGGAGGAGTAACAGGGAAGAAAAGGAAATAAAAGCCATCCAAATTGGAAAGGAAGAAATGAAACGATCAATATATACAAATGACATGATGTCATATATTCAAAACCCTAAAGGCTTCACTCAAAATTGTAAGAACTAATCAACAAATTCCAAAAAATTACAGGATACAAAATCAATATATAAAATCTGTTGTATTTTTATATAGTAACAAACAGAGAATTTTAGAAAGCAATCACATTTACAGTTGCATCAAAAATAATAAAGTACATGGGAATAAATTTATCCAAGGAGATGAAAGACATATACACTGAAAACCATAACAGATTTATGAAAGAAACTGAAGAAACAAATAAATGGAAAGATAGTCTGTGTTCATGGATTGGAAGAATATTCTTAAAATGTCCACACTTCCCAAAGCAATCAATTGACTCAATGCAATCCCTATCAACATTTCAATAATACTTAACAAATATAGAACAAATAATCCTACAGTTTTTATGGAACCATAAAACAACCTGAATAATCAAGGCAATGTTGGGGTAGAATAACAAAGTTGGAAGCATCACGGTCCTTGATTTCAAACTGTATTGCGAAGCTATAGAAATCGAAACAGTATAATACTGGCATAAAAACAGACACTGAAATCAATGGAATAGAATATAGAGCTCCAAAATAAACCCACACATATATGATCAATTAATTTATGACAAAGGAGTTAAGAATATACAATAGGTAAAGGAATGTTTATTCAATAATATTCGTTATAAGTAACAATTTTTTGTTATCGATCAGCAATATTTGGAAAACAGGACAGCTACAAGAAAAAGACTGAAACTGAAACACTATCTTTCACCATATAGAAAAATTAATTTAAAATGGATTTAAAACCTAAATATAAGATCTGAAACCATAAAACTCCTGGAAGAAAACAGGGTAGTAAACTCTTGACACTGATCTTGGTGATGACTTTTTTTGGTATCTGACACCAAAGGAAAGGCAGCAAAAACAAAAATAAACAAGTGGGATTACATTTAACTTAAAAGCTTCTGCACAACAAAGGAAACCATCAAGGAAAATGATAAGACAGTCTACTGAACAGCAGAAAACATTTGCAAATTATATATCTGATAAGGGGTTAATTTCAAATCTGTATAAATAACTCATACAACTCATTAGCAAGAAATAAACCATCAAATTTTAAAATGCGCAGATTTGAATAGATATTTTCAAAAGAAGACATACAGGTAAGGGGTACATGAAAAGGTGCTTAGCATCACAAATGATCAGGGAAATGGATGTCAAAGCCACAGTAAGGTATCACCTCCCATCTGTTAGAATGGCCATCATCAAAAAATATAAGAAATAACAAGTGTTTGTAAGAATCTACAGAAAAGGAAACTCTCTGCACTGTTGGGAGTTTCGACTAAAAGAAAAGATGTATAACTTGAGAGTTGCGAGTTAAGTTTTATTTGGGGCAAAATGAGGACTGCAGCCCAGGAGGCAGCATCTCAGAGAGCTCTGAGAGACTGCTCCTAAGCGGCAGTGGGGGAAAGTCAATGTAAGTGCTTCTCTAGATAGGAGGAGATGCAAGGATTGAGATCATAAAATCTGTTCCTAAACACATCCAACTATCTAAAGATTCCCTGGAGCACAGAGTGCCTCCCTCCTCCCTGAACTCCCTCGGATTGTTGAAGGTCACAGCTATAGCAGCACGGGGTTCAGTCTCCATGGAGGCAGACGGCAGATGCCTTTGTTGTTCAGTTGTTGGCAATGCTCTTGGTAAGTGCCAATTTGTAGTTGACAGTAGGAATGTGGATTGGTGTAGCTTTTGTGAAAATTGTATGGAGGGTCCTCAAAAAATTAAAAATAGAACCTCCATATGATTCTGAAATTCTACTTTTGTGTATATATCTGAAGAAAATGAATATTCTAACTCAAAAATATATACATATCCCCATATTCATTGCAGAATTATTTACAATAGCAAAGATAAGGAAACAACCTAAGCATCCATCAATGGATGAATGGATAAATAAATTATGGTTTATACCTACCACGGATTATTTTTCAGCCATAAGACATAAATGTTGCTAATTGCAACAATATGGATGGAACTTCAGGGCATTATGCTAAATGAAATAAATCAGACACAAAAAGACAAATACTATCTGATTTCATTTATATCTAGAATAAAATTTAATGAACTCTTGGAGACAGAGAATCAGATAGGTGGTTGCCAGAGGCAGGGGTGTGCGGTTTCTGAAAAGTGTGAAGGGAGTTAAAAACTGCTATTTTTCAATTACTAAATAAGGCATGGGGCTTTAATGCACAACATAGTGATTAGAGCTAAGAATATTTTATCGTATATTTGAAGGTTGCTAGGAGATTAGAACTTAAAAGTTCTCATAACAAGAATAAACAAATTTTATAATTTTGTATGGTGATGGATGTTAACTAGACCTATTGTAGTGGCCATTTTACAATAGATAAAAATACTAAATTATTATGTTGTATATCTAAAACTAACCATATGTTAATCATAGCTCAATAAAAAGTACATATGAGAGAAATTAAAATACTGTTAACAAACAGGCCATCTTAAATAGAGATAAGATGTTTTAAGGTCCTTGTATTGTGCAGGAAATAAGTAAACCTTAAATTAATGCATTCTAAAAGATAGAAATTTGATGGTATAAATCAGTTTACTAAAATTAGAGGATTTTAAAAATGGAATGATATAATGTATTTGATCTATTCATAAAAAGGCAAGATGGAGAAAATAAAAACAGTGGATCAAATAGAATGCACAAAATAAAAATATCAGTCATATAAAATATGTGATTACATTTAAATATTTAAAGAGCTTTGTTTATTTGTTTATTATAGTACTATAATATTTATTATAAGTATTATTTATTTTAATATTTAAAGTCTAACAGAAATGAAAATATAAAAAATATATGATATTTATAGAGGTCAATCTAAAATATAAAGATACAAAATGCCTGAATATACAAGGTCTAACAGGACTGAAAAAATTAAAAGCTATATGATATTTACAGAAGGGCAATCTATAAAAAATGCTTTAATATAAAAGTGTTAAAAACTAACAAACAGAAAAAGTCACAAATGTAGAAAACAAACTTATGCATACCAAGGGGGAAAAGGGGGGAGGGATACATTCAGAGATTGGGACTGACATATTCACACTACTAAATATAAGATAAATAACTAATAAGAATCTACTCTATAGCACAGGGAACTCTACTTGATACTCTGTAATAACCTACATGGGAAAAGAATTTATAAAAAAGTGGATACTTCTATATATATACAACTGATTCACTTTGCTGTACAACAGAAAAACATTATAACTATTCTCAATAAAAATTAATTTAAATAATGAAAGTGTTAAAGAGCATATAAGACACATAATTATCCAAATAAACTCCTCATAGATATGTTGTACCAGACAAAAGAAACTTTAAGGCAGCAGCTGCTGCTGCTTCTAAGTCACGTCAGTCCTGTCCGACTCTGCACAACCCCATAGACGACAGCCCACCAGGCTCCTCCGTCCCTGGAATTCTCCAGGAAAGAACACTGGAGTGGGTTGCCCTTTCCTTCTCCAATGCATGAAAGTGAAAAGTGAAAGTGAAGTTGCTCAGTCATGACTCTTCACAACCCCATGGACTGCAGCCCACCAGGCTTCTCTGTCCATGGGATTTTCCAGGCAAGAGTACCGGAGTGGGTTGCCATTGCCTTCTCCGACTTTAAGGCAGAGGCAAATGATAAAAATTCACTTTATTAAAAATGTATAAGAATTCTAAGCTTTATGAAGCAAATCATATCATGTAAAAACTGACAAAACTACAGAGAGAATCTGATTAATTCACCATCATAGTTGAATATTTTAATACATATTTCTTAGTAACTTACAGATAAAATAGGCCAAAAAAATCAGAAAGAGAATCTGAAGAAACAAGCAACCTTGATTTTATAGACACATAGAAAATTATACACTAAAAATAGAAAAAGAAAAATAGAAGAAAATTATACACTACACCGGTAACAGATATTCCTTCTAAGCACACAAAACATTTATGAAAACTGATTATAAACATAGCCTTAAAGAAATCATAACATCGCTTCTCGGCCTTTTGGCTAAGATCAAGTGTAGTATCTGTTCTTATCAGTTTAACATCTGATACGTCCTCTATCCGAGGACACTAAAAAAAAAAAAAAAAAAGAAATCATAACAAATTTGTTTGGCCATTATGCAAGGAAATTAGAACTAATAAGAAAATGATACTAATAAAACAAAACCCACACTGTACTTTTGAAAATTAATGAGTGCCTTCCTAAATAAGGCATGAGTTAGATCACAGGATTTTAAAAATATTCAGAATGGAATACTGAAAATACTTAATATTATAATTAATGAAATACAGCCAAATTAGTACCTTTTCATAAAAGAAAAGAAGAAAGTCTCAATCAGTGAGCTAATTACTTACATTTTATATCTTAGGAAAAGAAGTGGGGGTGGGGATTAAAAGAAGGAATAATACATAGCAATAAAAAAGAGAACAAACTACTTACTATTCCTTCACAACAATCTGGATGTCTCTCATAGATATAATGTTGATTAAAAGCAACCAGGTGCAAAGGTTATGTACTGTATGGTTTTATTCCATGAAGTTCAAGAGCAGACAAAATGAATCAGTAGTGATAAAAATGACAGAAATTTTCTCTGAAGAGAATAACTGAAAAGGGGCACAAGGGAACTGAACTGTCTGAAATGTTCTGTCTCTTGACCTGGATGGTGGTTTCACAGAAATATTCGTTTGTAAAATGCATTTGACTGCATATTTTAGATTTGTGCACTTTACAGTACACATGCTATACCTCAACAGAAAGGCTTAAGAAAACAATGAAAAGCAATTTCGGATTGAGACATATACACTATTGCTACTATGGACAAAACAGATAACTAATGAGAACATGCTGTATAGCATAGGGAACTCAATCCACTGTGGTGACCTGAATGGAAAGAAGTCCAAAAGGGAGGGGATATATGTACCTGGACGGAGGAGCCTGGTGGGCTGCAGTCCATGGGGTTGCTAAGAGTCGGACACGACTGAGCGACTTCACTTTCACTTTTCACTTTCATGCACTGGAGAAGAAAATGGCAATCCACTCCAGTGTTCTTGCCTGGAGTATCCCAGGGACGGCGGAGCCTGGTGGGCTGCCGTCTATGGGGTCGCACAGAGTCGGACACGACTGAAGCGACTTAGCAGCAGCAGCAGCAGCATGTGTGCATGTATGGCTGATTCATTGTGCTGCACAGCAGAAACTAAAACAACATTGCAAAGCAACTATATTCCAATAAAAATTAATTAAAAAAATGAATCTAGAATAGAGACAGTAAAGCCACAAGTTTTCTAAATAGAAAATGAAATATACAAGCATTAAAGTAGATTGACCAAGAAAAATGAGAGAATAAAACAATTTTAAGATAAAAGAGTATACAACTTAGATGATGTATTTAAAAGAGAAAATGTGAACACTAAATATAACTTTTTAGCATTACACTTGAGAACATAGATGAAATTAATTTTTAGAAAAAGTAATGAGGAAATAGAAAATCTGAAGATTGTATAATTAGAGTTGTACTAAAAGTTCACTTTGGTCATACGCTATTGCCAAATATTAAACAAACATCCAACCAAAACCAAGGCAAAATTCAAATAAAATTATCACAGAACAAATTTCTGGAATATAGTAGTAAATCTAAAATTTATTTGAAATATTTGTTTCTGATAGCAATTATAGTGTCAAACTTTCATAATTGGCTAAAGAACAGTAATTTCTTTTTAGGGTCAGTTGCCATGTAGCCAAGCTATTATATAGTAGTGATACCAAATATGCTGTTTTTCCAACTGGCATATTTAAAAACATAACAAACTTCTTTATAGCTGGCTGAATATAACAGAGGAAAAAGTTTTTCACAAAATATTTTCTAGTAGTAAATTCACATGTGGAATTTAAAAATTGGATAAAAATTTTTTAAAGAACTTCTTATACTTTTAGCTACTAAAATTTGTAATGAATCCTTGACTATCATTTTACAGATATTTTCTTTTACATTTTTAGACTCCATAAAAACCCTAAGAATCATCTTAAATTACATCCAAGCCAAGTTTTATTAGCAAGAATAAAATTTCTCTAGCATATTATTTTCTTCATATTATTTGTTTATTTATATGTACACTCATGGATTAAAGTTTGTGTTATATTGAAGTTTTATTTTTCATACTATTTATAGCTGATAACATTTATATTCTATTTATAATCCATTTGTTGATGGGAATTATGACAAAATAAATAACTTTCAAAGTTTAGGATTAAAATATAATCCAATATCCACTGTTCCCCCTTATATTAATAAACTTTTTAAAAGCATAATTTGGATCAAAATAATCTTATTAAATTCATATAGTGGCTTTATTTTAATATATATTCAGTTCAGCTGCTCTGTCATGTCCGACTGTTTATGACCCCATGAATTGCAGTACGCCAGGCCTCCCTGTCCATCACCAACTCCTGGAGTTCACTCAAACTCACATCCATCAAGTTGGTGATGCGATCCAGCCATCTCATCCTCTGTTGTCCCCTTCTCCTCCTGCCCCCAATCCCTCCCAGCATCAGAGTCTTTTCCAATGAGTCAACTCTTCGCATGAGATGGCCAAAGTATTGGAGTTTCAGCTTTAGCATCAGTCCTTCCAAGGAACA
>NW_011494769.1:3726433-3727104 GCF_000754665.1 Bison bison bison
AAGTAATGTTTCTGCTTTTCAATATGCTATCTAGGTTGGTCATAACTTTCCTTCCAAGGAGTAAGCGTCTTTTAATTTCCGGGCTGCAATCACCATCTGCAGTGATTTGGAGCCCCAGAAAATAAAGTCTGACACTGTTTCCATTATTTCCCCATCTATTTGCCATGAAGTGATGGGACCAGATGCCATAATCTTCATTTTCTGAATGTTGAGCTTTAAGCCAACTTTTTCACTCTCCTCTTTCACCTTCATCAAGAGGATTTTTGGTTCCTCTTCACTTTCTGCCATCAGGGTGGTGTCATCTGCATATCTGAGGTTATTGATATTTCTCCCGGCAATCTTGATTCCAACTTGTGCTTCTTCCAGCCCAGCGTTTCTCATGATGTACTCCGCATAGAAGTTAAATAAGCAGGGTGACAATATACAGCCTTGACATACTCCTTTTCCTATTTGGAACCAGTCTGTTGTTCCATGTCCAGTTCTAACTGTTGCTTCCTGAACTGCATACAGGTTTCTCAAGAGGCGGGTCAGGTGGTCTGGTATCCCATCTCTTTCAGAATTTTCCACAATTTATTGTGATCCACACAGTCAAAAGCTTTGGAATAGTCAATAAAGCAGAAGTAGATGTTTTTCTGGAACTCTCTTGCTTTTTCGATGATCCAGCGGATGTT
>NW_011494769.1:3727204-3732145 GCF_000754665.1 Bison bison bison
CAAATTTGCTGGCATATTGAGTGCAGCACTTTCACAGCATCATCTCTCAGGATTTGAAATAGCTCAACTAGAATTCCATCACCTCCACTAGCTTTGTTCATAGAGATGCTTTCTAAGGCCTACTTGACTTCACATTCCAGGATGTCTGGCTCTAGGTCAGTGATCACACCAACGTGATTATCTGGGTCATGAAGATCTTTTTTGTACAGTTCTTCTGTGTATTCTTGCCACCTCTTCTTAACATCTTCTGCTTCTCTTAGGTCCATACCATTTCTGTCCTTTATCGAGCCCATCTTTGCATGAAATGTTTCCTTGGTATCTCTAATTTTCTTGAAGAGATCTCTAGTCTTTCCCATTCTGTTGTTTTCCTCTATTTCTTTTCATTGATCGCTGAGGAAGGCTTTCTTATCTCTTCTTGCTATTCTTTGGAACTCTGCATTCAGATGCTTATATCTTTCCTTTCTCCTTTGCTTTTCACTTCTCTTCTTTTCACAGCTATTTGTAAGGCCTCCTCAGACAGCCATTTTGCTTTTTTGCATTTCTTTTCCATGGGGATGGTCTTGATCTCTGTCTTCTGTACAATGTCAAAACCTCATTCCATAGTTCATCAGGCACTCTATCTATCAGATCTAGGCCCTTAAATCTATTTCTCACTTCCACTGTATAATAATAAGGGATTTGATTTAGGTCATACCTGAATGGTCTAGTGGTTTTCCCTACTTTCTTCAATTTAAGTCTGAATTTGATAATAAGCAGTTCATGATCTGAGCCACAGTCAGCTCCCAGTCTTGTTTTTGCTGACTGTATAGAGCTTCTCCATCTTTGGCTGCAAAGAATATAATCAATCTGATTTCGGTATTGACCATCTGGTGATGTCCATGTATAGAGTCTTTGCCGAGGACCAGCCCCAGCTGATCCAGGGTATTCGAAGGGGAGACGGCGTCGGCGACCTATTCAAATGGTAATGAGAGATATAAAGAGTAATAGAATGAGGATAGCTCAGTAGGAAAATTCAGTGGAGAAAAGAGGCTGAGTAGCTTGGTTTACACGGAAAATCAATATAACCCATGACACCAGGTTAGCTCTGACCACGGAGGCCGCAGGCACCCTCTCAAATAGCGGAAGGTGCCCCACCTTAGACACCTTCTCGAGTGGGTCTTAGAAGCCCAGGCAAATAAGTGGTCGCAGAGGATATCCACGCTCCAGATGGAGACTTCAGCCGGAAGTTAAAGGAAAGAATGACATGGGGAGACCAAGCATTGGTGAGCAAGGCCCATAGCTTTATTTTTAACAGGGGCTTTTATACCCTAAGTTACACATAGAGGATAATAGGGGATGCAAAGTCAGCAGTTTTTGATCCTTATCAAAAACCAGGGTTTCTTTCCTGCAAATTTATCGTATACAAATGGTTTAGGTGATTTACATCATCTTCTGGCCAGAAGGCCTACTAACATTTTATGACTCTTGACAAGGACTTATCAACAAAGACTTACTTTCTCTAAGAGTAATTATTTTAAGGTTTGGCGCCATCTTCCAAAGATAAAATTGCATTCCTATAGGGTGGATGTGTAATGGGTTTACAACAAAGGAAAGAATTTATTACCTTAAGGGTCTAAAGTTACTAACACCAAGGCCACTACTTATTTTTTCTACATACCCACTATTAATTAATACACATTCAAGGATACAATTCAGGGGATGTGAAAACTTGGCAACAAGCATTGACTCATCAATGAAATCCTTTACTAGTCTTATTCTGACAGTTTCTAACTCTCTGAGAGGCTCTAAGCTATTTGAATATCTTAAGCTTCCCGTGCCTCTGGAGGCTGGGAGACTGTAAACAATCGTATGCATAGCTGCAGGAGTCCGGGTAAACTTGTCAGGCGAGTTAGAGAGCCATCTGAGGGGTTTGGATTTAAACACTCCAAATTGCCCAGGAACTTTATTAATTGGAGCTGTAAGTTAACTCTTTGACAGAGAGAGCGAGATGGTGGTAGGGGACAGCCCCCAGTAAAGTCAGAGGTGAGAGCACAAAGCAATAAAGTAGGCAGACTCTGGTTTTTTGGGGGAAGATACTCGAGAATATCCGGGGAGACTCCCGAGGCTCGATCCCGCCTTTGCGTATGCCGAGCCTCCTTCCTCACGACCTTTGTCACGAGCGGAATGTCTCTCGCCGGCTCCTGGCAAGTCTTCTCTTGTGTTGTTGGAAGAAGGTGTTTGCTATGATCAGTGTGTTCTCTTGGCAAAACTGTATTAGCCTTTGCCTGCTTCATTCCATATTCCAAGGCCAAATTTACCTGTTACTTTTACTTTTATAATTTACTGTTACAAGGTGTTTCTTGACTTCCTACTTTTGCATTCCAGTCCCCTATAATGAAAAGGACATCTTTTTTGGGTGTTAGTTCTAAAAGGTCTTGTAGGTCTTCATAAAACTGTTCAACTTCAGCTTCTTCAGCATTACTGGTTGGGGCATAGACTTGGATTACTGTGATATTGAATGGTTTGCCTTGGAAACGAACAAAGATCATTCTATCATTTTTGAGATTGCATCCAAGTACTGCATTCCGGACTCTTTTGTTGACCATGATGGCTACTCCATTTCTTCTAAGGGATTCCTGCCCATAGTAGTAGATATAATGGTCATCTGAGTTAAATTCACCTATTCCAGTCCATTTTAGTTCTCTGATTCCTAGAATGTTGATGTTCACTCTTGCCATCTCCTGTTTGACCACTTCCAATTTGCCTTGATTCATGGACCTGACATTCCAGCTTCCTATGCAATATTGCTCTTTACAGCATCGGACCTTGCTTCTATCACCAGTCACACCCACAACTTGGTATTGCTTTGGCACCATCCCTTCATTCTTTCTGGAGTTATTTCTCCACTGATCTCCAGTAGCATATTGGAGATGTTAGTTCTTAACTATTTGAATGTTTATATTGATGGCGAATGCTAGGTTGGGTCTAAAAGTTGTTTTAGTATTCATCATTAATATAAATATTCAAATAGATATAAACATGTAAGAGGAAAAAATAGCTAATATATAAGGAAGAAATATATATTTCTAGAATGCTTATCTACATTAAGATTTGTACTTTAATAGAAAATTGAATATCAACTTGTTTGTATTGAGACAGTTTTTCCTCAATAGATGCATGGAAATGGTGCCTGACCACATGATCATTGATCATGCATAAATTCTAGTTTGCACATTTCTTATCAAAGTAGTATTTGTCTTCTGAGGTTTCCAGAGGTTGAGGAAGAAGCTAAATAGTGACTTTTAACCAAATATTAAGACTGAGGTCAAATTTAGCATATATGTAAATACTAGTAAAACAAAAATAAATAACAACAAAAAACCCTCCCAAAAAAGAAAACACTAGTCTCAGATTTTTCTAAGTCTATCTAGTAATGAAGGAACAAATAATTCTAAAGTTACACACACAATTAAGGAATACAGAAAAAGAAGAAAACTTCCACCATATTTTATGAAACTAGAACAAATGATGCAGAAAATAAAGAAGTATAAAAGATATAAGTATTGGAAAAGAAGAAAATGTATATTATTGACAAATAATTTGATTGTCAACACTCTCCCAAAGGAATCAATAGGTAATTTGTTAAAATTAAAATTTATATTAACAAATTTCTTAGATATCACATCAATTTCATTTCTGTTTACAAAATGCAAAAATTAATTCATAAAATAGCAACTATTTATAAAAGATAAAAAATAAAAGGATAAATATTTTTTAAATGTGCAAACCCGTTATGGAAAAAATATAAATTTTACTGTAAGAAGTTCTAAAAATAGAGATATATTATAAAATTATATCACTTAATATTGGAAAAATGTTAATTTTCCCCAAATTAATCTATGGATTCAAGTTGATCCAATCAAAATGCCAATAGGGGGTGTGTGTGTGGAAGAGGAGAGAGAGAATGAGTCTGGGAAATACTTGAAAACTGATCTAAAATTTATGAGGATGCATAAAGGGACAAAAATAACACATTGTTCCTGAAGATGATGACTGTTAGGGCAATTGTCTTAGCATACATCCAACCTTAAAATAATACTGTACTATTTCAGACAATGTGGTACTTTTTAAGGGATATAGCAATTAAACAGAACAAAAAATCTTGAAATAGAGTAGAGCTATGAATATTTGATTTATGGCAGAGTTGGTATTGTAGGTAAATATGAGATACATACATTTTTCAATAAATAACTTGAGAGACACCTGGTTATACAAATGAAAATAAATTTGGTTCTTATGTCATTCCATAACTAAAAATCAACTCCAGGTGAATTAAAGCTTAAATTATGAATGCAAAATTGATGAAAATTTTAGGAAACAATAAGAGAATGTTTTTCTGTCCTCAAGGTAGGGATGTACATTTTGAGCAAGATACAAGAAGTGTTCAAGGCAAGGAAAAAGTGATATTTTCAACAACATGAAAATTAAAACCTTCTAGTTCATCAAATTATACTAAAAAGTGAGTAGACTTGGAGGAAATACTTGTATTAATAGCACAAAACAATCAAATGATTCAGATCTAGAACTCTAGTGAATCACTAAGAAAAAAGGCAATCCAAAAAAGGCAAAAGATTTTGACAGGCACTTCCCTAAAAAGGAAAGTAAAAAAGCCAACATGCTTTAAAAAGATAAACAAATTCATAAATAACTAGAAAATATTGTTTCTGATGTGATTGAGGAAAAATTTCTATACACTGCTGGTGGGAGTAAAAATGGGTACCAGCAATTTTATCGGAGAACACAATGGCACCCCACTCCAGTACTCTTGCCTGGAAAATCCCATGGATGGAGGAACCTGGTAGGCTGCAGTCCATGGGGTCGCTGAGTCAGACACGACTGAGCAACTTCACTTTCACATCTCACTTTCATGCATTGGAGGAGGAAATGGCAACCCACTCCAGT
>NW_011494769.1:3732245-3740578 GCF_000754665.1 Bison bison bison
CAGTCTTCTTGCCTGGAGAATCCCAGGGACAGGGGAGCCTGGTGGGCTGCTGTCTATGGGGTTGCACAGAGTTGGACACGACCAAAGTGACTCAGCAGCAGCAGCAGCAATTTTATAATAAAAAGCACTTTGACATATATACTGGAATTGAAAACCACTCTCACCTGTGACTTAAAAATTCTATTCCTAGATAAAGGAATATATAGAGAATATAGATATAGGAATATAGAGCAACTTCTGTATGTGAAGAAACATTCATATAATTCATATTCTTTTATAGTAGGAAAATAAAGCCTAGAAATGACTCAAATGCTATATCATATTTAATGCAATAGAATACTATACAGCAGTGAAGCTATGGGAAACAAGATAAATAATTCAGCAGGATAGTATTGAATGACAGTAAATCACAAAATATGACTGATAAAGATATACATTGTACAATGTGTGTTTACATTATCCTAAGTTCAAAAATACACTACAATAAATAATACCTTGTTTAGGTTGTAATATGTGTGGTAAAAAAAATCACAGAAAATGCTTACATTAACCCAAAAAGAAAGGAATAGTCATTATTTCATGGTTGAGAGGATTTTGAATAGGGGTGGAACACCAAGGGACATTCAAAGGACACACAAAAGCCTTGAAAGAACATTCCATATCTAACTGCTCAAAACACAGATGCAAGAAACAATGACAAAGTTGAATTCATAATATTAAAAGCTATGTTCATGTCAAAATTACTATAAACAAAGACACTAAAAATAAAAATATTCGTAATATATCTTCTAGGTAAAGGATTGATCTCTAATATTTTAAGAAATCTTTAAAATAGAAGAAAATAGAACTAAAAACCTTAATAGAGCAATTTGCCAAAGATATAAACAAGACAATATTTTGAAAGCTACTAAAATAGTTCTTCAATATATGAAAAGATATACAAACACCCTCACAAGAGAAAGTAAATTAAAATCACAAGGAAACAATCAGATTAGCAAAAATTTCCAAGTATGAAAATACACTCTTTTAGAGAAAGGCTGTGGAGAAACAGGCACTCATAATTTGCTAGTGAAAAGATCAAGTTTTCTTATAGAAGATTTGGAAATATCTACCAAAACTATTTGGGCTTCCCTCGTAGCTCAGCTGGTGAGGAATCTGCCTGCAATGCAGGAGACCCAGGTTCAATTCCTGGGTTGGGAAGATCTCCTGGAGAAGAAACTGGCAACCCACTCCAGTATTCTTGCCTGGAGAATCCCAAGGAAAGGGATTCTGGCAGGCTACAGTCCATGGGTTCGCAAGAGTTGGACACGATTTAGCAACTAAACCAGCACCACTACCACCAAAACTATTTACCTTTAATCTACTAGTGCCATTTCTGGGATTCAGCCTAAAGATACATTGCTAAACACATACACACACACACACACACACACACAAACTTGCATGGACAAAGCTCTTTATTGAGCATTATTTGTAATTTCAAAGGACTATAAACAATGCGATTGCCTATATATAGGATAGTTGTTGAATAAACATGATTGTATTTTGTTTCTCGAGAGTATTATGCAACTGTGTAAAAGAATGAGAAATACCTGTATTATTTTATAATGCTATGATAAGAAAAAACATAAAGGAAAGATATATGTAAGAAAAAAAGGTGGAATAAGAAAATATGCCTATGTCTGCTCATATATGCAAAATTGAGGGGTGAATTAAAAACTACAGATACAGATGACCTACATGAGATGGATGGAATGGGCAGATAGACATTTCTCTGAGTATACGTTTTTGCATAGTTCTCATTTTTGGAATCATGTTACAAATATAACTAACAAAAATGTATATAACCTGAAAGGATAAGGGAGAAATCTCCAAAATGAGAAATAAACAGAACCAAATGGACCAAACTCAATCTCAGGTTAATAGCATAACTACAGTGAGGGGGAGTGGGGGACAAAAGTATTTCTGCAATAGTATTTGGTTCTACATGTCCTCAAGCTAAAGACAAAAGAATTATAAACAAATGTTAAACCCTCTTGGTAATCTTCTTTTCTCCTACAGAGTTATGAATAAGCAATTTTGAAATTACTTTCTATGTAATCTAGGATTTAGTAACATAGGTAAATATACTGTGGACAATGAAAGACAGATAGCTCATTGTCCAAAGGAAAACAAATATGGAAAGGGGAGAAGCTAGGATAAACCCAGCAGAATTGGGCTGAGATTAGAGTTATCTGAATGAACCCATGACTACATGTGTGTATACATATAATACACAATGAACTACATATTTGTGCATATACACTGAATTATGTATGTCCATATATATCCTTGGGGCTTCCCTGGTGGCTCAGATGGTAAAAAATCAGCCTGCAATGCAGGAGACTCAGGCTCAATTCCTGGGTTGGGAAGATCCCCTGGAGAAGGGAATGGTGATCCACTCCAGTATCCTTGCCTAGAGAATTCCATGGACAGAGGAGCCTGGCGGGCTATAGTCCATGGGGTCACAAAGAGTCGGACACAACTGTGCGGCTACATTTTCACATATGTGTATCCATACATATCTATTTCTCTATCAATCTACATATGTGCCTATCTACTATATATAGATTGATAGAGAAATAGATGTGTGTATATGGGTTTGCACACACATAAGGAGAGAAAGGGCTGTGTGGGTGGATATGTGATATACATATGTATACACACATATATTTCCTAGTTCTGTTCACCAAGAGTACTAGTAGTAACTGGAAGCAAAAAGCATGCCTTGTGTTCAGAGCTTTGTTTCTAAGTACCATTCTCTTCACTAAAGAAAAGAGGCTGTCTTTGAGGAATGGCTGATTTCAGGGCTGAGGAAGTACAAACACGTGAAAAGATGCTCAACATCACTCATTATCAGAGAAATGCAAATCAAAACCACTATGAGGTACCATTTCACACCAGTCAGAATGGCTGCGATCCAAAAGTCTACAAATAATAAATGCTGGAGAGGGTGTGGAGAAAAGGGAACCCTCTTACACTGTTGGTGGGAATGCAAACTAGTACAGCCACTATGGAGAACAGTGTGGAGATTCCTTAAAAAACTGGAAATAGAACTGCCTTATGATCCAGCAATCCCACTGCTGGGGATACACACCGAGGAAACCAGAAGGGAAAGAGACACGTGTACCCCAATGTTCATCTCAGCACTGTTTTTAATAGCCAGGACATGGAAGCAACCTAGATGTCCATCAGCAGATGAATGGATAAGAAAGCTATGGTACATATACACAATGGAGTATTACTCAGCCATTAAAAAGAATACATTTGAATCAGTTCTAATGAGGTGGATGAAACTGGAGCCTATTATACAGAGTGAAGTAAGCCAGAAGGAAAAACACCAATACAGTATACTAACGCATATATATGGAATTTAGAAAGATGGTAACAATAACCCTGTATATGAGACAGCAAAAGAGACACTGATGTATAGAACAGTCTTATGGACTCTGTGGGAGAGGGAGAGGGTGGGAAGATTTGGGAGAATGGCATTGAAACATGTAAAATATCATGTAAGAAACGAGCTGCCAGTCCAGGTTCGATGCACGATACTGGATGCTTGGGGCTAGTGCACTGGGACGACCCAGAGGGATGGTATGGGGAGGGAGGAGGGAGGAGGGTTCAGGATGGGGAACACATGTATACCTGTGGTGGATTCATTTTGATATTTGGCAAAACTAATACAATTATGTAAAGTTTTAAAATAAAATTAAAAAAAAAAAACAAATGAACTTAAAATGTCTCATTGTGGCAGAGAAAAAGGAAGTTCTCAAAAATGATGGAGACACATCTGAAAAGCCTATATGATTACAGTTAGGTGCATTGAGTCTCCAGCATTTTTAAAATGGTTTAGCTATAAAAATGTCAGATTTTGAAGTATTATAAATCCAGAATATCCCCTTTGTATCTCCTTCCTTCCCTTACCAATGGGGCCTTGCCATGGATTTAAAACTGACAGGAGCCAGAACTGAACTGATGCAATGAATCTGGTACAAAGAATTTTGTTACAAAAAATGAAAACTAGAATTATGATTTAACATTGAGAACTGGAGCTGATCTAGGAAATTATCCTTCTTAACTGTTACATAAACTACTGGTGCCTCAGCATCAGCTGGGGACTGGCCAGTTTTGGTAGAGAACCATCCTCCCAATTCCAGTACTCTCCTCTGATTACACTAAAGCCCACTGCCCATCCCATTATGAACCCTACAATTTTACAGGACATGAAATAAAGTTACTACGTTTGTCTAACTTCACATCACTAGATCACATCAGAGCCATAATCATAAGAAAAACCTATTAAAACTGAAATAGAATTGCCTTTCTCACTTGGGGCCATTACTATAAGGCTTCCTTGATCATCACTTTACCAACACTGCTTATTCTGTTTTGTCATTTATGTCCAAATAGAAGCCACCAAGAGTGAACAGAGCTGATAGAGAAAGGAATTTGGAGATGATGTGTCTTGGACACACAAGTAATTTATTCTTACACATAAAGTTGTAACATAATAAGTGGAATCATGAATTCTCAAATCAGGAAACCCTGGGTTCCATATCACTTTCACATTTACATTTGTGTGACCTCAAGGGAGTTACCTGACTTGAAAAAAACTTGAAAGCTTGAAAAGATCTTTAATGACTCCACTCCTCACCCACCCAAGTCATAAAGTGGCTACTCTATCAGGTGCTTAGAAAAAGCTTATTTTTTCTCTTGCTGCTGCTGCTGCTGCTGCCACTAAGTCGCTTCAGTTGTGTCCAACTCTGTGTGACCCCATAGACGGCAGCCCACCAGGCTCCCCCGTCCCTGGGATTCTCCAGGCAAGAGTACTGGCGTGGGTTGCCATTTCCTTCTACAATGCATGAATGTGACAAGTGAAAGTGAAGTCGCTCAGTCGTGTCCGACTCTTCGCGACCCCATGGACTGCAGCCTACCAGGCTCCTCCGTCCATGGGATTTTCCAGGTAAGAGTACTGGCGTGGGTTGCCATTGCCTTCTCCAATTTTTTCTTTTAATTCTCCCTTTATGCTCACTCACTCAGTTGTGTCTGACTCTTTGAGGTCCCAAGGCCTGTAGCCTGCCAGGCTCCTCTATCCCTGGAATTTTCCAGGCAAGAACACTAAAGTGGGTTGCCATTTCCTTCTCCAGGGATCTTCCTAACCCAGGGACCGAACTCATGTCTCCTACATTTCCTGCACGGACAGGCAGATTCTCCACCACTGAGCCACCTAGGAAGCCCCGGGGAACCTCCCTTTACCTCTGAGCAACAGTCTTGTATAAATAAATCTTAGCTTTGGATGCAGCTTTTTGAAGGCAGTTTAAAGCATCAAAAACATAGCAGAAGATTTAAAACACTGAACCTCTTCCCCTACATTTCAAGAGTTACTGTTTTGTCTCCATGTCTCTTCCCATTTCCCTAAACTAGAATCTTTTTGCCATTTGGGATTCGATAAATTTGTGAATATATCCAAAATATTTTCCTTAGATGTTGTAAAATAGACTATGTTCCTTAAATATCAACTAGAAAGGGAGCTATTACATTGTACAGGCACCTCGATTTGTGTTTCTCTAAAAATTAAGAAATTCTAATTTATCTGAAATTTCTTTATTCATACAGCTGGTTACTATGTGGTAGGGAGCACCAGTTAAAAAAACAAATAAAACAATCACTTAGGGTCAGAATCCCAAATTGTTTATTACAGAAATTTCAGGAAAGAAACATTTACACAAAGACAATGCTACCTTAGTTCTCCTTATGGTAATAAGATTATTCTCCTCAGCCAAGCTAATAAGTTAATACCATCAATATTTCCCCAGCTCACCATTAGATTAAGTATCTTTATCTTCCAATTAACCTGCAATTATGTGTCTTAATATCTGACATTCTCTTGGATTTTGGTTAATCCATACAATGCCAATATTTAAAGATAGGGTCCCCAGGTCAATCAGCTAGAAACCATTCCCAGAAGTTGATGCTAATCAAATTTGTTCATGCAATTCAGTGACTGTATTGCCATGATAAGTTTTAGAACAGATGTTTGACACTAAAGAAAGCTCTTTAGAGTAGAATTTAAATCCCTTTTCTGTGATAATGACAAAGGTTATTAAAATACACTTTTTTTGGCGACCTAATTAAGGCACTCGATCAAAAACAATCAAAATAGCAGCCTCCTTATAGCCTTCCTAAGAATGAGGTTTCTCAGCCCCTCAGTGTAACCCTGATGAAAGCACAGCGTGAGAAATGGATGAAATTATGATCTAGGCTGAGAAATTAGCCTTAAGCACTTGTTAATAAAGGCAAATAGAATTTTACAAACCAACATATAAACTTTGTGAGGTTATTTTATTGCTTTCTGCACCAAGGTAGATTGATATAATTATCTCCCTTATAGTCTTATTTAATTCATTTTTTAAAATCTTGGTTGATGATAGGAGGTCTAAAAATTAGAACAGATTGAATCTGGCTATTCTTTTAGCTCTACGCAGTTTGATCCTCGATTAAGCATTTTTTCTCTTGAACGAAATACAAATATTCTACACCCCCTACACTCACAATTTTCTGCAATAAGAAATTATTATGCTGATTTTCCTATAGTATTCCTGTTTTGAGGTGAATAGTGGAGAGCGCACACACGTGCGCACACACACACACACACACACACACTTACTCACTCTTTTTTCCTCAATGTCCAAAATTTAGCATTCTATTAAACTAGCAATTTCATATTTAAAGTAGGCATTGAAATATTAAGTGCAAAACACTTGAATTTGATTGCTTCTCTTACTTAATTGAAAACTGGAAAACTAAGGAACATTGAATAGTCTAAAAGAGTATCTTTCTGAAAAGCTAGTCTTTCCCCTAAAATGTTTTGAGTATGAGGCATTGATTAGATTTTTTTAATCTTAAAATTTTTTCAATCCATCCTCATATAAAAATTACAGGTGCCAGTAAACTTATCTCACATGCCATTATGATGAATTTCAAGTGTATTCTCATTTGTTCTCTGTAGTTGACATTTTGAATAAAACTATAAAAAATCTCAAATTTGAATATTGTATGGGTTAATCAGAAAGTTTTCCAGTACTGCTAGCATTTTTTGTTGTTGTTTTAATATGATATTGGTTTGGCCAAAAGGTTTGTCTGGTTTTTTTTTCTGAAGGATGGTATGGAAAAACCCAAACAAACTTTTTGATCAACCCAGTATATTCATAGAAAGCTAGACTCAAGAGTATATCACCATAAAATTATCATCAGGCTAATAAAGCTCCTTATAGCATTTACTAATCAAAACGAAGATATGGTCCCTTATAGACTAACCCTTCAGACAACATGTGAACTAAAGTTTCCCTGCATGGTTCATAATCTTTTCAACCAGGTATGAAATGCTATAATAAAAAATAAATAAATAAATTAGTGACAGTCTTCACTGTGACATCCCATGGTGAAAATGAAATTCAACTTTCACTAAAAAAGTCTCTTTACCCCTCCACTATCTCCTCTACAGATTCTAAACCAGAGCTATTTGACCAAAGCTGTCAGAACGTATGTGAAAGAGCTGTGCCAATAGCACATCTGTGAAAAGTTAAAATAGGCTGTATCAATTAAAGGCGCATAACCACAGGTCACCGTATTCTACTTCCAGGTAGAGTTAAAGCCAATCTTTCCTTTTAAGGATATTAATGATGCAAGTGTTCATCTGCACACCAAGCAAATTCGCTGCTGGCTTATATGTTTAATGAAAATTTCAGAATGAGGGTGAAATCTATATCATTAGTAAAAACAAATTCTGTAAAACACAATCTTGTAAATGAGCTGTAGCTTTAAAAACATATACTATTGCCTATTCCAAAAAGGACCTTCCCAAGATCAGATGCCTATTAGAAACCAGAAATGTTAGACATCTGTTGCTGTGTCGCATGAATGCAAAGACAGAGATATATTAATACCATATGTGAAGGAATAGGATTCCAAAATCCAGCTTTGCTGGTATTTCACAAAATAAGTTGCCTGGTTTATAGAATAAATAAAAATAAAAGATATATGTCTTAAAAAAAGAAACCTCTTAAAAATTAAGCAATACTTCTATCAAATAAAATGTGTCTTTATATAGGCAAAATATTGTAACAGGTTTTTACAAGTGGCTTCTTGAAGCAGAGCACAATTATAAGTACAATGTATATTCGAAGGCAAATGCATGAGAAAATCCTACTAGTAAAAAGTGACTCCTGAGTCAGACGCTTGGGTGGGGGGTGATGAAGACCAAAGCTGAAAGTGGATGTCATTTTGTTTGTTAT
>NW_011494769.1:3740976-3743821 GCF_000754665.1 Bison bison bison
TTTGTTATTATTCTGGCAGTTTCTGACCCTTCTTAAGTTCAAGGGTGATCCAAATTTGCCTCACAGAGCACAGTTTACTCTGTGGTCCCCCTCATAGGTCAACAGATGGAGTACCATTAACAAGCTGTAGTATTGACTCTGCCTGAGACCTATCAGCTTGGATTGTGACTGAAAGTTCAGTGACTGGCAAGCCAAAACAAAAAGTCTTCCAATGACCAAAAGAAAGCCCCAAGTTTTGAGGAACGGCATTCATTCTTCTGACAGAATAACTACATCACCAATTCTTTCACGACACAACAGGGAAAATATCAACCTTCTCATTTACAAGTCGCACTGGTGGCGGGGCTGGGAGGTGGGGGGTCACATTTAGTAATGAGAATTGGATCCTCTTAGGAGGAAAAAAAAAAAAAAAGCAAAACATTTGAATTATCTTGGCAGTGGTCAAAATGAGGAAGTGGCTAAGGCACTATCCAATTTAGAAGAGCTCACTAACCTTGTAAAGCATTGATTAATCTAACTAATCTTATGTAATCACATTGCTTCTGAAGTAATAACTAAGCCTATCTTTAAGAAAGGAGAGGGTGGCTCCCTTAATCAGTTTATAGCAATAATTTCCCAACAGGAAAATAGTCTTAAGGGGTAAATATCTCAGGGAGTAGATGCAGTAACTAGATCTAGAGTCAGTAGAAGCAAGAAGTCTATACTCATGAAATTAAGGCCAATATATTACTAAAGGACTCTTCTGGAAATGAGACAAAAGGAGGAATCACTGCCTTCTTAGGGTGTGTGCAATAAGGTCTCTGCAGGAAAAGAGAAGGTCTCATGAGAAAGCTTATGCCCTAAGGACTTTGAGACAATTCCATCTATTCCCAGGGACATGGAATATTTTCTACCATCATTGTGGAACTTATAGGAGAACATACTTGCAAAGAATCAGCAAAAGGATCACAGAAACAGTTTCATGCCAGTGCCCCAGGATCATAGTCATCAGGAGACGGGAAGTATGACTAAAGTCCTTTCAGTAGAAGTTCATACCAGGAAAGAATCATAAACTCTAATTATGCTCAATGTGACCAAGTATACATGGCAAGTGGCAAAGAGAGAAGTCAACCTGCTCTCCTTGATTAATTTCACAGAGCTTTTCTTGACATGTTACATGATGTACAACTCAGCTTTTCAGTACTTACGCTGAAGTAACAAACCTCTCAAATATCAGAGATTTATACCAACAAAACAGTGACTGCTTAGGTTAGATGTTGGCTGGAGATAGCTGACTATCTCTGCTCAGCAACTCTAGTGAGAGAGGTATCTTCTTTCTGGGTCTGTGCTGAAAGAGCCGTTTCTGTCAGAGGTGAGCCTTCTTATTGCAGTGGACTAACAAAACCATGTGGTGGCTCTTTAGATCTCTGCTTCGTTTCATTGTCCAAGTAAGTCATATATGTCAACTACAAACTGGCACTTGTCAAGAGAATTGCCAGCAAGTGAACAACAGGGGCATTTGCCATCTGCCTGGATGGAGGTTGAACCTTGTGCTGCTGCAGGTGCTGACCTTCAAAACCTCCTGAGGGAGTTCAGGATGGAGTGAGGCACTCCGTGCTCCAGGGAATCTGGTGGGACCTGACTTTAGACAGATATTTTCAGGAACTGATATCATAATCGGAGAAGGCAATGGCACCCCACTCCAGTACTCTTGCCTGGAAAATCCCATGGACAGAGGAGCCTGGTAGGCTGCAGTCCATGGGGTTGCTAGTGTCGGACTCGACTGAGCGACTTCATTTTCACTTTTCACTTTCATGCATTGGAGAAGGAAATGGCAACCCACTCCAGCGTTCTTGCCTGGAGAATCCCAGGGACAGGGAAGCCTGGTGGGCTGCCGTCTATGGGGTCACACAGTCGGACACAACTGAAGTGACTTAGCAGCAGCAGATATCATAATCCCAATCCTTGCTTCTCTTCATATCTAGAAAAGCACTAAATCCCTTCATGATGACATCAGCTCCTCATGGCTAGCAGAAAACCTTTTGTAAAATGAGAACTTAATTGTATTGAACTCCCCCCTTCACCAAAATCTCATATATAATGACCTTCCCCCACTGCCTCTGGAGCAGTCTCTTAGAAGTAACGGAGGCACTGTCTGCCGGGCTGCAGTCCTCATTTTGCCCCAAATAAAACTTAACTCACAACTGTCATGTCATGCATGTTATTTAGTCAACATACAGCTGCATCTTCACAGCAGGTAATAAGGATCACACAGCAATGGACAGGGATGAGTAATGCTTTCACAAGGAGGAGAGAGAGTATTGGGGAATAGCAACACAATCTTCCACAATGGGAACTTTGGGTGTGAACAAGAATCATCTTGACTTTAACAACTGGACACACAAATTTCAAAACAATCTATGGGCATAGAGATGGGCAAATAAACAACCGAGATATTAGGAACAACTTTTTAAAAAATACTTTAAAACAAAGAAAATATCTGATGAATCTACAAGTAACTTTTTCTTGATGTTAGATATTATGTCATTCAAAGGATACTTCTGAGAGTAAAGAAAGTTCAGGTAAACTCAGACGAGTTCCAGTCACCAAGAGAGACCACTGACTTAACCAAGTCAAGTTGAGTGATATAGACTCCACAGTCTACACTAGGCTAATATTAAAGACTTAATTAGCTATAACCTAAATGGCTGTCTGGGGAGGCCTTACAAATAGCTGTGAAAAGAAGAGAAGCGAAAAGCAAAGGAGAAAGGAAAGATATAAGCATCTGAATGCAGAGTTCCAAAGAATAGCAAGAAGAGATAAGAAAGCCTTCCTCAGAGATTAATGCAAAGAAATAGAGGAAAAC
>NW_011494769.1:3743921-3744090 GCF_000754665.1 Bison bison bison
AATTCCAAAGAAAGGCAATGCCAAAGAATGCTCAAACTACCGCACAATTGCACTCATCTCACATGCTAGTAAAGTAATGCTTAAAATTCTCCAAGGCAGACTTCAGCAGTACGTGAACTGTGAACTTCCAGATGTTCAAGCTGGTTTTAGAAAAGGCAGAGGAACCAGA
>NW_011494769.1:3744190-3744608 GCF_000754665.1 Bison bison bison
AAAAGAAGAGAAGCGAAAAGACAAAGGAGAAAGGAAAGATATAAGCATCTGAATGCAGAGTTCCAAAGAATAGCAAGAAGAGATAAGAAAGCCTTCCTCAGAGATTAATGCAAAGAAATAGAGGAAAACAACAGAATGGAAAAGACTAGAGATCTCTTCAAGAAAATTAGAGATACCAAGGGAACATTTCATGCTAAGATGGGCTCGATAAAGGACATAAATGGTATGGACCTAACAGAAGCAGAAGATATTAAGAAGAGGTGGCAAGAATACACAGAAGAATTGTACAAAAAATATCTTCATGACCAAGATAATCACGATGGTGTGATCACTGACCTAGAGCCAGACATCCTGGAATGTGAAGTCAAGTGGGCCTTAGAAAGCATCACTACCAACAAATCTAGTGGAGGTGATGAAA
>NW_011494769.1:3744708-3786424 GCF_000754665.1 Bison bison bison
ACTGCAGAAAATTCTGAAAGAGATGGGATACCAGACCACCTGACCTGCCTCTTGAGAAACCTGTATGCAGGTCAGGAAGCAATAGCTAGAACTGGACATGGAACAACAGACTGGTTCCAAATAGGAAAAGGAGTACATCAAGGCTGTATATTGTCATCCTGCTTATTTAACTTATATGCAGAGTACATCTTGAGAAACACTGGGCTGGATGAAGGACAAGCTGGAATCAAGATTGCCGGGAGAAATATCAATAACCTCAGATATGCAGATGACACCACCCTTATGGCAGAAAGTGAAGAGGAACTCAAAAGCCTCTTGATGAAAGTGAAAGAGGAGAGTGAAAAAGTTGGCTTAAAGCTCAACATTCAGAAAACGAAGATCATGGCATCTGGTCCCATCACTTCATGGGAAATAGATGGGGAAACAGTGGAAACAGTGGCAGACTTTATTTATTTGGGCTCCAAAATCACTGCAGATGGTGACTGCAGCCATGAAATTAAAAGACGCTTACTCCTTGGAAGGAAAGTTATGACCAACCTAGATAGCATATTCAAAAGCAGAGACATTACTTTGCCAACAAAGGTTCGTCTAGTCAAGGCTATGGTTTTTCCAGTAGTCACGTATGGATGTGAGAGTTGGACTGTGAAGAAGGCTGAGCGCCGAAGAATTGATGATTTTGAACTGTGGTTTTGGAGAAGACTCTTGAGAATCCTTTGGACTGCAAGGCGATCCAACCAGTCCATTCTAAAGGAGATCAGTCCTGGGTGCTCTTTGGAAGGACTGATGCTAAAGCTGAAACTCCAATACTTTGGCCACCTCATACGAAGAGTTGACTCATTGGAAAAGACTGATGCTGGGAGGGACTGGGGCAGGAGGAGAAGGGGACGACAGAGGATGCGTTAGCTGAATGGCATCACCGACTCAATGGACATGAGTTTGAGTGAACTCCAGGAGTTGGTGATGGACAGGGAGGAGGCCTGGTGTGCTGTGATTCATGGGGTCACAAAGAGTCAGACACGACTGAGCAACTGAACTGAACTGAACTGAATGAGTTGAAATATTAAATAAAAATATATCTTACTCTGCCTAAATTTCAGGTTAAAAAAAGCAAATAATAAAATATGTTGAAGGAATTGGCATGTTGTCTTAGTTTATTAGAAATTCCCCTAAATTCCCTTCATCTACACTACACTAGATGGTGGTGACCTAGGTCTTGGGGGGAAAAAAAATAGAAATGAAATTCCCCAGTAACCATACGTATAATCTATATCACTTTAAAAGAGGAATTTAGATGAGGATCTGCTTCAGAAAATTTGAAGCCACTTTTTATAAATTATTTTTAAGCATTAGTTTTAACAGTTAGTCAGAAAATGCAATAAGCTACTCTTCCCTCTGGGCTTCCCTGGTGGCTAAGTTGTAAAGAACCTGCATGCCAATGCAGGAGCCACAGGAAAAGCGGGTTCAATCTCTGAGTCAGGATGATCCCCTGGGAAAGGAAATGGCAACCCACTCCAGTATTCTTGCCTGGGAAATCTCATGGAGAGAGGGAGCCTGGTGGGCTACAGTTCTTGGGGTTCCAAGAGTTGGACATAACTTAGTGACTAAACAACAACAACTCTGTTCCCTGAATTTCGAGTTAATCTAATTTTATGTTCTTAAAGCCTAACAGAAATAGGTTAGCATATATTCATACAAGTGTGAAAGAATTTATTATTTACATCAGACATTTGGTCATTCATTATTAGAAAGCTCTTTAAGACCTACCAAATGTGATAGTCTGTTTCCTAATTTGTAAAAGGAAATTAGGTCTTGTAAGTACCAAATGAGATAATTATGCAAAGGTTTAGAACAGTACCTGACACCAAGAAAATACTTGATAAATATTGGTTATTTTAAAAATAATTTATCCATCCATTTAACAAACATTACAGCTGATTCTTACAGCCAACTGGGCCAGTTGTTGGCGGAGGCATGAACATAAATGAGTGAGCAGAAAACTTGAACTGAATGTAAGAGAACTTTCTGTTCTCCTTGAAATTATCTTTTCTAAAAGCTCCTTTCTCAATAACATTTCTTAATCTGGACAACTGATTATTTCTCAACCTTAAGCAAAATGTTTTAAGAAAAGGATTATTAGAAAATCCTGCTAAATAGATACAAGTAAAAACTAAACATTTTGTATAAAGCCACTATAATTCCCTAGTGTCCTTTCTGGCAGATAACTGCTTCTAAACCCAATACTTTAAGAGCTGTTTATTTTCACTGAGAGAGAAAGTAATCGTAAGCAGTAAAAGGCAAATGCATTTAACTAAAATTTAAGAAGCACATTTTTTGTCTGAAGTGATTCATTCTTCTCTAAACTAGAATAAATCGATGGACTATGTTGACCACCTACCTACTTTTATCGGAGGCACAATAAGAGGATTTTAAGATGAATAAGGAAACATTCCTTCCTTCTGGAAGCTTAGAATCTAATCCAAGGGTCATTTTCCCATGTGCAAATTTCCAACTAGAGTAAAATTTAAATTACTTGCAATTCTCTGAACCTTTCATGTTCTCTTACAACCAGGGGTGTCCTGGTTAACTTGCTTTCTGAAAACAAATTAAAAACCTCTAGTTTGTAATGTTTGTCAATATCCATGATATATATACTCCCAGCTTGCTTTCAAACAATCAACAGTTGAACAAATAGCTCTTAAAGTTCCTGAATATTTCACAGTAACTCTTGTGAGGCTGCACAGCCCACCTCAGCATCCTACTACGCCCACCTCTATGCCTTCTGCACTAACATAGCTTAAACTCCCTCTTCCTTCCAGCCTGGATAATTTCTATCAAATGTTAAGCTCCTCCCTGTGCCCCCTGCCCCACCCCCATGCTTCCCTGGTGTCTCAGATGGTAAAGAATCCACCTGCCATGTGGGAGACCTTGTTCAATATCTGGATTGGAAGATCCCCAGGAGAAGGGAACAGCTACCCACTCCAGTATTCTGGCCTGGAGAATCCCACCGCAGAGGAGCCTGGCAGGCTACAGTCCATGGGGTTGCAAAGAATCAGACACAACTGAGCGACTTTCACTTTCACTGTCATACCATTTGCTTCAGTATGTCTTTCCCAAATCATTTAGTTGAGGGTTTTGTTTTCTTCCTTTATTCTTTATTTCTCCTCCAGGGCTCTGGACTCAACACAATACTTATCAACACTGTATTGAGAACACTTCTTTGTGTTTGCAGTCTTTTCCAGGGAACTGTGTCAGAATATTTGACTTATCCCTAATTTCTCGCTGCTGGGCACACTTCTTTCTAGTTAGATTACATCAACATGTGTATGGAAATAAACACCATGGCAGATGTACCATATACCACTGGAGTTCAAATAACAGGGATACCAAACAGTGATCAGGAAAACTCTCATGTGACAGATGACACTTGAGGACAGGTTTCAAAATGTGTAGAAGTCCCAGGATAAGGCTATGGGGCATCAGGGGAAAATGAATCATCCAGTAAGAGAGGATTGTCAGCTATATGAGCGAAAGTTTAGTAAGAATTCAGTCTGCTTGGATTCAAAGGGTTGGGTAAGGAAACTGCATTTAATTTGGTAAGCAATGGGGAATTACATAATTAGATATAAACTTTAGAAAGACTGTCTGACAGGAGAGTGAAGGAGAGACTGTTATAAGGAAAGAAGAGGTAGAGGAACATATGAAAAATAAGGAAAATTTAAATTTGGGGTTTTTAACGAAGATATAGATTAGAAATGTTGAATTTGAGAGATGTAATGTAGCTAGAAATCACAGAGTGGAGGTATATCAGCTTCAACTTTTTTCCTTTCAAAAACAAATCAATAGTAAGCAGACAGATCAAACAACAGAAAGAGTGAAATTATATATTTCCCTGGCCTTCAAATCATCTCTTTCCCTCTCTCTTTCAACTTTAAAAAACCTTTAGCTCTGTATCATAAATGAAAAATTCTTTCTCTACCACAGGGGTGGTAGTAATAACCAATACCACTCTCTTTACTTTCAATATTTTGGCAAAAGAAAATGTATATACTTATTAATATGAGAGTGATTTTTACATTTAAAAAATGATATACAAACTGTCATGCTTTGCATGTCCCAAGTACTATGGAATAAATTTTTTCCATCAGTTCTTTAAAAGCATTATGTGAAATGAGATATCATTATATATTGGTGAATCTAAAAATAAGTTTATAAACAAAAATCAGAATCATGAATCCAGCTCTAGGTTATAAAAGCCAGATGACATAAGTAGTAATTCTCCTGTAGCATACCATGTAATTACTAACAAACTCTTTTCCTTGACTTGATCATAAACTTGCTCTTCAACGCAAATCTATGTCCTTTGTTTTAATCTCTAATGAGTAGGCCACTTCTGAATTACAAAAACCCCAAAACAAGGGGTGCTCTGTCTCAATTCTTACTACATCTTTAGAAACTATCAACGTAGGAAGGCTGCCTTTCACAATGTTTTCTCTTGTCAATTATTTTAATTTTTCAAGTTTAGGATTATGACTAGCTCCCAGACAATAATGGATGAGTTTATGATGTCATAAAACTAAGATATATATCATGTGGATTTCTTTGGTAGGGGTATATATTAAATAAAAGGACTCTAATAAATCATTAAGGCCTAATGCCTTTACACAAATCACAAAACCCTGGATAAACAAAACTAAAGCCTGCTGGTACTTAGTGCTAGTATAATTTCTACGAGCTTCTCTATTTCCAGAGTAGAAAGAAAATGAGGATTATCGTGGATCCCTCCTGGCCTAAAGCTTCTTCAGCTATCACCTCCTTTTTGACCCTACTTTGGTTCTATATCATATGTATAGAAATATTCATTATTCAATGTCATATGGCACTGAAATGATTTTATATCTGTTTTCTCTAAAAAAATGGGAGGTTGTCATTTTGTTTTTGTAGATCTCAGTGCCCTGAACAATGCAGAGCCTAGCACACAGTAGGCCCTCTATAGATGCTTGTCAAAATGAACTAGTGTGTGCTCACATTGAGTTTTTGCTGTTTCACATTTATGCATTTATAAAACACAGCCACTTTTGTAGACCAATTACCCAAAGTGCTAGGGAAAAATATGGACCATTCCTTTATGAAATCATAAATGCTCATTAGTAAACTGGACGATACTTAAAAGGCAACAACATAATGTGAAGTGTGGCAATATACAGACATCATCTTAATGCATAGCCTAGGTGTAGAAATTTTGAGGTTAATGCTGGATTTTAATATATGGATAAAACATCAATAGGAAAGAATGCACCAATATCTTTAAAATGCAATTAAAGATGTATTTGTGTCAAATTGCTGCAGTGAGCTCAAGTTAGATAACAGTGAAAATTTCAGTTTGTATCATCCTATCAAAAGGTCCTAGTATGAGGGCAATCCTGAAGGCTATGCTTTTAATCACAAGAGATTGTGGTAGAGAAATGTTTTTTCTCTACCACAAAAGGACAAAAGCATAATAACTCTTTCTAACAGGGATGTTGAATATCAAGCCCAAGAAAAAACTCAAGGAATAAATTGGACAGTTAATTCAGTAAATGCACACCTGCTGAAAAGATGAGTAGCCATAGAATCAAGTATGTAAAGATACTGCCTCCTAAATAGGTTTTGAGGTTTCCAGTAGACAGTACTGTAGATAATATTTCCCTTACAATTAGGCCAACAGGGTAACTAACTGCTTATCCTATTAAGAAGACAACCATGCTATCCAATGGATACTATTCAGGGGGAGAAGGAGAGGAAAGGAGCCCCCTTCTGGGTAGCACTTCTACAGGATAATTCATTTGTGTAAGACCCAGTTACTCATTCAAAGCTAGTATTCAAATCACCATTCTTAATTAAAACTGTTGGCTGTAGTGACTAATCTGTGGATGGTTTTGAGTTGCTGCCAAAGATATATTTCCAGGAGACAGGGGAATGGGGGAGCAAAAAATAAGCTTTATGGGAAGAGAAGCTCTTTTCCCATAAATGATAAATCAATCCATTATATTTGTGATAATCAATGCCCTGGATCCTCTTCATGTCATGGTGGGAAGAAGGAAAACCTTAGTGGCTAATCATTATTAATTCATTCATTGCACTAATATTAATCATAAAGAGCTAATGTGATATTAATGTGACTGTAATGCAGGCTTCAACAAGAATTTCACTCTAGAATAGAAACACAGTATAGATTTTGTTTTCTAACTTAGTTACCTAACAAGTGCTTTTTAAAGATTTTAAGGGAAGAAGGAAACATCTGACAGGCTCTTGACCTGAGTATGGAACCAGGGGGAATTATACTGAGGGTTCATTCATAGATTTCCTGGTTGGCATAAGGGTTGTCTGAGTCAGTCAGCACTTCTGACGTTGAAATGTTCTTCCAGGAAATACGTGTTGCTGACTGCTGGGGCAGCAGTCACAGCACAGTCAGGTTTCTCGGAATAGAATCTAATCCCTAATGGTGCCTGTCATTTCTTGAAAGGAGTTCGAGGGGGGATGAACAAGTAGGGCAATAAAGCCTGACTTCCAATTTTGAATTTAAGAACCTTTTCTGGAATGACTTTAGTCCAGTCTCTTCAAACGTGTAATAGGATTCACTTCTGAAAAGGCAAAAGCAATCTCAATTCAATAGAGTCAGTGCTTCAGAAATCAAGGAAAACGTGATCAATGTCCATTCCTCCTGTCTTAGCCCTAGGGCAGGCCACCATCTTATTGGAAAAACTCAACAGCTGGGTGATCTGGCAAACACTTGGGGCGGTAGAAGCGAATAAGGTCCAATACAATCTGACTCACCTCACTTATCTCTTACTGCTTGCATTAAAGGAGCAGCAAAGAACTCCTCACATGAATCACATTGTTTCTCGCCACCTTGCTTTGTTCACGTCAACTTCTCTGCCTAGAAGCCCCTTCTTTCCGATCCACAGACTAGCTTCCTCCTCCTATTTTAAAATTCCAGTCCAGCATCCCTTCCTCCAGGAAGCCGTCTCTGCTACTTCCTTCTCCTGAGTCATTTCTATGCTTGCTGAAATTTCTGGGTGCACATTTATTGGAATCCATTCTTCCCCTAAACATGAATTACTCAACACGTAGGTGTATTTCTTATTTATTCTTTCTAACCTCAGCACTTAACTGAACACCTGCCACATAGTAGAGAACTCAAAAATGTTAAATGAGCAAATTACTGGAATACATGAACAAGTATGTTAACAATATGTTTGAATATAAATCTTTCATTTTAAGATTTATGTCATACTAGGCACATCAGTAAGTGCTCACATAATATTTTCCAGCATACGTCTTCAATCTGTTGACTGTTTTACAATTTCTTCATCTTTTTTTCTTAGTAATCCCTAATGTCACCCTTTTTCTAATTCCGACAAGTCTCTGCAGCCCAGGGTAAGGTTACACTACTATTAATTTCACCTTTTCCAAATTTCATCTTTTCTTCTGATGGTTATGTTTGGGAGAAAAATCTTATGGATGTTTCTTCCTGATGTAATCTATGATTTCTCCATCTACAAAACTGAAAAACTAATATTAGAACTAAGCCTTGTGATACGGTGTGACAGACCAGAGGTGTTGCTGTAAAGTCACGCTACTAAACATCAGGCCTCTTCCTTTTTCATGCCTCTGACAGATTTTGATGTATTTTGGAACAAAATAGAAAGAGGGATAAAAGAGAGGGATAAACTATTGTTCTCCTTCGGGTCAGTGTTCTCCTAATTTTCAATTATATATGTGTATAACTTCCCACAAGTTTATAATTTCATGGATCCTCTTTAGGCTCCTCCAATTTGACACCTCTAAAAATCTGGAGATCCTCAAACACTTTTCTCTGTTCCCTATGGAAGTCACTCATGGTGGCACTGTCTCAGTGATGGAAGGCTAGAGGTCTTAGTCTATCATGACTTCCTTTCAGTTCCTAAGTGTGTGCATCTGGAGTGCTATCACTTCCACTTTCAAAATCCCTTTTGAATATTTCCTTTCTTTCCCACCTCCAGGGCCTCTGTCTTCTCATTTTTCATTCATCTTATGCAGTAGCTCCTGAACTAGCCCTGCCTTCCAGGCTCCCCTCCCTCTTTCATGTCTTCCCCACTCAAAAATAGTTATTTAATTACATCATGCCCCTGCTTAGGAACTTTAAGATGCTCAGTATAGGATTAACTCTGAAGTCCTTAGGGTAATACTCATGGTATTTTCCAATCCATCCCCTAAACACACTTCCAAGTTCATATCATGGCGTTGAAACTCATTCTCTTTCCTCTGGTCAGATTTGGAATTTCAGTAGTTTATACTGGCTCAGTGGTAAAGAATCTGCCTGCCAGTACAGGAGACAAGGTTTGACCTCTGGGTGGGGAAGAACCCATGAAGAAGGAAATGGCAACCCACTCCAGTATTCTTGCCTGGAAAATCCCACTGACAGAGGACCCTGGAAGGCTATAGTCCACGGGGTCACCAAAGAGTCGGGCATGACTCAGTGACTAAACAACAACAAATAACAAAAGTTTATACTGAGGATGGCCTGGGAAGGCAGGAATCAATTATTTGTAAAGGGCCAAGGGTTATGCTGGGTCTTGTGTGTGTTGTCTCCTCCTATTCTACAAGAACTCCATGAAGAGCCTATTAACTTCTTCTATTTTAAAAATGGAACAGCAACAGCAACAAACCATGGCCCAGAAGAGTTCCATTCCACGTTTCCTAAATGATTGAGGTGGCATTCAACCTGAGATCCACCTGTCTCTACGGTCTTTCTGCGATACCATGCTGACTGGAATTCCTCAGAAGTGCTTTTTGTCTGCACTTGTATGCTCTTTTCAAGGGGATTTTCTTCTCTCTGTAATATCTGTGTCCATTTTCCCTATTCTACCTGTTAATCTGTTTATATTTAGCTTTTAGCACCTATATTTCATATAATTCTTTTTATGAAATTTGCTTCATTTTCTTTTCTCTCTTGATGCTTCACACATAAATCTGTCCTATTGCTTATTTCATTCAATTGCAATTGTAATTACCAAACTGTGCCATTTTCAATGTCAAGGAGAACATCTTACAAGCATTTCTTTGGAATCCCACACCTTATATAAACATCTGGCACATAAGAGCTTTAAATATACTTTAAGGTAAGTGTGAGTGAATGAATGTGTTTCTAAAATGAAGGTATGAGGTTCATATCTTTCTCTGAAAATTCAGATGTAAAAGACATAAATTTCATTTATTACATTTCTAAACCAATTTTTGACCATATTAAATCTTCCTCCAAGTCTCCATCCTACTGGACTGATGATAAATTTAATTTTGTCAGTTTGGAAGTCCTCAAATCTACAAATTTTATGAGGTGCACAAAAGTTGGCAAACAGAATAAAAACTCTTTTTTTAAACTCCGTTATGGCTGCCTTAGGTTTTTCCACTTTCCAACCTACATGTCCCTGTGGACAGGTCATCCTGCTAAATTGTGTCAAGCCTCAACAGCGCAACTTTCCTGAGGCTGAGAAATCGAGTACCCGGAGTCATCACTATATGCAGGACTTGGTCATCCCGCTCTGAGTTTCTGCCCCTGCAGCACACTTGTTCTTGGGGAA
Organism: Bison bison bison; assembly: GCF_000754665.1. NCBI lineage: Eukaryota > Metazoa > Chordata > Mammalia > Artiodactyla > Bovidae > Bison > Bison bison. The sequence goes on from NW_011494769.1 coordinate 3,754,308, forward strand.
TATACACGCTCTCTACCTACTTGCACAGTCCATCTCCTCCCCAGTCACGCTAGAACTTGCCTCTACCACTCCCCTCAACATAACCCTTTCATAGAGGTAATGAGCTGAAGCTTTCAGAAAAAGAAAAAACAAGCAAGAGTCAAGGTTTGTTCAGGTGACTTCTGCTTTAGACCCCAGAACACAATCACTGAATGAAGTAAGCAAACACAGAGGCCTTAGCTATTTTCTTTAAATGAGAGAATAGGGAAAAGGGAATAGATGTTTGAGAGCGCTTATTCTTTCTTATTCCTCTCAACTGTGAAAGCACAAGTTCATATCTTAAAAACATATCTTGCCATAATGTCTATACACTTGTTTAGATACCATGTTGTATATCATTTGAGGGGGAATGGCTGTCCAGTGTAATAGTTTAAACGTGAACTCTAGAGCCAGTACTTTATATTCAAATTCCTGTTCTAATACTTAACTAGCTTATCTGTGTCTCTATTTACCAACTTATAAAATACAAATAATAACAGCACCTTCTTCATGAGGCTGTGTGACTGCTAAATCGATTCATGTATACAAAGTCCTTACAATAATGCCTGGCACATAGCTAGTTCCATATATGTGTAAGTTAACACTTCTGTCACTGTATTCTTTAGTGAATAATCCAGTATCTTGTCTCAAGACATTTTATCTCTGATAGCTCTTCTAAATACTAGTTCAAATTTCCAAATGGATGCTGAAACTATTTCTAAGTGTTTGCTGACATTGAAACTCACATATTAAAACCAAAACTATCATTCCATCCAAACAAACTCTATTCTCATTAACTTTTTTTTTTTTTTTACTTTTCCAAGACCTTCAAAGCAAGTCAGTGAATCCTACTGAATCTCTAATCACTTCCATTTTCACCATCACCACTAGTTGTGACCTAATTACAGTAAGCCCTAAATATTGCTGGGTTCCACGTCCAAGGAATCAACCACAGATATAAAACATTCAGATAAAAGTCCAGAAAGTTCCAAAAAGCAAACCTTGAACTTGCCAGCCTGGCAATGACTTACATAGTATTTACAGTGTATTTACAACTCCTGCTGGGCTGCCGTCTACGGGGTTGCACAGAGTCGGACACGACTGAAGTGACTTAGCAGCAGCACATAGCATTTACATCATATTAGGTATAAGAAATCTAGAGATGATTTAAAGTATACAGGAGGATGTGTGTAGGTTATATGCAAATACTATGCTATTTTATTTAAGGGACTTGAGCATCCACACATTTTAGTATTTGAGGGGTCTTGGAGCCAATCCTATATGGATGCAGATGGATGACTATACATACATATCAGATGAAACAGTATATGAATTTCTTCTAATTAGAAAGTATTTTAAACTGAATGAAAATAAAAACACAATATTATCAATTTGTAGGATGTCATTTAAACAGTACTGAGGGGAAAACATATAATACTAAATACCTATATTCTGAAAGAACACTCTCAAATTAATGATTGCATCTTTAATAAATTATAAAAAGAGAAACACAAAAGGCCTAGAAAAGTCAAAATAATCTTGATAAAGAACAGAGCTAGAGGAATCTAAAAAAAAAATACAACAAACATGAATAAAACAAAGAAAAAGCCAATTTACAGATGTGAAGGACAAACATGATTATCAGTGGGGAGAAGAAAGAAGAGGCAGTATAGGATTAGGGGGGAAAGAGTTATATGAGATTACATGAAATCATCTGTGTGAAACTTTTGAAAACTGTAAAGCATTATAGAATTTAAAGAATCTTTTATTCAGTTAAAATACCATTAAAATAAAAACAAAGTTAAACCAAAGAGGAGATAAGTGATAATAGAGATCAGAACATAAATCAATTAAATAGAAAACAAAAACATCAATGGAACAAAATTCTCTTTCTGTGGGATCAACAAAAGTGATAAACTTTGAGTCAAAACAGGAGTAAAAGAGAGAAGCACAAATGACCAATATCAAGAATGAGAGGATGATCTTCACTACATGTTTGACATATTAAAGTGATACAAAGGAAAGGTTGTGAATAATTCTATGCCAGTAAATTCAATAATTCAGAGGAAATGAACAAATTCTTTGAAAAGCACAAACTACCAAAGTTCAAACAAGAAGAAACAGATAACCAGAACACCTGTATATCCATTAAGAAATTGATTTTTCTGTTTAAAATATTTTTTCTCAAGAAGATTTCAGGCCCAGATGGCTTCACTGATGAATTCTATCAAATATTTAAGGGAGATAAAAATACCATTTTTATACAAATTCTTCCAGAAAATTGAGGAATGCTTCCTAGCTTATTTTATGAGTCTATCACTGCCCTTATATCAAAACCAGAAAGAAACAGTATGAGAAAAGAAAACAATACCAATAACTTCATTTACATAAAGATATGTTTAAAATTACATAGATCTAAAATTACAGATATAAAAATATTCTAAACACAAATTTAGCAATTCAAATCCAAAAAAAAAAAAAAATATATATATATATATAAAGGGGATAAAATGAATCATGAAAGGTAGGGTTTATTTCAGGAATGCAAGTGTAGTTTAATACTCAAAAAAAACTCAACATAATCTACTGTATTAACAGGCTAAACGTGAAAAACTACTATGATCTTCTTATTAGGCATAGAAAAAACATTGAAAAAAAATTCCCTTGTGGCTCAGCTGGTAAAGAATCTGCCCGCAGTGTGGGAAACCTAGGTTCGATCCCTGGGTTGGGAAGATCCCCTGGAGAAGGGAAAGGCTACCCACTCCAGTATTCTGTACTAGAGAATTCCATGGACTGTATAGTCCATAGGGTGACAAAGAGTCAGACATGACAGAGCGACTTTCACTTCACTTCACTGACACCATCAACATACCACTTAGCGGTGGGAAACTGTGCTTTCCCACTTAGGAACAAGACAAGAACGTCTTTTTCAACTTTATTTAACATTCTCTTAGAGGTTCTAGCTAGTATAACAAGGAAAGAAAAGGCATCTAGATTGGAAAGGGAGCAGTAACACTGGCTTTATTCACAGATGACATGACTTCCTATGTAAAAAATCCACTGGAATCTATAAAAAGGCTACTAGAACTATTAAGTGAGTATAGCAAAGTGATAGTTTACAAGATCAATATTCAAGTAACAATTTTATTTTTATGTATTAAGAACAAACAATTGGAAATTAAATTTTAAAAACTACCATTTACAATAGCATCAAAAATATAAAATGTGTAAGGATATTTTAACCAAAAATGTGCATAATCTGTAGCCTGAAAATTACAAAATGTCCCTGCAGAAAGTAAAGGTGATCTAATTAATTAGAGAAATTTACCTGGCTTATGGATAGGAAAATGCAATCTCACCAAGATGTCAAATCTCCCCAAACGGATCCACAGATTATCTAGACAGTGGTGACTATTTTAACTTCTCTTTGACAAGGATACTCATGTCATGAACATGCATCTGTCAAAATATACCAAATTTTACACTTTAAATTTGTGAAACTTCTTTACAAGGGCTTCCCTGGTAGCTCAGCTGGTAAAGAATCTGCCTGCAATGCAGGAGACTCCAGTTCAATTCCTGGGTCAGGAAGATCCCCTGGAGAAGGGATAGGCTACCCACTCCAGCATTCTGGCCTGGAGAATTCCATGGACTGTATAGTCACAGGGTCGCAAAGAGTTGGACACGATTGAGTGATTTTCACTTCACTTCTTTACAAGTTACTAATAACCTTAGTAAAGTTGTTTAAAAAAATTACAAAAACCTCTCCAATGCTCTCCATAGTTCTCATGTGATAAAATGAGAGCTTTTTAGTGGGAGAAAAAATGAGCTTTAAGGTTTTCCTACCAGCTAAATCACTTTCACTTCTTTGAGTATGGGTTCTCCCATCTGTAGAGCAGACATAATGTCTGGCTGAAATGATTGTTGTTATAAGTAATTATAACATCCTATTTAAAGTGTCTAGGATAGTAAATGATATTTAGTTTTTAAAATACCTTAAATGCAAGGTAACAAGTGTAAACAATCATCAGCGATTGCCTTAGAGACCTGTCACTATTTAAAAAGAAGAGACCAGGGCATAAAAGAACTGCTGTACATTCCTGAGTTCACATTCTGCCTAGGGCTCATTCTGAGTTTATGGCACTTAATAATTTATAGAACCTTATGCTACATACAATTTTAAAACTTGTGAATGATCACAATGAAGTCTGTGATTTGGTAACAATACCTGAACTTTCATACCCTTTCCTAGGCAAGTATTTGTTCACAAAATTACAACCTTATCTATTGAGAAGTAACTCTTGCCATCGACTTTTTAAAACATGTATGAATCTCAACCTAAAACAAATTTGTTAGACCATAAACACCATTTGAAATGTACAGTTTTTCTTTAAAACTTAACATGTATCTCTGAACTTCAGCAGTTGAGTATAACTAGGTTTACGACTATGGGCGAGACCATAACATTTCTAGATCTCTGTTTCTTCATTTTTATAGAGCAAGGCTTGGATTATATGACTTCCAAGATCTTTTTCTGCTTTCAAAATGAATTGCTGGGATAATATATGATGAATTATTGGAATTCTTGAGGATTATGAATTAATCTTGGATATTTTGAAGCATATTGTTGAATATTTAATTTTATAACAATCATTAAAATACATCTGTGTTTTATCAGAGCATTATTACAAGCTTATGGAGATATTTTCTTTTTTGGATAATTTGGATCAGCAGAAAATTCAGAGCTCTCAAAATTGGAGAAAGACTGGATCCATTGATACCACCTTCATAAAGTCTGAAGAATATCATTGTTTTAAAATAAATGTCAGGGAATAGGGCCAAAGAGTGGTATGGATTGGATTATACTATACTTACATTAATTGCTATTTTTTTTCTTTTTCAAGTATACACATTGAAAAATAGAAAATATTTTTTTAGTTTGTTGTACTTGGAATATTTACTTCAGAATACTCAGTTTTACTCTATCTCAGAAGATGACAGGTTAAAGTGTATTCATATTAAAGCTGGATTTCTCAATAGCCTGCATTTTATTTTGGGTTACAAATTTTGGAAAAGAAAATGAACATTGGGAAATAGGATTGATTTGTGTGTGTGTGCACATTTGTGTGTTACTGCCAAGATTTTAAAAGAAAAATAATAGCCAATAAAATAGGCAATTTTGTTGTCCATTTGTCTCATACCTAAGGTTTTATCTTTAAAAAGCCATTGTTCTTTGTTTACTTGCCTAATACATGTATGTGTGTATGTTCTGGTAAAAGCTGTAAATATGCTTTGCTGAATATAATGCTATAGGAATTCACAACAGAAAATTTAGACATAATGTTGTCTCTACTACTTTAAGAACAATATCAGGGATAACGGACTTGCATATTAGTAAACAAAAATACTCCTGTACTCTTACATATCCACATTTGTATGTGGTATGTGTGTGTGTGTATATATATATATATAGAGAGAGAGAGAGAGAGGGGCACACAGACACATACATACACTGAGAATATTTTAAAAGAAACTTGTCAAAATCACAATAGAAGTTGAAGAGAGCACTCACAAAATTTCCAAATCTCTGGATAATACCCAGAATAATTTTTTTAAGAAATGGAAAAATAATTATAAAACATATTGTGTTAATAAATCAGAAAAGGCACTTGAAATAATCTCATAAAATGTTATAGCTTAAATAATGCCCTTCATCAGTATTCTTTGTTTAACATTTTATGTTTATTGATAAATGAAGATGCATTTAAATAATTCAAAGAAAACATTAGCTGCAAGCAAGGAATTAATAATTGATAGGACTGGAAGGACTCTTTTCACTTGGGAAATAGATAATATTAGCTTAATGTGGGGCTGTAGGAACAGAGGAAATGTAATGGATCTGCCTGCTTTAAACTGATGATGGTTATTGTGGCTTAAAAGTTGCTACAAAGGCAAAAGCGGGACAGCTCGGCAAGTGCAATAGATTTCACTCATAGGAGCTGACAGTGCAAACTGCGGTCTGATGTGTCAGATTTATACACGGGAGGAGACCTAATGATCATGACATAGACTAAGGAGATAGGAAAAAAAATAAAATGCGCATTAACCATAATTGGAAAATGGAAAGAAAAAAACCCTTTGAACATATGATGTTAAAAATAAGAAAAGATTTTACTTTTCTCCATCACTATGTTTGAGGATGGAGGCCAGTTAGAATGTAGCTACCTTGCTTTTGATCAGACACCCATCATAAGGTTTGAGTTAGATTCTCACGGCAATTCAGGCAGGGGCTCCAGCTGCACATGTGCAATGCCAGCATCTTTGGAGGGTCATGAGAGATGAACACCCTCAGAGAGAAGAGACACATATGTTGGCTATTTTCATCTCACCTGTATTTGTCCTTCTCCAAATATTAAAGAAAATTGAGTCATACACATCTGGGAGCTCCAGAGGCCATTAATTTGGCTCAGTCTTCTCCCTCTCCTCTTTCACTCCCACTCTCCGGGAGAGAGAGTTATTTTTGAGTGTGCCCAGGTAAAGTCCAGATTACTCCCTGGTAATTCATCTTTTCCATTGGGAAGGAGGCCTCAATTTTCTAATCTGGCATAATTTAAATGTATGTCTTTAATAGTTATATTTAACCCATCTTGGCCCAAAAGGACCTCTAAATACAATCAGTCATTTAAGAAATCATCCCTCAAATTTGTCACTTTTGCTTTAGAACATTAAAAACATTTAGAACATTCCCAAAATGGCAAATTTGGAATTAGTTTCAAAAAATTATCTCTTTGCTAAAATTTCAGCCACTTATAAAGTCTACGATGTGGAATTTCAAGTTTTTGTACACACTCAACATTAAGGAAACGACTATACATATTTTGATTAAATCTTAAAGATCAACATCCTTCTCTTCTCATTCCCACTCTTCACACAAAACTCAGAAAAGAAACCATATAAAGAAAAGAAAGGCAAAATAAATCTATATTTCCCCCCAAAGTTCAGTTTCTTCATTTGAAAAGGAAAAAGAAGTACAATGAAGTCATATCCTCAGACACCTCCCCAGGCCCCAGGCAGGCTAAATAAAAGGGTGAAGTGAGCTAGATGAAGAGGGGAAACCAAAATGAAGAAAGAGTGAGCAATTAATGTTGCTTAAGAGCTCTAAGTTATTGCCATGCACAAATATGGATTAAGTATTGCAATGTATTCGATTTTCAAGAGAAACAAGAAATGTGATTTTTATTCTCTGTATGGCATCTCACAAGCTTGAAATGTGAGACCAAATTCAAATAACTTACTTGAATTGGTCCATGTTATGCAGAGCAAATAGATGTGCCAGCATGACCATAAGTCAAGGGAGTGAATCCAGCCAGAAACTCTGGTGCATATTGAATGGGCCTCTTGCCTTCTCATTAAGGCATGAACTCACTTCCACTAGAAGTCTCTCATTTGTGCAGACTAAAATCTCTCACTTTCATCATTGCTTTATTTTGGAAGCCAGTTTTCCTGTGGTCAGCAGACACCAGGCTAATTAGAACTTTACGTGACTGCATTTTCAAAGTTTTTCTTAAAATTAAGTTTTAAACTGATTATGAAGAATATGTGCTTAGTCTTAAAAGCCCAGAAATCATCCATAATTCCACCATCTCAGAGCAACCACTCTTAGTAGTTTAGTGTATTGCTTTTTCTTTTACTTTCCTATATATGTGCATTAAGTTTTTGTATATACTCAATTCTATCAATTCCTGGGTCAGGAAGATCCCCTGGAAAAGGAATAGGCCACCCGTGACAGTACTCCTGGACATCCCTGGTAGCTCAGATGGTAAAGAATCCGCCTGCTATGCAGGAGACCTGGATTCGATTCATGGTTTTGGAAGATTCCCTGGAGGAGGGCATGGCAACCCAGTCTAGTGTTCTTTCCTGGAAAATTCCCAGGAACAGAGGAGCCTGGTGGGCTACAATTCACAGGGTTGCAAAGAGTTGGACATGACTGAGCAATTAAGCACAGCACACAGCAAGGGAACATTACATAATTTCTTTTGGTTACATCTTACAGATTTAATTTATAGTATATAGTAACTAAATTTATAATGTATATTTAGTTCTGTTGCAACACTATTTTTCAACATTATGAGTTCTGGTATACATACTAAAAGCACTTTTAGAAAAGGATATTATTGATTGCATAGCTTTTTAAAATTTTTCTAAGACCTAGATCTGATTCCTTAATAATTGGAATTGAAATAATAATAATTGAAATACTACTCAGACATAAAAAAGAATAAAAGTGATAGTTACAAAGACATTAATTGACTCAGAAGGTATTATGCTTAATGAAATGAGTCAGACAGAGAAAAACAAATACTGCGTGATATCACATGTGGAGCTAAAAAAATTAAACTAGCAAACTTAACAAAAAGAAACAGACTCACAGATATAGAGAACAAGAGATAAGCAAGATAGGAACAAGAGATTAAAGTATAAACTCACTGCAGATGGTGACTGCAGCCAGGAAATTAAAAGACGCTTGCTTCTTGGAAGAAAAGTTATGACCAACCTAGATAGCATAATCAAGAGCAGAGACGTTACTTTGCCAACAACAGTCTGTCTAGTCAAGGCTATGGTATTTCCAGTAGTCATTTAGGATGTGAGAGTTGGACTATAAAGAAAGCTGAATGCCGAAGAATTGATGCTTTTGAACTGTGGTGTTGGAGAAGACTCTTGAGAGTCCCTTGGACTGCAAGGAGATCCAACCAGTCCATCTTAAAGGAAACCAGTCCTGAATACTCATTGGAAGAACTTATGTTGAATCTGAAACTCCAATACTTTGGTCACCTGATGCAAAGAACTGATTCATTTGAAAAGACCCTGATGCTGGGAAAGATTGAAGGCAGGAGAAGGGGATGACAGAGAATGAGATGGTTCGATGGCATAACTGACTTAATGGACATGAGTTTGAGTAAACTCCGGGAGTTGGCGATGGACAGGGAAACCTGGCATGCTGCAGTCCATGGGGTTGCAAAGAGTCGGACATGAATGAGCGACTAAACTGAACTGAACTACATATAAAATAAATAAACTGCATGGAAATATTATAAGGTACAAGGAACATACCCAACATTTTATAACTATAAATGGAGTATAACCTTTAAACATTGGGAATCACTATGTTGTACACTTCAAATTTATATAATATTGTAAATCAATTCTACCTGCATTAAAAAATATTCTCCTAAAACCTAGATCTGATATCTAAATAATTATCTTTGTTGAGGCCAATAAGTTTTATGCTAACCAATGAGGAAGCAAGTTAGAATTGGTGTAGGTCATTATGGCATGTTATGGACAAACAGCTTACAGATGTACAGGACAAATTTAAGATCAATTAGGGAACAATGACAAAGAATGTTCAAACTACCACACAATTGCATTAATTTATCATGCTAGCAAGGTTATGCTCAAAACCCAAGTTAGGCTTAAGTACATGAACTGGGAACTTCCAAATGTACAAGCTGGATTTAGAAAAGGCAGAGGAGCCAGAGGTCAAATTGCCAAGCATCCGCTGGATCATAAAAAAGCAAGATAATTCCAGAAAAACATCTGCTTCATTGACTATTTAAAGCCTTTGACTGTGTGGATCACAACAAATTGTGGAAAATTCTTAAAAGAGATGGGAATACCAGACCACCTTACCTGTCTCCTGAGAAACCAGTATGCAGGTCAAGAAGCAACAGTTAGAACCAGACATGGAAGAACGGACTGGTTCCAAATTGGGAAAGGAGTACATCAAGGTTGTATACTGTCACCCTGCTTATTTAACTTATATACAGAGTACATCATGTGAAATACTGGAATGGATGAAGCACAAGTTGGAATCAAGATTGCCAGGAGAAATATCAACCTCAGATATGCAGATAATACCACCCTTATGGCAGAAAGTGAAGAGGAACTAAAGAGCCTCTTGATAAAAGTAATAGAGGGGAGTGAAAATCTGGTTTAAAACTCAACATTCAAAAATCTAAGATCATGGCATCTGGTCCCATTACTTTATGGCAAATAGAAGAGGAAAAAGTTGAAACAGTGACAGACTTTATTTTCTTAGGCTCCAAAATCACTGTGGATGGTGACAGCAGCCATGAGAAAAGATGCTTGCTCCTTGGAAGAAAAGCTATGACAAACCTAGACAGTGTATTAAAAAGCAGAGATATTACTTTGCCCACAAACATCCATACAGTCAAAGCTATGGTTTTTCCAGTAATCATGTATGGATGTGAGAGTTAAAGAAGGACCATAAAGAAGGCTGAGCACCCAAGAATTGATGCTTCCAAACTGTGGTGTTGGAGAAGACTCTTGAGAGTCCCTTGGAATTCAAGGAGATCAAACCAGTCAGTCCTAAAGGGAATCAGTCCTGAATATTCATTGGAAGGACGGATGATGAAGCTGAAACTCCAATATTTTGGCCAACCCGGATGCAAAGAACCAACTCATTGGAAAAGATCCTGATGCTGGGAAAGATCGATAGCAGGAAGAGAAGGGAATGACAGAGGATAAGATGGTTGGATGGCATCACCGACTCAATGCACATTAGTTTTGAGCAAGTTCCAGGTGATGGTGAGGGACAGGGAAGCCTGGCATGTTGCAGTCCATGGGGTCACAAAGGATTGGACATGACTGAGCGAATGAACACAAAAGGAGATTGCTATTAGTCAGGTACTCATCTCCATTCTGAGCTTTCCTATTTCTTAATAATATGTTTATTGATTCACCTATTCTTTAATCCACACATACTTTCATTTTTCTGGCTTTATTTTTAATCTTGCTTTTGGTGTTCTAGATGCTGTACTATGTTCTAGCAATACAGATACAAATATGACACAAACCCAAACTCTCATTAACTTTAATAGAGGACACAATTAAGGAAATGTATAACTAAAATGCCATATAAATACTAGAAGTGAAGACTTCAGAGGCTTAAAGATTTCATTCTTTTTCCTTTGATATATATTTTTAAGTTGTAAGTGCAAATCTTTAATTTTTAGTCTCTAGTTACTAGTTTTGAAATTTACTACTCAGCTCTTATCATATATTCATTATCATAAGCATTAAAAAACACTTACAAGTTCCAGTTAATTTATGTTTCTATACATACCTTGCAGAATACCCATAGTCTCTGTGCTCAAAGAAGTTGCATTTTAGGTAACAGTGATGTTAAATGGTACTGATTCTAAAGTCGACTCCTTCAGACTTTTACAATTTCCAAACTTTTAGAATTTTAAATGTATTATAAAAGAATGAAATGACCAGTTAGTATTGTTTTATACAAGATTTACTTTGTTGCCTACTTAAGTGTCTTAGCTGGTACTGATAGGAGAGGAATGCATTTGTTCCAGCTGAGAACAGATACAGGTTAACACTTGGAAAGCCTGTGCCCAAGAGCCCAGTAACTGAGTGTCAAGATTGGCAGCTATATAAACTGGGGATGGCTAGAAGTGTGAGCCTGTTTTATTCTGTTCAGGCTGCTACGCCCAAATGCTACAGTCTGGGTGGTTTATGAACAACAGAAATTTATTTCCCATAGTTCTGGAGGCTGGAAGTCTACATCGGATTTCCAGCATAGTCATATTCTGGTGAAGGCCCTTTTCCAAGTTGCATACTACCAACTTCTCAACTTCTCTGTGACCTCATATGGTAAAAATAGGGCTGGGAGTGACATGGGGTCTCTCTTATAAAAGCAATAATCCCACTTCAGGAGGGATCCACTCTCATGACTTAATAACCTCTCAAAGGTCCCACATTTTAATGCCATCCCATTGGATATCAGGATTTCAACTTATGACTTTGAAGGAGACAAAAGCATTTAGGCCATAATAGAGCAAGAGTGCACAGTGAGAAGATCAGGACTAAAAGAGGAAATCAGATAGCCAGACCTCACCAGGTAGTATGGCGGACTCTGTAGGGGGAGTAGGGAGTCCCCCTGTAGGGACTCCAGGGCTCAGATACCATTCTGCCTGGTTACTGAGTACCACCCTCCACCAATTTTTTATTCAGCTTGCAGCGCTTTCTGTACCTTGTCAAAAGAACAAAAAGCACAATTTGGTTACTGGTTTTAGAACTTCCTACTGTTGATTAGGTAATAAAATTTGATATTAAATATGATCTGCAGATAAAAGTTTCAGAAGCCCAGACATTTGCTGTGCCTACTTATTTGTAAAGCAGGCATAGCACTTCCTAAGAACCATACTTACAAGCTGTTTTAAGAACTATCCGTACTTAAGGAGTTTGAAATTTAAAAGCTTAACTTAAATGTTAAATAAAAATTTAACTTTTTATTAAGAATATATTCAGAAATAAACCCACACACACATAATCAGTTTATAACAAAGGAATCAAGAACATAAAATGCAGAAAGGACAGTATCTCCAATTAAAGTGTTGGGAATATTGGACAACTACACACAATAAATGAAACTTCACTACTACCTCACACCAAATATATACAAAAAAATGGATTAAAGACTTGAGTGTAAAACCTGAAATCATAAAATTCCTAGAAGAAAACAAAGGTGGTAAGCTCCTTGACATTGGTCTCTGCAAGGATATTTTAGGTTTGACATCAAAAGACAACAAAAGCAAAAATAGATAAGTGGGACAACTTCAAACTAAAAAGTTCTTCACAGAAAACAAAACCATCAACAAAATGAAAAGGTAAATATGGAATGGGAGAGAATATTTGCAAATCTTATATCTGATGAGCGTTTAATATCCAAAATATATAAAAATGCAAACAACTCAATAGCAGAAACAATCCAGTTTAAAAATGGGCACAGGATGTGAATTGGCATTTTTCCCAAGAAGATATACAGATGGCCAAAAAGTACATGAAAAGATGCTCAACATCACCAGGGAAATGCAAATCAAAACCACGGTGAGCTATCACCTTACAACCTAGAATGGTTATTATCAAAAAGTCAAGTAATAACACATGTTGGCAAGTGGGTGCCAGGAAGAGAGCCCTCAAGCACTGGTAGAAATGTAAAGTGATGCAGCCACTATGGAAAACAGTGTGGAAATTCCTCAGAAAGTAAAAATAGAACTACTGTATGGTCAACTTCTGGATATTGATCCAGAGAAGATGCTGATGCAGCCACTATGGAAAACAGTATGGAAATTCCTCAGAAAATAAAAATAGAACTACTGTATGGTCAACTTCTGGATATTGATCCAGAGAAGATGAGAATACTAGCTCAAGAAGATATGCACCCCTATATTCACTGCAGCATTATTTACAGTAGACAAGATATGGAAGCCGCATGTGTCTATCAGTGCAGGAAGGGATAAAGAAAATGGGGGATACACGCATTTATTATTCAGCCATAAAAAGGCAAGAAATCTTGCCATTTACAACTACATGGATAAAACTTGAGGGGATTATGCTAAATGAAATGTCAGACAGAGAAAGACAAATATTGTATGATCTCGCTTATGGGTGGAATCTAAAACACGAGTTCACAATCATCACCACCACTCCCACAACAACAATAGAGCTCATTGATAATGGAGACTGATCTTTCTCAGGGAGGTGTAATAAGTCAGGGGCTGCAAATACAGCATGGTGACTATACTCGATAAAACTTGTATTGTGTATTTCAAGTTGCTATGAGACTAGATCTTAAAAATTCTCACCTCCAGAAAAAAATTTTCTAACTATGCGTGGTGTTGGATGTTAACTAGATTTATCATGGATGTTAACTAGATTTATTATGGTATTATTTCACAATATATGCAAATACTGAATCAATACACATATAGGCACCTAATATAATATACACCTAAAACTAATGTACAATATTTCAATTATACCTCAATTCAGAAAAGTTTATTAAGCCATCTCAAAGTCCCATGGATGGTAGATAGTAAAAAAACAGCCCCCACCTTCTGCTTACCTCCAAACTTACTGATGAGAAAAGACATGTGAAACAAATGGAAAATAACACAAGACAAGGAAAAATTGCATCATTAAGGTCTAATACCTCATTCTACTCACTGGAACTTCTCTTTACAGAGACATTTGGTACATAAAGAAATTTGTTCTAGTTAAGCCATGGTAAACATCTGAATGTGGTAAAGTTGTGAAAATACTCTTACCTCGGTTCTTTATTCTTGGATGATTTCAAACTGATTGAAAGTGGTCTGTTCTACAAGCAAATCCTCATTTCTCAGCTCTCACTTTGCCTGGTGGGTTAAGTCAGGACATGTTAGGTTAACTTCTGATAGCAAAGAGGAAAGAAAGATAAAGGATAATACACTAAAACTGAAGAGCAGAATTCAAAGCGATATCAGAAATAACCAATCTGTGGGAATGCACTGAAGTAACTCTTGAGTTGAATTCCCTACAGACATAAGGATTCCTCACACTGCACACACTAAGGATGGGCTAAGATCACAGGGATCGTCTGAGTTTGAAATCCCAAGTAACTCAGATTCTTGCTCACAGCTGCTCACCAGTCCTTTTGTCTACATTCAATGGTATGTATGTGTGTGTGAAAAAATCTCAGTCATGTCCCACTCTTTGCCACCCCATGGACTGTACCTGCCAGGCTCCTCTGTCCATGGGTTCTCCAGGGAACCCATGGACAGAGAATACTGGAGTGGGTTGCCATGCCCTCCACTAGGGGATCTTCCTAACCCAGGGATCAAACCCAGGGATCAAACCCAGGTCTCCCACATTGCAGACAGATTCATTACCGTCTGAGCCACCTGGGATAGTAGGCATGTATATAATGATGGGCTGCAGAAACCGCAGTGGCAGAAAGCAACTTTCTTCTCCAGCCAACATGAATCCTCTCAACACAACATTTAGCTGGATGAGCCAGCAATGACAGTAGACACATACATCTAGGATTTTGTTTTTTAAACTATATATACTGCTTTAAATAGCATGATTACAGCTGTTAAGTGATGCCTCCAGACTGAAGAGGACTGCAATGAGAAGCACCCCAGCCAAGAAGCATGGGAGCAGCATGCTTTTCTCATTATTGCCAGTTAGTAAGGACAGAACATATGGTCACTTCACAAAGGTGAGTTACCCACCAACAAACAGGAATCCCAGCCAAGTTTCCCAGCCAGATTCCTTCTTTTAAATTCATTTATACTCTTTCTATTTCTTCTTCTCTCTTGTTTTGAATTATTGCTTTTTTTTTTCTCTCCTAATGGGGGCAGGATATATCTTAGGACACTCATCTCCAACCAGGAAAATAACTTAGGAAATAAGTGCTCAGAGTGACACCCTACCCGTAACCTACGGACAGTGAACAGCTAGCAGCTATAACTAAACAATGTTATCCCTGGCAATAGAACAGGCAGGCCTGGTATCAATTTGGTTCTAATATTCAGTAGTTGGGTGGTCTTCGGGAAGTCATAGAACCTTATTTTACCCAAGAATCTTCAGCTATAAAATGGGTAAGCCCCATCTCAAAGTCTGCTGTAAGGATTAAGTAAAACAGCGGCTCCGGCAAGACCAGTGCTATGCCTGCCTCTGGCATGTAATCAAGAAGGACTGTTATTGATATTAATCTTAAAATGACTTTTTTCTTTTTTTAATTTTCTGGTGACAATACAGAGCTTCAGAGAATTCTGACTGTAACTAAGGGGCCTTAAAGTGAAAGCAATTCCATTTTCTTTTCTCTAAAATGAAGAGAGCTCCTAGAGATGCCCAGCCCAGCAGTCCCTGCTCCCTCATGGCCCCACTCCCTTCCCTAGCTGAAGAGTTAGACCACACTCACCTTGATGGCACCCCAGCAGATCCCACCTTTGCCATTGGGGTTAATATTCATTGGCACCAGCCCTTCCACCAAGTAGCTGAGAGGGTCAGAGGAGAAGGAAATCCTTTATTTGGTTTCTAGAGGCCACTGATGACCCAAATGACTACAGCTGGGAACATTCCTGGGGTCCACTTTTAGCTGTTCCTGCTTATCTTCCTCCTTACCTGGAACCTTTTGAATGCTTCCATTTCTTTAGACTCTCTGCCTATATCACTATTTTCCACCCTCCCAATATATCTTTGAAGATGTTGCTGTTTTAAGACTGAAGATAAAGCACCTTAAATTTTTTTAAAAAAAGGTTGCACTTTTGTTTGTGTGAGATAGAGAGACACATTGTTTGTTCTTTGTAAAAAGCTTAAACAAGGTAAAAAATGTCCTTAGAAGGCATCGACCCACTCCCATCCTGCAAGTTCCTGGGGTCAGATATTTATGTCCTCCATCCCCATCCTCCCCTTGTTAACAAAAAGGAACAATTTGAAGAGAAAGTATATATAATAATTACACTAAAAAAATACATTAAACAATATTAAAACCCCAAATAAGAAAAATTTAGCAGAACTGTCAGCACCATTTACCCTATTTTCTGACCCCTCTACCCTCTCCCACCCCAACACCCCTCTCCTCGCCTTCTCCCACACCTCCTGACAGAGTCTCTCACTCCCACAAAGCTCTGGTCACGTGACTCACCTTTGGTGGCTGAAGGAGACCTCAAATGGGTGGGCTGGGTGAGGACAGGGGCGCAGAACACTGGAGGATGGGCTGGGGAGAGGGGAGCATCAGGGAATGAGATGCTAAGAAATACTCAGGCACCGAAGACTACCAAAGACTACACAAGAATTACACAAAATAATCGACCATCTGAGCTACCGGGGAAGACCCTAAGCAAAAATACCTAGTACAATTCCTGTTTCATAGTAATACTTAGCAGACCAATAAAAGTATCGCAGCAAGGTTTCTCCAAGGTAATGTAGCCAAACCAAGCTTGGGTCCACTCACTGGCACACAGTGAAGCCAATCTCCTGAAGGTTGTGGTGAAGGAAAGTACCACGTTCAGTACAAGGCCAGGCAAGCAGTAAGTGCAGCTCAGGCTCAAAAGACTCGAACTCCCCAATGGCTTTCAGGTTTTTAAAGACAGGGTGAGGGAGAGGGTTTCAGGGTATGCGATCAGCTAATGAACATTCTTCTGATTGGCTGGAGATGAGGTAATTGGGAGTCAACATCATCAACCTCATATGTTCAACTTCTCCCACCTGGTGAGGCTTTCAGTATCTGCAAAACAGCTCAAGGGTATGGCTCAGGATATATAGTCTCTATGTATCTTCTCTATAGTCTTTGAGGAAAACTAAAGGTGGTTGACTTGGTTGAATGGCTAAACTATTACTGTTTTGTCTTGCTTGACTCTTTTCCTTTGTGTCTGCATTTCCTCACTTCTATGATTACATTTGCTCTTTGGGATTGCAAAAGGCCTAGGTGGGTACAGTTTTTCTACAAACAAGGCGCATGCAGAGGATATGGAGGGATCTGTCCCAGGAAGGCCTCATGGGGTCTTGCTTGCTTACAATCCCCCATGTTTTGATACTCCTCAATCTTAAGAGAGAACAGGTATGGGACGAGAAAGGGAATAACATTTTGAATAGAGTGGTTAATCATAAACTTTGCAGAGCAACTCAATTTTAGGGAGACTCAGTTTCAGTAAATTCTAAGTCACTAAGTAAGTGAGTAAGTCACTAAGCTGTGTCTGACTCTTTGAGAGCCCATGGGCTATAGCCTGCCAGCCTCCTCTGTCCATGGAATTTCCCAGGCAAGAATACTGGAGTGGTTTGCCAGGCCCTCCTCCAGGGGATCTTCCCAACCCAGGGTTCGAACACTCATCTCCTGCATTTGCAGACAGATTCTTTACCACTGAGCCACCAAGAAAGCCCTTCAGTAACTTCTACTCATGTGTGAATGTGTAATGTAGACATGGAAAAAAGAAGGCTAAAACATAAGAACTCTGTCATATTTTAGGGCTTCCCTGTAGCTCAGACTGTAAAGAATCTGCCTATAATGCAGGAAACATGGGTTCTATCCCAGGGTCAGGAAGATCCCCTGGAGAAGGGAAAGGCAACCCACCCCAATATTCTTACCTGGAGAATCCCAAGGACAGAGGAGCCTGGTGGGCTACAAAGGCTACACGGGGTCACAAAGAGTTGGACACGACTGAGAGACCAACACACACACACATGACGTGCAAAAGCTTGCTATAAATAATTTCACAGTACCATTGTTCCTCATCTTCTCCAATCATGTTACAGTCTGTACAAACAAAAGAGTGGAAAAAAAGAAAAGAAAAATACAATATTTACTTATACAATCATCCTTCAGGTACCTGTAGGGTGTCTGTTCTAGGACCCCTGGGATATGCAAATTTGAAAATATTCATTTCCCTTATATAAAATGGCATAGTATTTGCGTATAACCTATATACATCCTATGTATACTTTAAATCATCTCTAGATTACTTATAATATCTAAACAATGTAAATGTTATGTAAATAGTTGTAAATACAATGTAAATGCTATGTAAATAGTTGCCAGGCTGGCAAATTCAAGTTTTGCTTTTTGGAACTTGCAGGAATTTTTTTTTTTTTCTGAATATTTCCAGTCCACAGTTGGTTGAATCTGCAGATGTGGAAGTCACAAACACAGAGGGCTATGCTATTCAAGGTTGTTACCAAATACACACACGTGCACATGGACATGCACACACACACCAAAGTAAAACACTTTAAATGATGATGAAATTAGGGTAAAAAAATTAGGGTAAAAAGACATAAAGAAAACAAAAAGTGAAATTAATTTATGGACTGCTCTTTGTAAAATTTTCTTTCTACGCTGGCTAGAGGAGGATCACAGGTTTTATTTTGAGCTTGCATTATAATGGAATAAGGCAGCTCGATTTTAGCCACCCAGAGTTATTCTTGCCTCTCACACGTTCAGTATCAGTAGAGTTTGTTTTTATCTTGGAAGCTCCAAAGCAAATATCACTACCTTCCAACACAGAATATAGTCTACAGAATTTCTGTTTGGTTAAAATTTTATAATGCTTAATTAAAAATATTCTGCATCCTTTAGAAAAATGAGACTGCATGTAGAACAGTTGCTGTCTGAGACGGCCAGAAGCAGGGAGAGGAGAATGGAGCTCAGCTAGCTGAAAAGCGTACACCCCCAAGTTCTGCTCAGCTCTGCCCCATGGAAATGTGGGCCAGCATTTATTGGTAAGTTCTTTCAATTCAAAAGATTACTTAGTTTGGTTTCTCAGATCCACTTTTTCACTGGGCAATGAGCCTAATTTTTAAAAAGTAAGTAGATATAGAAGATGATGATAAAGTCAACATTCCAAGCAGAATAAAAAAGTGTCACTTCTGTGTAAAAGACAGTAGAAGTTAGATAAAAATAATTTTTGAGTTTACAAATAAGTATTGGGGAGGATGTGGAGAAAAGGGAACCCTCGTTCATGCTGCTGGGACTGTAAACTAGTACAGTTGCTATGGAAAATAACCATTCTAAAAAGTAAAAACTAATTCAAAAAGATAATGCACCCCAATGTTCATAGCAACATTATTTGCAATAGCCAAGATATGGCAGCAACCTAAGCATCTATCAACAGATGAGTGGATAAAGAATATGTGATACCACACACACACACACACAATATTGCATATGCTTGCATGCTAAGGCACTTCAGTTGTGTCCAACTCTTTGCAACCCTGTAGACTGTAGCCTGCCAGGCTCCTCTGTCCGTGGAATTCCCCAGGCAAGAATACTGGAGTGGGTTGCCATTCCCTTCTCCAGAGGATCTTCCTGACCCCAGGGATCAAACCCACATCTCAGGTCTCCTGCGTTGGCAGGCAGGTTCTTTACCACTGGTGCCATCTGGAAAGCCTACAGTGTAATGTTGTTTGTGAATGAGCGCTAAATTGCTCCAGTTCATGTCCGACTCTATTATTCAACCATAAAAGAATGACATTTTTGCTATTTGCAATGATGTAAATGGACTTAGAAGGTATTATGCTTAGTGAAATATGTCAGACAGGGAAAGCCAAACACTGTATGTTATCATTTATATGTGGAATCCAAAAAATAAATCAAAGGTGTTTAATAAAATAGGAAAACACACATAGAAACAGAGAACAAACTAATGGTTACCAGTGGAGAGAGGGAAGGGTGGAGGACAAGATAGTGTTAGGGGACTAAGAGACACTAATTACTACGTATAAAATAAATAAGCAACTAGGAAATATTGTTTAGTGCAGAGAAATATAGCCATTGTTTTATAATAACTTTAAATGAAGATAATCTGTAAGAATATTGAATTACTCTGTTGTACATACACCTGAAACTAATATTGTAAATCAACTATTCTTCAATGAAAATTTTAAATAAAAACAAAATAAAATAAAATAAAAAAACAAAAACAAAGATAGTATATATTAAAAAGTAAAAAAATTTTTTTGAGAATGCGCCCTTCCTTGACATGATTACTAAGGAGACAACAACCAAGAGCATGCATTAATAGAGAGCTTTTAAGTTTTGAAAGATGCTTTCCTTCACTGGGATTCTCAAATTTTTTAGTAAAGAAGCACAAACAGCAGACAAAAATTAATGGTTAACACTGAAGATCCAGGAGTAGAGACCAAAGTAGGTCCTCAAAAGTAAGAAAATTCTTTGAAATCTTACATTTCATCTCAAAAGTTCATGGAAAATTCATGACATAACTGTGTTTATTTTAATTAAAGGTGCAAATTCAAAACAATTTCAAGTATTCTACAAAATCTTATAATAAAACTGATGCCCTGGGAAGATGCAGTGTTTTTATCCTGTGGTTTCAAGGACCTGTCACCACTGCTATATGCCTCCCAGAAGGATGGGGAGCCCATTTGAGGGTCGGGCAGCTGTATAAATTCCTCCAAACCTCATAATAGCCTTTATGTGGATGAGTAAGTGATATTCTTGTTCCTTTTAGCAGATACAGAAAGTTAGACTTAAGGAAATGAAACGCTTACCTCTTGCTTCTTGTTAGTGATGACTGTGGACCTAAAATCCAGGTCCTTTAATTCCATGACTTCTTCCCATTTGGAACCTCCAAATTCAGTTTCTACCAAATTTCAGTCCACACTTTGTGTGCCTGCTATTACAACTTGAGGTGGTCTTCCAAAGCTTGGAGATGCAACTTTTATCTAAAGAATTCCAGGCAATGAGACAGTTTTGTTAATTCTGTTTTATTTTCAAAAATGTCTTTGTGTCTGATAGAGGATGGTCAACATGTATGTCAGGAATTTGATGTGCTGAGAAGTTCTGCTTTTCCATACATTTGCTGTCTGCTGGTTTTGTTCACAAATGTGAAGCAAGGGAATAATCTCTTGTGTTGCAGTAGTGGCTGTGTTATAGATTGCTGACAACAGGTAATGAAAATTGGACCTATTCTTTTAGACGACTGGTATTAAATGGAATGGCTCTTTGAGAGGTACCAGTTCTTTCTAACTGGTGGTCTTTTGAAAGAGGCTTTTCCAAATGTGTTTGCCTTCTGAAAGAGTACTGGATGCCGGCAGTCTATCACCCTTTCCAATAGAGAAGATGGATTAGTTTCGACTGACTCTGTGTAAGAAGCTTGGTTCCGGTCCAGCTGGCAAGAGCATAAAGCAAAGTAATTACTTGAAAGTAAAAAGGAAAGAAAAGAAAAAGATAGACATTGTATCCAGTATCCTCCCTGTTTACGTAGGATTCCAAATTTCTTTTGAATTTAAAAAAAAAAAATCTTTTTAGGGCCAAAAAATAAAATTCCATAGTATCCCAGTGGAAACCCCTCCAATAGTGGTTTGGGTGTTAATAGTGGTGTTCATTATTTTTCCTTTGAAAATATTTATCGAAATCATAGTAATTAATTTTATACCAGACTCTCAGAATCTACATGGACTCTTGAGACAAGTGAAAGCATTAACTATAATGGAAAATGTGAACACCATTCATTTCTTGAGACAACTGCTATTTAATATCTGAGCTACCAGGAAAGCCCATTTAATATATAAACTATATTAACTCCATAACCCCTTCTATAGTGGTGAAATTCTAGATAAACAGTTGTCAAGTAAATATATGTCATAAATATATAAAATGTTAAAATGAAATTATAAAATATGATTGTTTTATAGTTTTCAAGGGAGCAGAAGAGCAAACAAGTAGCTTAAAATCTCAAAACATTTTAGTTGGACAATCTAGTTTATATAAATACCCTTGAAAAGCAATTAAGAACAGGGAATACAGTTCCTAATTTATAATTATCAGAAGTGAGGCAGAGGTTTCATGACTTTTTCAAATCACCCATCATAGGCTTATTCAGAAATAATGTTATAGCTGGCTTATTCACACACTACTAAGAATTTTAGAATTTGGTGAAATAAAAAAAGAAAGAAAGAAATATGTAAGGGCATTGAAGGAAGAGGGAAAAAAATGCTTGAATGGATTAGTTTTCTTCTCAAAAATTTTTAAAAACATTTTTATATTCAAGTAACTATCCAATACCATACCAAAAAAATGCTTCTTAGAAAGCAGGTCTCAAGAAAATACACTTTTCCATTTTTAAATTGTTCTTCATGATTCACTGCACTTAGGTTCTTTCCAGTGGCAAGCTCTACTGAATAGGAAGATAGCTGGAGAGGGATTCCACCCTACCCACAGATATTGGGCAAAGAGACTTATCGTTGGGTGACAGCTATGTGAAGAAGGACTTTAGACAGCATCCCCCTGTGTCTGAACACACAACATGGCAGTCAGGTATGCTTCTGCACAGGACTTAGAATCTGTGAGGAAACATAATTTCTATACAGTCCAAGCCCTCAATACTCAGGTTTAAAAGCATGGGATTTTCCAGAAATCACAGTTTTATTGTTTAGTTGCCTTTGGGACCCCATGGACTGTAGCCCTTCAGGCTCCTCTGTCAATGGGATTTCCCAGGCAAGAATACTGGAGAGGGTTCCCATTCCCTCCTCTGGGGCATCTTCCCAACCCAGGGATCAAACTTGAGTCTCCTGTATTGGCAGGGGGATTCTTTACCACCTAGGAAGCCCAGAAATCACAGTAGCATGTGTTATAGAAGTACTCTAGAGAGAGCATGCTGAAGATGGTAGGGAAATTATTCAGCAACTACTACCGCTTAGACACTGACTGATTGTAAAAAACCGCCAACTGCAGGAGGGTCCAGGAGCTCCCTTGCTGATCCAAGCTTCAACTCTTAAGTCTGGATTGAGAAAGGTCAGAGAGTCTTAAGGGGCTGTGGTTGTGAAGGGGTAAAGCAGTAGCTATTTAACAAGTATATAAAAATATTACAAGGTTGTAGTTAGTACAGCTATGTCAGTTCATGCCACTGAATAGCAGCCCTAGTATTATGCTGTAATATTATTGAGTGATTTGTTTTCTACTTTGGTTAATTTGTAATCTAATTTTAAGTTTTCAATGGGAAAATGCATTCTGAGTTCTGTATGCTACTTACACATTCTACTTTACTATATATACACATGAACTTTTGAAACACAAACTCATTTTATATTGGACATCATCTGTAACATGGATATTATATCATATTACCATCAGTGGTCTTCTCAAGAGATATATTTTGAATAATAATATATCTTAAGCTCTTCCCCTAGCCAAATGATAACTGAATGTCTACATAGCCTTTTAAATATAACTTATGCTTCTTAAGATTTAAAAATGAGGTCTCAGGACTTCTCTGGTGGCTTCAGTGGCCAAGACTCCATGCTCCCAGCAGCTGGCCTGAGTTCAATCTCTGGTCAGGGAACTAGATCCCACAGGCCACAACTAAGACCATGAGTAGCCAAATAAATACATAAATAAATAAATATTTTAAAAATGAGGCCTCTATTCAGCTATTTCAGATTTTCAGATTCAGAGTTTATTCTAACTTTTGGAATCCTCATTAGATAAATGAGACAAAGTTGTGCTGTGGTAGAGGGGGCCCAACTTGGTGTAAAAGGAGACCAGCAAAGGGCCTTGTGAGATTGTGAGATTGTGACACTCTCCTACTTCACTGAGGTCCTCATGTCTGACGTTTAACAACTCCCTTTCTCTGGACCCGCCCGGTCCAATCCAGGAGCCACTACCCGCATGTGAGTATTTATTAAAATTTTAGTTCCTTAGTCACATCAGCCCCATTTCAAATATCCATTAGCAACGTATGGCTAGCGGCTAACATACTGGACAGCACAGATACAGTTCTATTTCATTGAAGAAAGTTTTATTGGATAGTTCTGGTCCAGAAGTTTATTATATGTTACTTTAATTTCTCTCACTTAGAGTAAAAACATTTCATCTTTTTTCTGTCTCCAGAGGAGGGAGAAATAGTTTAGCTGATCAGTCAAAATTTATTTTCAAGTTTCTAAAAATGATTATTGTCATGTTTCTCACTTGTGTGCTTTTAAACAAACTATTCTACAGAAGGACCACCATGGGTCCTTTTTATTCCAACACATGGTGAGATTCTCAAAATCCAAAGTTTTCTATGCCTTTATTTTGCAATTATAAATCTGAGATCTGCATTTAATTCTCTAACACAAATCTAACGTTAAGTGTTATATTGTGCCTCTAGGAATCTCCCTTAGAAAATTTTCTGTTAAAAATAAAATGACACTGGCTTTATAACCATTCCTCCCAGTAAAAAAAAAAAAGAAAGAAAGAAAGCAAGAAATCAAAATGAATATTTAGGTTGCCCAGATGCAGATCCACTAAGAACAAGGAAAAGACTTTAGACCAAATTCAAGTTTTCGTGGGTAGACACTGTTTTCATGGGTAGACACCTCCAACATTCTCCTAGACATCACTCTGACTGCTGAATATGATTTGGTCATGCCTCAGTGGAGAAGGCAATGGCACCCCACTCCAGTATTCTTGCCTGGAAAATCCCATGGATGGAAGAGCCTGGTGGGCTGCACTCCATGGGGTCGCTAGGAGTCAGACACGACTGAGCGACTTCACTTTCACTTTTCACTTTCATGCATTGGAGAAGGAAATGGCAACCCCCTCCAGTGTTCTTGCCTGGAGAATCCCAGGGACGGGGGAGCCTGTTGGGCTGCTGTCTATGGGGTCGCACAGAGTCAGACACGACTGAAGCGACTTAGCAGCAGCAGCAGCAGCAGTAGCAACAGTGATGTTTTGACTAGACTATAGTACACTATACAAACCAGATAAAATCTACGGAGAAAAGTCCACCCACTATTTAATCTACATGATGCCAAGCTCAGGTAAGATCAGTTGTTTCATTGGGTTGACCGATTCTTTAGGCAGCGTCTATCTTATCTGTGAAGAGATGTTATTTAGAAACTAGCAGCCTCTTAGTTTCCCATTTGTATCACCAGATAAAACAAGTGACAACAGATTTCTCCTTTGCAGCGATTTTATATATACCTTTTGGTTTTATCACCTGCAATAGGAAACTTTTCAGAGTGTTAATTCAATTCTTGTTCCCTTTGACCCTGACAGACAGAATTGCAGATAAGGGTGTGTTTTTATACTTTCGACCTTGGCTCCAATAGGGGCTGAGATGGCAGTGGGCTTGAGAACACTGCTGAAAGGATTTTTTGCCAAACTGGTTGGCATTCTGTATGCTTGTAGTGTATTGATGCAGTATTTGCTTTGGCATCATGAGTGCTGTCCTTCTCATTTTTTAAATGTAGCTATTAAGAATGCAGCTTTTGTTTATTTTTATACCGTTAGAAGAAAAAATAAAAATGCCTTGATACTTACAATCAACGGATGTGATATGCCAGGGTAAATCCCTTAAGCTAATTTTCCCTTTATAATATTTCAGTTTTAGTTTTAAAAAGTCATAGCTGTTTATTGTTTTTTATTAAGTCCTGTTTAAAGTAAAGGTAGGGATGTTGAAGATAAATTATATCAATACTACCAACTCAATTTCTGGAATGTAGCTAGTCTAGATAAACCAGGCTTTTGAATTTCCTTTTCTTTTTTGGTCTTAATTTTGTTTCTGACCTTTAAAAAATCTATCATCTCCAAAAAATTTTTTGAATTTTGAGAAATTTTTAAATTCTTCAGATCTCTTCTGAAGCCAAAGATAAAACTAGCCAGATTGCTCTCAAAATATTAATACATTCATCGATGTTCTGATCAACTCTTTTTTCAGTTGTGTATATACACAGTAATGAAAATTATTTAATCATTTTCTCATGTTTAGAAGAGCAAATAAACTTAGATTGTGACACTGCAAGGGATAAATTGTTGCCAACACATGCATTTCAACAAATCAATTGCTAAATTTTGATCACCTCTCTTGCTATAATTCTCATTTATAAGTCTGTTTTCCATTCTTGCATTATCTTATTCCTGGAGCATATAATAATCTCGTAAACCTGACTAGATTCCTATATTCATCTGCCTATGAGATCTGCGTAAAAAGTATTTCTTTTTACATATTGCAGATGGGCTCCTATCTAAAATGTTAAAAGGTTGTGTATTGTACATATCTGTCTCTAAGGTCAGATTCAAAGCTCCCCAAGGTATGTACTCAAGTGGCTTCTTCCGGTCTATAAGAGCAGACCTGGGCTTTATCCAGCTTGCCGGGAATACAAGTACTGTTCAGGAAAATTTGTTGAAATTTCTCATACTACCTATAGCTGTTGATGGAACAAAACCCAAGCACCCACCAATCCCTACCCTCAAATCTTTATGTGATATGATATGAGTGCATCATAATATTTCCTCTATGTAAAATCCTTTCTTTTCCTTCATTGCCTTTTTATATCTTCCAAACCATTCCTTTAAGAACCACCTCAAATGTTTCCTTTTCCAGAAATCTCTGAAGTCCATTTTAGTATTTACAGCATGCATTACCTTCTACATTATGTTATACCTCTTTGTAAATTTGCCTTAATTACCCTGCTAGATTTTAAGTTCCTTTGTGACTGGGAATTGTGTTATCATAATTTTTGGTTTACCCATGGTGCCTAATATAATATTATTAATTAGACAATAAGCAAACTCTGTCCTCTTTGAGACTGTGTGAGAGCTTATTATGTAACATATAACCTAAAAGAATCAATCAAAAGGAATCCTATCTTATACATTTAGATAGTACCTTTCAAATGCCTATATTCTCTTACATTATAATTGTACAATACCTTTCATCAAAGTCTGTTGTTTCTCTTTACAACTGAAGAGCCCATGGATTGTCAGACTTACTCCTGAAAAGAGTAAATTTCCAGAGATCCTACTTGGAAGACAGGTCATTTCAGGGAAGAAACTCTTTTTATTCTGTGTTTACCCATCTTTCACTTAACACCAAATATCTAAACCCATAAGGGATTGTGGAACACACTGCACTAGATGGTTAAGAACTTGGGTGTGGCAGCCAGATGCAATGAGATTCAAATACTTATCCTACCATATCCTAGCTGTGTGAAGTTGGACACAGTACTTAGCTCCTCAGAGCTTGACAAATAGGGCTAAGAGTACCTGAAGTAACATAGATAAACACTTAGCCCTCTACCTATCTGGCTTTAGGTTTTCAAGAAATAGTAATTATCATTATTCCAAGTATAAAGTTGGGTTAGCAGCAGGGAGGAAAGAACATACTGGATTAGGAACCATAAACTACAGAGATTGGGGTAATTAGACTGTGAATACGAATTGGAAAGATCTAGTCAGACCTCAAAACAAAACAAAACAAACAAACAAAAACTGTTGAGATGGAAACATGAAATAAACAGAGGAACAACTCAGAATAGCATGCTAAGAAATCTGTATTTGTTTCAAAAAGTTAAAGTTACATGATACAGTTCCCTGAAGTGGGTGGCAGATGGTATTTAAAGTCTGAGAGCACATGCAGGAGAGTCTGAGGAAGGGAGACATTGAGGCTTGGAGCCCTTGGAAGTGTGGCAGTGACTCAGCCAGGTGACTGTGAGGATGCTGATCCTCAGAAACAAGAGAGGTAGTGTTCAACTGAAATGACACTGAAGAGGAAAATCCAGTAGGACTTGGAAGCTTCTGGAATATGGGGAAGGATATGGACAGGTTAGATAAGACCTTTAGAGAATGCTGACCCCATAAATAGAAATAGGCTGATTGGGAAGCAGACTTATTTTTGCAACAGGATTTGTCTTAGTCTGTTCAGGATGCTATAACAGAATATCATAAATGAGGTGGCCTATAAACAACAGAAATTTATTACTCACAGTTTTGGAAACTGGGAAATCCAAGATCAAGTTGTTGGCAGATTTAGTGTCTGGTGAGAGCCCATTTTCTTGTTCATAAATGGCCATCTTCTTGTTGTGACCTGCAAATTTGGGAGGGAAATCAACCTTCAGCATACAGCAGGATGTTAAATTCACTTTTAGGCAATATCAGTTTGAGTTACAATGAGATGATGAGTAATGAATATTGCTTAGGTCTGAAATAGAGGAATCTCTAGCCAGAAGTAGGTTTTAGGTCACTCCAATGAAGAGTACTGTGGGATGAGTACCAGCAACCAGCTTCTCTTACTCCATAATTGTGATTCAGATCTGCTTTAATTTCTGAGCCTCCCTAAACCACAATATAGCAAACAGGTTTGCTAAAACCTGTCTCTTGAAAGAGTTTATCACCATGTTTGTTGTTGTTTAGTTGCTAAGCCGTGTCTGACTCTTTTGTGACCCCATGGACTGTGGTCTGCCAGGCTCCTCTGTGCAGGGGATTTCCCAGGCAAGAACACTGGGGAGTGGGTTGCCATTTCCTTCTCCAGGGGTATCTTCCCAACCCAGGAATCGAACCCACATCTTCTGTTTGGCAGGTGGATACTTTAGTGAGCCACCAGGAAAGCCCATCACATTTACTAATTAATTAACATTCACAGCACCAAGAAGCATAATAATGGGGAATAAAAGAGGCAACATTTCCAATATTCCCAGAGTCATAACATGGTTTTGCAGTAGTAGATCCAAACAGACTGCAATTTTGCAATAATCATATTCACATGGTAGGTCTGGTCAGAGCAGAGTTTCTCAACTGAGAGTGATGTTGTCCTCCAGGAGACCACTAGAATGGTCTGGAGACTTTTTTTTTTTTAGTTTTCATAATTGGGGGAGGGGTGCTACTAGCCTCTAGCTGGTAGATTTTACTAAACTATCTACAATGCACAGGATGGCCACCCATGACAAAGTGCCATCTGGCCCAAGATGTCAATAGAGCCGATGCTGAGAAAGCCTGAATTTATAGTGACTTTCAAGCAATTTACTCTATTGGGATATGTCTTACACTTCTTTATATACTCAGATACTTTGTGGAGTAAATATTTGTTCATTTCTTGTTGATGGGTTGATTGATACACTGAAATAAGATCCCGCGTAGATGTATTTACCCTCAAGGTTCTCCTACAACATAGATGCTAAGGCAGAATTTACTCTGCTTCTGGCTCTGGAAATTGGCAATGTTATATAAAAGACCAAGGCAATATTCCTTTTCTGATTTTATGTGCAAAACCAATATTCCTGCTCCTAGTTTCTTTATTCAACAGGTTTACATTCTGTTTAAAAAAGAAAATAAAAATTTTAATAATGTTAAGGATCTTATGAAGAATGCTATATTCAGAATTCCATTGAGAAAAAAAAAGAAAGAAATAGATTCAGAATGTCAGTTTGCCCTTAAGTGATGTATTAGCTACAAGAAATCTCATTACAATTTGATGCCTGAATCCCTTGAAGGAAAGATCTTACATTGTGAAGGTAGCATATGTGTCATGTGATGTAAGTACTTACTTTTATTGAATAGGTAAGTATATAATAGCTAAAAGCCCCATAAATCAGCTAAATGTCCTCTCAATTTATAGAGGATATTTGATCTGAGAACATTACTGTCTGGTGAACGACGGGGAGGAAAAGGAGACACGAAATGCAATAGAGATGGATATGGTGGGTAATTCCTTTGGATTCAGAGTATCAGATTTCAAGTCACAAACTGACGACCTGCACTGTTTCTGTACTGTCCATAGGCCGCCCAGGCAATTTTAAAAATTTAAGACTTGCATATTAGACTTGGTGAACAGGGAGTTACATGCATATAACCAAATCACTCCAGAGAGACATCCAAAAATAACGGGAGAGGATGGATGCAGTATAGATATATTCGAGGAAGTCATTTTTCATTGGACTTTTTATTTAAGCAAATTGAATGGTGATGAAAGAAAAAAGCAGCTATATTTGGTCAATATCTGTCAGACAGCCTTTTAGGCAGGGAAAGGAACTGCTCTGTCTGGCAGTTAGGAATGAAGGACAGATCTCAATAGCCCAGAGGGTTAGCTGGCACTTGCAAGGGTCAGAGGAGGGAACTGGATTATCTTCTCTTTTCCCATAGAAGGGGTGGGGGACAATTTCATGTCAGTCATGGAAATTCTTCAACCCTTTCTCTGTAAGTTTTTGCTTTCTAGCAGGTATAGGTTCTCGTATGTTAAAAATCTCATTCTTTGGCCTTTCATAATTAGAATTTCACTTGCTTTCCATTTTCTGTCAAATACTTGAATGAGAGATCTAAAGCTACTTTTTTCACTTGCTCATTAACTTCCTAAACTGTGATATCTGGCTCTCAGCCCCAAGACTAATACCACTTTCTAGGCACCAAGGGTCTCTTTTCAGGTGGTAGAAGCACTGAGTGTCAAGAATAGAAACTGTGCCCCCTAACCATATGTAAATACAGTTGTCTTTTTGGTTGTTTATCATCTTTATAAACCACTCTGAAGATCTAAATAGTTCTGAAAATTCTCCTGGTTCTCCACATTCTCTGACCACTTCTTTCTCCTACTCTAGTTTCTTTGGAACTTCCTAACACAAAGCATGCAGGTTCCGAGTTCATTTAAAAGAAGCTTCAGATATGCTTGCCCTCAAGCAGTTTCTGATCTCATTAGGGAGACAAGCCTACTATGTGAAGCAAAAGCACAAGTCAACATATAAATGAATGCAGGATCACCAGAGAATTCCCACACCTTTCCCACAATAATATTTAATAAAGGTGAATGGATGGGTGGATGGACAATGGATGGATGAATGAATTAATGAATAACTGTATAAAGGAAGCCACAGTAGTCCAGAAAACTCTGGGAAGATTGAAGGAAAGTGCATGAAAGAAATTTTAAATTGGCCTTGAAGAGAAACTAGAATAGAGAATTGAGAGAGAGGAAACCTTCTGGGCAAAGGCAATAGAATTAGCAAAGCTTTGGAGATAAAAATAAGAATAGATTGTTTCTGGTGCTCTCTCAGCTACAGTGTTTTCATCTGTACTATGGGGTTGATAATAGAAATCACTTTATAACATTTTAAATGAGTTAATGTTTATAAAATGTTTTTGTAGTGCCAGGCACAGAACAAACATTCAATCAGTGTTCCATTGTAATTAGTACATCTGGAGAAAATGAGACTTAAAATATCTATTTACAATAAAATATTCTAAGCAGTTATCTGCTAATAATAAAATGTACATAGTTCTATAATTTATTACTCTAAGGAATACTGGAAAAGCACTGAAGCATTTTAGGAAACAAGAGGATACTTAAAAAGACCGTGTTCTTACCTGTTGTTGCTTACCTTCAATAATTTAAAGTATATATTATTTAAAAGTGCTGCTCATGTAGTAACCTTTACTATGATAAATTCGGGTATTAGCTGCTTCTGAACTTTTGAACCTGTTGTGGGATTGAATCCACAACCAATACAGAAATGTTTCTTGTCATTTTATAATTCATGAAGTTAAATACCTTCTGCTTGCTATGGTTATTGAGGGAAAAGGTATTGAACTGGTAGGCCTGAACTCCAAATGGATCTTTCATATACCTAGAAAATGTTGATTTGTGAAAGCTCGGTTGTACATCTTCTTGGGTTTAAAACCAAGTAAGATTTATACTGTGGCAAAAACTGCAGTGTAGCCCAGGCCTGCCCTCTGATTCTGAGGCTTCAGCTGTTTGCTGGGGCCTATTTTTTTCCTCTCCTTTTTTCCCAAATTACTTTTCCCCACAATTAATGTTAAACATCACATCCAACTCTCAAAGCATTATCATCAGTTCAGTTCAGTTCAGTCACTCAGTCGTGTCCGACTCTTTGCAACCCCAGGAATCGCAGCACGCCAGGCCTCCCTGTACATCACCAATTCCCGGAGTCCACTCAAACTCATGTCCATCGAGTCAGTGATGCCATCCAGCCATCTCATCCTCTGTCATCCCCTTCTCCTCCTGCCCCCAATCCCTCCCAGCATCAGG
>NW_011494769.1:3786524-3791197 GCF_000754665.1 Bison bison bison
AATTAGATTTTTTTTTTTTTTTCATTCCAAGTTCCTGAGGGCTTCCTTGATGGCTCGGTGGTAAAGAACCTGCTTACCAGTACAGGAGACACAGGTTCAATCCCTGATCTGGGAAGACTGTACATGCCACAGAACAACTAAGCCCATGAGCCAAACATTGAAGACATACTCTGGAGCCTGGGAGCCTCAACTACTGAGTGGTGTACCGCAAGTACTGAAGCCCATACGCCCTAGAGCGCGTGCTCTGCAATAAGAGAAGCTACCGCAGTGAGAAGCCCATGCACCACTAGAGAAAATCCCGGGCAGCAATAAAGACCCAGCATGGCCAAAGAGAAAAATAAATAAATTATGAGTTCCTAAAATCTCACTTAGCATTGATTTATTCATCAGATACACTCTCTATAACAAGCTCCCCAGGTGGCTCAATGGTAAAGAATCTGCCTGCCAATGCAGGAGACATGGGTTTAATTCCTGGGTCAGGAAGATCCCCTAGAGAAGGAAATGGTGACCCACTCCAGTATTCTTCCCTGGGAAATCCCATGGATAGAGAAACGTGGTGGTCGACAGTTCATGGGGTCGCAAACGAGTCAGACTTGACTTAATAACTAAACAATGACAAGGACACTCTATAACAGGCAGGTTGCTAGGTGGTAAAAGCATAAATACAAATATAACATGGCCCCTAATTTTCAGGACACACCCTCTGGCGTGGCGGAGACAGAGGCATAAGTTAAGTGATATAGTTAACTGCTGAAGCACAGACGCTGGAATTGCCCAAACTGACGGAGTCGAGGAAGACTCCAAAGAAGAGCTGGAATTTGAGCAGATTCTAAAAGATGGAATGGAGGAAGACATGTATGTAAAAGACTAGAATTGAATGGTGACACTTCCACTGAGGTCTGGAAGAAACTGGAAAGAAATAAGGTTGTAGAGATAGGTAGGGTTGAGGTTGGAATAGGCACACTGCAAAGGACTTTGCATTCCTAAAACAAATGTGAAATTTTGTAAAAAATTTCTTTTCCAAACTGCTTCATTCCATATATGAAGCTTTGACAATTCCATCACTATGTTCAACACACTAATTCTTCTGATACTACAAGTACTTTATAAGTTTCATGTGATATAAATGTGTATTTTTTAAAAGTTTTTTTTTTATTTTTAGAGTTATAATTGACATACAACATCATATTAGTTTCAGATGTACAATATATGATTCATTTATGCTTTTATTTACTTCACTGCTATTTTCTAAGAGAGTTTAATCAGCAAAGTGTGGTCAAACTTGGAAATTACTTAATTACCACTCTGAATAACATTCCACTTCCTTCATGATCTATTAGAATAATTCAGTAATTACCTTGACCTTTATTTCAGCATTGAATGTTACTATAATCAGAAAAAATGTGTTTATAAATAAAAACAGGAAGTCTATTAACTTATCTTCACAAGTGTTCTAATCTCTATCTCCATTTAAACCCCACTTAGATTTATGGCTCTTTTTATCCAGTGAAGTAATATCCTTGTCACTTTCGATATTCCATGTTATCCCTATTTGCCAATTCCTTCTCAGACTTTACTCCACATTCAGCCATTTGAAATATCCTCATCTATTTATTAATGTAACCTTTAGTGAACTATATTCATCAATTTATTAGTATATCCTGTATTGAGTACATATTAATACATATTATTAATATTTATATTTTATTGAATGCCCACTATGTACAAGGTACAGTTAGGTCCTGAAGTGTAAATTCAATAAGGCTTAGTCCTGACTTCAGGTTGATTATGGTCTAGTGAGGAAGCAGACATGAAAGAAGTGGTCCCATGACAGTGAGACAGATCTACACATGAGGAGAGGCATCTGGGTTACAATCCTGGGAGACTTTTGAGCAGAATTTAAAAGAATGGCTTAAAAATTGCTGAGGGTGCAAGTGATGGTTGCACACAGTTCCATGGACCTATGAGAAGGATGTGGCTCTTCTGCATCAGCCTCTACTTGATTATACTCAGAGGAAATACAGCTGGAACAGAGATCACACAGAATTCCAAATCAGCCAACTTTTAGGTCATATCCTAACTTTTAAATCTTTGCAGCCAACAAAATCCTTCAATTTCCCAAAGGAACAAAGTAGGGGATAAAGCAAGATAATATTAATGGCGGTGTGTTTTCATCTGTTTTTATAGTATCCAGAATGACTTGTTGTTCAGTGAACAAGTAAGGGGACAGGTAGATTAGACTAAATTGCATCTGGCCTCCTGAAGTCAATTGGTTTTGTTCTTACCCAGTATCTCACTGCCTTGTGATCAGAGGATGCATGTTGGATATCATGTAATATGGATAGGCATAAAGAAGCCAAAAGGGCCCTGGGGATTTTAGCCCACTGTCTTCCAGATTTCTTTCTTACCAGCACCAATCTCTCCTAAACTTCTGTTAAAAGGGAAAAATATAAAGACAGTAATATTCTCTAAAATGTCTTTTAAAATAATTTAAAAAGTGTTAAAAATAAAAAGACATTTGTAAGGAATAAGAGCAATCAGTTTGTAAACTTATAGCAGAAACAAATCTGAATTTTAGTCCTTACATGTTTTACATAGACTGAAAGGAAGAAACAAGAGGAATCTCATCACATTTAATTTAAAAAACTCTATTTACATGGGCCTGGGATTTTTCTCACCCTCGAGCATTTTTTGAGTATTTACTGTATCCCAGGTACTAGATTAAATTCTTTACATAGACGATCTCATTCCAACTTCACAATAATTTTATGAAGTAAATACTAGCAGTATTTATGGCCACCTGATGCAAAGAGCTGACTCATTAGAAAAGACCCTGATGCTGGGAAAGATTGAAGGCAGGAGGAGAAGGGGACAACAGAGGATGAGATGGTTGGATTGCATCACCAACTCAATGGACATGAGTTTGAGCAAGCTCCAGGAGGTGATGAAGGACAGGGAAGCCTGAAGTGCTGCAGCCCATGGGGTTACAAAGAGTCAGACATGACTAAGCTACTGAACAACAATAACAAAAATACTAACAGTATTCCTAATGAGGAAACCGAGTCCCAGTTAGGTCAAGAATCTTGACCGAGAGATTATGGACAATTAGTGCCAGAATTAGGGTTTCTACTTAAGCATACTATTTTCAAAAATCTTGTTTTTTTTTCCATCCTAACCATCTACTCTCATGATTCACTTGCAACATTTGCCATATTCTCTGTGCATTTCAATTTTTAACTTATCATTTTGCCCTCAGATCTGCAAATTTTCACTTCCAAAGAACATACATTTACCAGATCAGAATTTGACATTTTTATTATCTTGAGGAACCTTTAACTATTTACAAGGCAAATTTATTTTATCTAACTAAATACATAAAATGGATTAAGTATATATAAAATATCATGCAAACACATAGGAGAGAAGTGGCAAGGCATTCATTTCAGAACAAATGAAGCACTTTTCAAAACACTCAGAGGCTGAGGAAGGAGAATACGATGAACATTAAGAATGCCTCTCAGCTAACACCATGGGGCATCCAGGTGGTGAGCCCTGTCTGCACATTGGCTGGATGCCACCCCATTGGTAAACCATGCTTTGTAAGTTACTGAAAATCCTAAAGGACCAGATTTTGTTGGGAAGCCCAAGCTTTGAATTTCTTAGCTCATGCTTCAGCTACTGAGGGCTGAAAATACATTTGAATCTCACTGAGAATGAGTTTGGGGTAACACTGTGCTTTTATTTCTACGACCAAACTAAGAGCTAAGAGGAATGTATGCCTTGGATGAGAAGAGTCTGCAGGAAACAGCAAGGGAACAAAAGGCAGCTACATGGAGCTGGGGTTCTGTACTTGTCCCTAAGATAGTAGCTTTTGTGAGGCTCTAACAAAACATTGTATTAAAACAAATAAATTAACATAAGACATTCATGAAGAGTGCTTATTTGCAGTACAAAGTGCATCTACAGCTGAGGCTGTTTGCATGCTTGCTTTCTGTTTCATTTATTCTATTTTCAGCCCCAACTCTCTGCTCTGGTTTTTGTGGCTGTGACTGGGACTACAAACTATGTTTCTTGTTAATTTTGTTAATAAGAGGCACTAAAGATGAGTTTCCTGGGTGGTGCAGTGGTAAAGAATCCATCTGCCAATGCCAGAGAAGCAGGGGATGCAGTTTTGATCCATGGGTCAGGAAGATCCCCTGGAGTAGGAAATGGCTACCCACTCCAGTATTTTTGCCTAGAGGAGAGGAGCCTGGCAGGCTACAGTCCATAGGTCACAAATAGTCAAACACAACTGAGCATAAGCACACAGATGCACAAAGAAAGTTTTAAGACAGGAGGATGAGGGAAGGAACTCTAATGTTTCTGATTTGCTTGTGAGAGCTACCTGAGTTGCCTGAGCAATGACCCTTTTTGGCAACAGGCTACACACTCCCATATATATACACATATACATATGCATATTTACATACAGAGAGCGAGCTCTAATGTACTTATATTAACCAAGCTGGAATCAAGATTGCTGGGAGAAATATCAATAACCTCAGATATGCAGATGACACCACCCTATGGCAGAAAGTGAAGAGGAACTAAAAAGCCTCTTGATGAAAGTGAAAGAGGAGAGTGAAAAAGTTGGTTTAAAACTCAACATTCAGAAAATGAAGATCATAGCATCT
>NW_011494769.1:3791599-3802598 GCF_000754665.1 Bison bison bison
ATCACCAACTTGATGGACATGAGTTTGAGTGAACTCTGGGAGTTGGTAATGGACAGGGAGGCCTGGCGTGCTGCGATTCATGGGGTCGCAAAGAGTCGGACACGACTGAGCAACTGAACTGAACTGATAGTTGTAATCTGTTATAATTATTATTTTTTAATTTGGAATAAAAATTAAACTCCCTAGAGACAAGTTAGTTTATTATGACAAAGGGGGATTCTTCTATACTTAGAGATGAAGAATCCAACAAGTTTCTGGATATTAACTTATATTTACAAAATAGTATATATATGAATTAAGTGTAAACAAAAAAAATGTATGGACTGAGTTCTCTTTACATTTCAAACAGTTTGAGAAATGAAGGAAAAACGTGGCTACTATAGACTTATTCTTTCCATCATCCTTGAAAAGAATAAACTAAGTAATGAGCAGTGTAGATCATCTATCAGATACAGTCTACTGGCAAGGAGTCCATAGCAGAGGTATGGAATGTACCTCACTAGCAGGGCTACATTACTACTGGCAGCATTAAACGTTGGCTGTGTCCTTGGTGTGTCTATGTATCATGATATGAATTAACATGTCCCGATAGCATTTGGCAAGGTGTGAAAAGGTGTTTTATATTTTATTTTTAATAAGTATAGTTAT
The DNA here is from genome assembly GCF_000754665.1 of Bison bison bison. Classification (NCBI taxonomy): domain Eukaryota; kingdom Metazoa; phylum Chordata; class Mammalia; order Artiodactyla; family Bovidae; genus Bison; species Bison bison. Next base: position 3,792,248 of record NW_011494769.1, read on the forward strand.
TTTTAATATAGAAAAAATGTTTGCCAAGTTCCTAAGAACAACAGAAAATGTTTTTATTCCAGAACTACAATTTTTAGGAGGAAATTTTATTAGTACATCCACAGAAAATGATATGATTTACATTTGTCAAAATGAACAATGTATTTCTTTAACCTTTTAAAAAATCATTAGTCATCTGCTTTTTGATACATTGTTTTTTCAAATGACAACAAAATTTTTTCATTAAGATTTGATAGCAATAATATCAATAAACATTTAACGAATACTGAAAAATCTTACTATGGGGATGAGCTTGGTAATGATGTCAGAAAAATAAGCAATAAAGAAATGGTTACACATCAAAATTAAATTGCAAATACATTAAACGAAAATGATCAACAAAAGGAAAAAAAATTATAAATCTGTTAATATTTCATGTTGATGTCAACTTTCTGTGTCATATTTAATTTTTCTAGAGGAGTTTCTTAAAGCAAATTCTGAAATTAAATGATCTAACAGGAATTATTAGATAAAGATTGACAAGGGATTTCCTAGACTTTGATTTTGAGCTTGTATCCCCAAATGGTCCTGGTGGCCCTATAACCAGCCCTACCAGGACTTTGGTTCAAGCAGCAAATCTGTGATAATATGAGAAATGGAAAAAGAAATATTGTCCTGGAAAATATGTTTTTCTAGACAAGTCTATTTTTCTCATGGGATGATGGAATTTCCCAATATTGTGGTGATAATTAAATTATTACTCAAATATTATCCTTAGTCATTTCACTCCTCAAATGTGATAAGAGGGCTGCGTAAGGGTTTGTAGTAAGAGAAAAATGCATTGAAATAATTAGTACCAAATTTCCTTAACTCTTTTCACGTTTACCTAATGTGATGAAAAAGCTATCTAGGTTTAAACAAGGGTAGGAAAATAAAATTGAATAAACATCATTCATTTTTTCACTCTATTCATCTATTCATTCTGTAAAATGTTAGTCCACATCCACCATGAAGGTGAATGTCTCTTTTTCTGAAAGCATTATTTACTGAGTATTTCCAATATGTCAGGCATCTTGCCCACAAAATGGTACAACATGAAAGAGCTAATGTCCCCTGCATATAAGTTCATAGTCTGATGAACATTTTCTTCTACTGGTACCAACATTTTGGCCTTCGTCATACCTCCTGCCAAGAGGCACCATTATATTAAAGCAAGCCAGGCATTCCATGATTTCATAATATGCAGTGCTCTTAGAGGAAGGAAGTGAGGTTCAACAACCATGAATAGAACCTCACAACTGGGAAGCGCTGAGAGCCTACTCCATAAATACTTGTACGTTGTTTAAGAATAGAAAGAAATACAGCACTTACAGGGAAATATTCCTTTGGCCCAAGGGGAAGAGACTACAAAAGGAAAAGAAGCAAGAAAGCAAAACATGGAAAACACTCTTAAAAAAAGATAAAGAAAAGAAAGCAGAGAGAAAAAGTGTTAGTGGAAGAGTCTGCAGATGAACGTTATATACTCAGATTGGGAATGATAGTCAAGTCCCCAGAAAGAACTGGAAGGCCATTCTACGTCACTCCACCGTATCTGTAGTTCGACTTACCCACAAGTCTTATTTCATTTCCATTATGAAAAACCTAGGGTAGCTGCTGCATTATACGATCCTCATCAGTCACTGACATGGCCCTCGAGTAAATAATGATCTCTTGTGCAGCATGATGCTGCTGCCAGTAATGAGCATATAATAGTGATATATTAGCATGTTAAATAATGACATGCAAAGTTACAGTGTATATGTTGATGTCATGTCACTGCTAACCTGCTACTTGCACTAAATTTGTCATTCTCAACGTAATGTGTTGTTCCAGATGGAAAATTTAATTTTATCTGATTTCCCCCATTCACTTGCAGCTCTGGATAATCACAAACCACTTTGGGCTCTCTCCTGTCTCCCTACTTTTGTCACCTCCTTTAATCACTCTATCGCTAAGAAAACCAGACACGTAGTTGGCAATGGGCACACAGATGGACAAAGGAAAAGTCTTCTCCTGGAGACCTCACACTTACTTTGAAGTCTGCTCATCTGGGAGAAATCTAGGTCCAGAACCATATTTATATTTGTTATGCAGGCAAAGCAGCAAAAGATCTTGGAGGGCAGGGATGGAGAAACATATGGTAAGGCTGGCTATTCTGGGTCCCTGGTGAGGTGGTGAGGCATCTCTGATGGAATGAGCTTTCAAAGTCATCAGGAACTACAACAGAGTGTGCCACATGACACCATCTGGAAAAAGGCCTTCAGAGTTCAAAAGAAAGGAAAACAATTTAGCATTCAATCCACAACTAAAGTTTAGATGATCATGAAAAGTTACAGGCTTAAGATTAACCCCTCTGTGATCAAAACTGCTATGTGAAGTCTTTCATTGAAAGAAAGCTTGATAAGGCTGTAAACCTCTGAGTAAAACACAAGCTGCCTAAGTAGAAGAATTTTGCTTCATATTAGTAAATAATAATATTATCATTCAGCTTATCACTTCATTTCATTCTTACAACAAATACATGAATTGGGTTAAGACTTCAGTGATGAGAAAAATGAAGGCAAGTGATATGCCCAATGTTATAGCAATAGCTTTTGAAAGAAGGAGACCCAAGTGTCCTGTGGTTTGGCTTAGTTTTCTTTCTTATATGCTATTTCATCTTGCTGCTTAAAAATTAATGGAAGCGAGAATAGTTGTAAACAAAGAAAGAGCACTTGCAGATGGTGTGTACTGGAAATTAGATTTTATGTAAATCCCTATGCAGTGTACAAAGACTTTCCTTCTACGGGCAAAACAACCTATGTCAAAGAGTTAGTAAATGAATTAGAGCAATTTTCTTTCTTATGGAAGCACCCTGTTTTCAATAAAACAGCTGTAATAGATCACCAAATGCAAAAATCATCTTCTGGATATTTCAGACTCAGAAAGCTAAATATATACCCAGAATGTATAGGTGAGTGTTTCTTCAATACGTGAGAGGCATACAAACATGGTAAAAATAAGAATGGGTATGATTGTTTTAGATAGCATTCAAACTTGGTATCAAATACTGATGGTGATCATAGTAATAAGTTTAATTTGTGCTTATTTTTCAATTCTTAAAATCATGCCAAGTGAAAAATCTCAATATGCTGATATTTTTAAACCTCTCTTCAAGTTCAAAAAAAATTTTTTAATGAAATGAGAGCAGGCGTTAGCCTCAAAACCTTTAGCAGGAAAAATCATCCAGCTAGAATTTATTACATTGTATTTTCTTTTATATTTATCTCTTATTTTGAGTCACTAAATATTAATGCCTATTTACAGAAATTACATAAAGTTTCTTTGTAAAATATTCATTTAATTTGCAATGGAACTGGTTAACAATACTGTGTAATAATTATATAATATGGTACTGAATGAAACTGGGGAAACCTTGGGGTTGGTTCATTTTTGTCAGAACTTAAACTCGAAATAAATAGTTAGGGATGCCTCCTTGACTTGTAAATGTTATCCTTTGAAAATAGGAAACTTAGAAAGCAACTGAAAGCTGGGAACTGGCCTGGCACTCTTAGGCGGGCAGTGGTGTAAACAGAGATTGAACATAAACAATTTCACAAAATACCAGCATGGGAAAAGGCCACTCTGTGACCACAATGGATCAAGACAAAAGACTAAACCCACAAAAATGACCAAGAATATCCCCATTCTGCCTGATGTGAGTGACTGTTCCTTTAGCCTCACTTTATTCCGCCCATCATCTAGCTAAGATTTATGAAAATACTTCAGCATAGATTTATACCGGCTTCCTAAGACCATTCAATCCCATGCAAAGCTTCATTTCCTTAAGCCTGTCTCAGGTCTACCACAAGCTTAAAGCCCAGAAAGTGAAAGTGAAAGTGAAGTCGCTCAGTCCTGTCTGACTCTTTGCAGCCCCATGGACTATAGCCTACCAGGCTTCTCCGTCCTTGGGATTTTCCAGGCAAGAGTACTGGAGTGGGTTGCCATTTCCTTCTCCAGGAAAATCCCAGAAGTCCTGCCTAACACCTTCATTCTTAGAGGTCCATAGTGTGTCTCCCTCATTGTAATAAGCCAATAAACTGAACCACGTTTAGTTAGAGGTGTGCTTCTACTCCTTGGCTTGAGGGCATTGACATACTGCAGTAATTGGGTTTAATGGTCCCTCTCAAAAATGAATCAAAATTTGAAATTCTCCCTAACCAGAAAAATAATATTTATTTAAAACATTTGTAATTATTTACAACTGTAATCCCATTTTAGTCCATCCAGTAAACCAATTAAAACTTTGAAACAGACCACAATTTCAGAGTTGACCTCACACTCTAAGCCATGTTGGTCTCTTGTCCCTCTCAAAGCGTTTCAGGTGAGAATATCAACAATGTGACAGTAGCTAGCAAAATAATAAAATAATTAAATGCTACCATTTTTGCTTGGTAACACATCAAACTCTGTGATAGATGCGTTTCCCCATATCTTATCTCATCAAACCCTTATTACAACCTTCAAAAATAGGTATTATTATCCCATTTAACAGGGAAATTGAGACTGGAGAAATCAGGGAGTTTGCCCCAAATTACTCACCAAATATAATGGATAATCTCAAGGTTTATGATAGTTCTATTCTCCTTTTCTGTTTCATAACTAGGAAAGTCAAGTTCAAACTTCAAAACTGACTAAGAGTAGGAAATATTATTATGTCTTAACCTAAAATTTTATTAATATTTACATTTGAATATTATAATATTTGAATATTAATAATTAATATTAAAATGATATTCTTCTTTTGAATTGTCTAATAAAAGGAAGTGAAAAATACTCAAGATGTAATACTAGATCCATGTAAATAAGATTATATAAACTGTTTTTTTCAGAGAAAACTCATTGCTTATATATAGCAGAAACATTAGTTGGGAAATTACTCAAGATAAAGATATTAACTGATGGCAGAGGACCAGATCCACTGACTAAAGACTTTGCTTCTTTGATCCCCTCAAAATTTATTTTGTGATCCTTCTCCAGTGGGTCTTATTAGTTTCAAGAAGCTTCCAATTAACCTGAATTGTTAACTATTTCCAGCATATAGTACTACTTCTCCTAAAAAGAGTTTTATCTCAATAGAGAAATCATGAACAACAACATGTTACTTTATGACTCAAAATAATCAGTCTTAAAACATAAAATGTTATTTTGTTTTCACAAACATGTAATACATAATTCATATGTTCCAGGTCTATACTGGTTCACCTACATGATTTATTTTATTTTCTCCCAACCTCTGTCATATTGATAATATTATTCCCATTACAGAGCCTTGAAACACTAAGTAATCTACTCGAGTTCACACAGATAGCAGATGGCAAAACCAGGATGTGAGACTGAATTTCAGATCTCACAAGAGAAGCTGGAGAGTGTAAAAGTAGGGAGGTCTCCAAAGGCCTATATAGTAGGTTTCCTGATCAAATGATCCACACAGAACACATAAGAAGGCCCAAACCCGGTAATGCATCTTTTCTGCCACATGACCTCACTGTACTTTAGCTGGCATGGTTGATGTGCAGCAGAGTAAAACTTAGGGGAGGATGCCATAAAAGTACGCAGTGCAAAGCTCAGTGAAAAGACTCAACAAGTTCTAGTTCCCTTAACCCTGGCATATGGGAACTATATGTCTTAGTGCTGACTCGCCTGTCTGTCTCAATGCCAGGAAACCTGAATGTGCATTCCAGAATGTATTTGGATACATTGCAAACAAATGTCAGAGCAGGCATTATACCCCCCACTAATGTACATTTGCAGGTCAAGAGGGTGATGCTGGAAAAGATTAATCCCTTGCTGAGTATTATCCATCAGAATGCTTTTAAATGCTGGCATATGGGCAGCTAATAGATTATATATCATAAACACAGCTGTTGGAAGAAAAATGGCATTTCACAAGTCATACAGTTAAAATCTCTAATCTCCAAAAGTATCAGAACAAGAGCAGGGGGAGAGGCAATGAAGGATGAAAATAGAGCTTTTCTCGGAAAGGGTTATCTGTCTCCTGGATTGTACACTTTGATTACTGTTGTGTACAGATCCCTCATACTGGGCTCTGGGTAAAGGGGCATCAGAAAGGACTGCTTCAAGATGAGCAACATGTGGCAAAAGGAAGATGGGTTTGACAAGGGAAGAAAAAAGAAAATTTTATCTCAAATTTGTGTTTTTCCATAATATATATAGATTGTGTGACTGATTGAATATATATATGTGTATATATATATATATGTGTGTGTGTGTATATATATATGTGTATATACATATATATGTGTGTATATATATTTGTAGCACTGGGAACAATAGCAAAAGTCTGCCCATACTATATATTTTTAATTGCATTATATAAAAATTATAAAGAAATATCAGTAATGTGACTCTATATTTCAGAAATAAAAACATAACATTCTGTTATTTGCTTGTCAATTTTTCTAAGTATTTGTACATGTATATATGTTTTCCCACAAACTACAATCATTCAGTATATACTATTTTCTACATTATATTTTTGGCTGCATAGTATTTTGCCACTTGGATATAGCATATTTTAATGCAATACATGTTGTTCCTTATTCTGGTGATTCCTAATTTTCAACATTAGAAACAAATATCCTGTATATAAATCCATGTGTGCGCCTCTGCAATACGACCTCACCTTAACTAATTATATATGCAATGACCCTATTTCCAAATAAGGTCATATTCTGAGGTACTGGAGGGTAGTAAATATTTCAACATATGAATTTGCTGGGGGCACAAAATTCATCCCATGACATCAAACAATTTACAATAAACAAGTCTTGTTCCTTTGACTAGCATGCCTATCTCCCCAGCAAAACTACACTCTTTCAATGACTATAGTTTTTTATTCTAATATTTGATGGGGTAAGTCATTTTGCTAACTTATTCTTCTGAAGAATTTTTCTACACAGTCTATGCTTATTTTACCATATGAGTACCAGGACAATTTAGTCAAGTTTCCAAAACATTATGCCACTGGGATTTTTATTTTAACATTGTAGAACTTATTGGTTAATTTAGGGTACAGTTGCATTCTGATAATGTTGATTCTTCTTATACAAGAAAATGGTGTTTCTATTTATTCAAGTTATTATTCATGATCCTCAGTTGCATTACAGTTTTCCTCATCTAATCTCTGTACATGTTTTAAGTTTATTTCTATGTATTTGCTGTTATCATTGTGAAAAGGGTATTCTTCATTTTGTTTTCTAGATGGTTATTGCTGATATGTAAGAAAAGCATTGGGTCTGTTGGATATTGACATTGTTATCAGCCTTATATTGAATGCTCTTATGGACTTCCTTTGATTTTCCAGATATACAACCAACCACCTACATTAACAAGCATTTCTGGGTTTTACTTTTCTCCTTACACTTTCTAGGAAGCCTTTCTAGGGCTTGGCTTTTTGTGTGCTTTTTGTTGTTGTTGTTGTTAATGTGTTTACTTTTGTGCAGCAGATTATCCTGAGTAATCCTTTTAGAATTAGTTTGTGGATGGTAAAAATTACAAATCCTTGGACATCTTGGAGTATTTTTATTCTTCATACACACTTGAATGTTAGTTTGTCTACAAATACAATTCTAGCTTTACCACTATCTAGCACTGGAAATCAGAGAAGGCAATGGCACCCCACTCCAGTACTCTTGCCTGGAAAATCCCATGGGTGGAGGAGCCTGGTAGACTGCAGTCCATGGGGTCGCTAAGAGTCGGACACAACTGAGCAACTGCACTTTCAATTTTCACTTTCATGCATTGGAGAAGGAAATGGCAACCCACTCCAGTGTTCTTGCCTGGAGAATCCCAGGGACTGTGGGCTGCCATCTATGGGGTCTCACGGTCTGACATGACTGAAGTGACTTGGTGGCGGCAGCAGCAGCAGCATTGTCAATACGATGTCTGATGCCAATCTGATTTTCTTTGGGAACTTTTAGAATTGTCTCCTTGCCTTTATAATTTTGAACTGTGGTCAAAATACATGTAGATGTATAGGCCAATTTAGCCCATTCTGTTTACATTTGGTGTTTTTTTTTTCCCCCAAAATAAAAATAAGTGAGTTTTTTTCAGCTATAGAGTTTTATTCTGTTTATTGATTGAATATATCTTATGTGGATGTTGAATACATATATTTTACAGAAATTTAATGTTTAAATGTGTAATTTGGAATGTATATATGTGCATATATAATTGTGAATGCATATATATGAATGTTGAATATATAATTTTGTCATATTGAAGTTTATTATTGGTTGCTGCTGCTGCTACTGCTAAGTCGCTTCGGTTGCGTCCGACTCTGTGTGACCCCATAGACGGCAGCCCGCTAGGCTCCCCCGTCCCTGGGATTCTCCAGGCAAGAACACTGGAGTGGGTCGCCATTTCCGTCTCCAATGCATGAAAGTAAAAAGTGAAAGTGAAGTCGCGCAGTCGTGTACGACTCTTCGCGACCCCATGGACTACAGCCTACCAGGCTCCTCCGTCCATGGGATTTTCCAGGCAAGAGTACTGGAGTGGGGTGCCATTGCCTTCTCCATATTATTGGTTAAGTACATATTTATTAAGTATATGCTTCCCTGGTGGCTCAGATGGTAAACCGTCTGCCTATAATGTGGCAGACCCAGGTTCCATCCCTGGGTTGGGAAGATCCTCTGAAGAAGGAAATGGCAACCCACTCCAGTACTCTTGCCTGGAAAATCCCATGGATGGAGCATGGTAAGCTACAGTCCATGGGGTCACAAAGTGTCAGACACAACTCAGCGACTTCACTTTGATGAGTTTGGAAAAGTACGTCCTAGCAAGATATATATTTCTGCTATGAACTAAATTGTGTTCCCTGAAAAGTCATATGAAAGTGAAAGTTGCTCACTCGTGTCTGACTCTTTGCAACTCCATGGATCATGTAGTCCATGGAATTCTCCAGGCCAGAATACTGGAGTGAGTAGCTGTTCCTTTCTCCAGGAGATCTTCCCAACCCAGGGATCAGACCCAGGTCTCATGCACTGCAGGCAGATTCTTTACCAGCTGAACCACCAGGGAAGCCCTGGTATACTGAAGCTGTAATCCTGAATGTAATGGCATTTGGAGATGGGTAAGAAGGTAATTAGATTTAGATGAAGCCAAATTAGAGATACCAAGGGAACATTTCATGCAAAGATAGGCTCGATAAAGGACAGAAATGGTATGGACCTAACAGAAGCAGAAGATATTAAGAAGAGGTGGCAAGAATACACAGAAGAACTGTCCAAAAGAGCTTCACTCCCAAGATAATCACGATGGTGTGATCACTCACCTAGAGCCAGACATCCTGGAATGTGAAGTCAAGTGGGCCTTAGAAAGCATCACTATGAACAAAGCTAGTGGAGGTGATGGAATTCCAGTTGAGCTATTTCAAATCCTGAAAGATGATACTGTGAAAGTGCTGCACTCAATATGCCAGCCCATTTGGAAAACTCAGCAGTGGCCACAGGACTGGAAAAGGTCAGTTTTCATTGCAATCCCAAAGAAAGACAATGCCAAAGAATGCTCAAACTACTGCACAATTGCACTCATCTCACACACTAGTAAAGTAATGCTCAAAATTCTCCAAGCCAGGCTGCAGCAATACGTGAACTTCCAGATGTTCAAGCTGGTTTTAGAAAAGGCAGAGGAACCAGAGGTTTTAGAAAAGGCAGAGGAACCAGAGATCAAATTGCCAATATTCCCTGGATCATTGAAAAAGCAAGAGAGTTCCAGAAAAAACGTCTATTTCTGCTTTATTGACTATGCCAAAGCCTTTGACTGTGTGGATCACAATAAACTGTGGAAAATTCTGAAAGAGATGGGAATACCGACCACCTGACCTGCCTCTTGAGAAACCTATATGCAGGTCAGGAAGCAACACTTAGAACTGGACATGGAACAACAGACTGGTTCCAAATAGGAAAAGGAGTACGTCAAGGCTGTATATTGTCACCCTACTTATTTAACTTCTATGCAGAGTACATCATGAGAAACGCTAGACTGGAGGAAACACAAGCTGGAGTCAAGATTTGCCAGGAGAAATATCAATAACCTCAGATATGCAGATGACACCACCCTATGGCAGAAAGTGAAGAGGAGCTAAAAAGCCTCTTGATGAAAGTGAAAGAGGAGAGTGAAAAAGTTGGCTTAAAGCTCAACATTCAGAAAACGAAGATCATGGCATCTGGTCCCATCACTTCATGGGAAATAGATGGGGAAACAGTGGAAACAGTGTCAGACTTTATTTTGGGGGGCTCCAAAATCACTGCAGATGGTGACTGCAGCCATG
>NW_011494769.1:3802698-3815239 GCF_000754665.1 Bison bison bison
TGACTGCAGCCATGAAATTAAAAGACGCTTACTCCTTGGAAGAAAAGTTATGACCAACCTAGATAGCATATTCAAAAGCAGAGACATTACTTTGCCAACAAAGGTCCGTCTAATCAAGGCTATTCTTCCAGTAGTCATGTATGGACGTGAGAATTGGACTGTGAAGAAAGCTGCCAAAGAATTGATGCTTTTGAACTGTGGTGTTGGAGAAGACTCTTGCGAGTCCCTTGGACTGCAAGGAGATCCAACCAGTCCATTCTAAAGGAGATCAGCCCTGGGTGTCCTTTGGAAGGAATGATGCTAAAGCTGAAACTCCAGTACTCTGGCCACCTCATGCGAAGAGTTGACTCATTGGAAAAGACTCTGATGCTGGGAGGGTTGGGGGCAGGAGGAGAAGGGGACGACAGAGGATGAGATGGCTGATGGCATCACCGGCTTGATGGACGTGAGTCTCAGTGAACTCCGGGAGTTGGTGATGGACAGGGAGGCCTGGCGTGCTGCGATTCATGGGGTCGCAAAGAGTCGGACACGACTTAGCGACTGAACTGAACTGAACTGAACTGAACTGATGAGGGTGGGGCCTCATGGGATTAGTACTCCTTTAAAAAGAGGTATCAGGGAGATTGCTTCCCCTCTCTCTCCAATCAAACATGTCAAGCAAATATCATGTGAGAACACAGTGAAAAGAAAGCTGTCTGCCCAGGAGTTTAGCTGCCTTAAAATTATTCCATATTATTCACCTGCACACCACTCCTGGGTTATCCTCTCAGTCCTAATTCGAACTGTACACTTCTTACTGTATTCTCAACCATTCAACAACGAATGAGAACTTACTTTATTAAGCCTATAATGCACTCGATTAAATGCTAAAGTGACAAGGAAATAAAAACAGAAAATCTTAAGCAACCGTTCTGATAGAAGAGAAAGACATACACAGGGAAATATTAGCCAAAATTATCTGATCATTAGAATCACCTGGGATGATCGTTTATAACACAATTTTCCAGGCTCTGTTCCTAGAGAGTGTAATTCAATACTTTGGTTGAGGTTATAGGATGGGAGGCAGGGGCTAAAAATCTTAGTGGTTTTCAATAACAGTTATATATGCATAGAATCACCAGGAGAACTTTTTAAATATATCAGTACTGGGACCCTATCCCAACCCAATAAAATCAGGATGTCAGACCTACAACCTATGGCATTAAAATCATACACATTTTGGCTTGAATCCTGGTTCCACCACTTAAAATCATGTCATTGAACAAGTTACTCCACTTCTGTAAATAACAGTTTTGCTTTGTTTTAATCTTCAAATGGGAATAGTGATGGTTATAACATTGGGTTGTTATGAGGTTAAATGAGATAAGGAATGCAATGCTTGATATATAGTAAATATCTGATAACAGTACCTAACATTTATTAAACATTTACTCTGTGCTTGACACTGTGTTAAACACTTTACATGAACTGAAACAACTGTTCTATTTTTATCTGCAATTTGTCAATTGAGGAACCAATGCATGGAATAGTAAAGATACAGTTAAACAATTAGTTAACAGCACTTGTGACTGTTACTTGTCCAGTACTTGTGACTATCAATAAATAGTAAATATTTTTATTTACTAATATTGTTGAAGAATAATTATCAGACAATCTGTAATAAATGTCAGATGAACAAGTTGATATTCTGATATGAGTTTTGAGTTTTATGAGCTGAGTTGGGTCCTTTTCTTCTAGGCTTGTCATGTGAAATCTTTCAAAATTAAAACCCTGATAAAGAATGTCTATTCCACCCACCTTCCCCAGCACTTTTCCAGCAAAGAAACTGAGTTCCTTGAAAGTTTGTTCATGGGACAAAGTTCCATGTTACAGAAAAACTCCACATGAACTGTTTGGTCAACCCAATAAAATTATGCACACCTTGATCAAGTCTCCCTGACTATCTTAATGACTTTATGAAGTCCAATCAATTTCTCTTGCCTCAAAACAGATGGCAGAAGTCTGTGGAATGCTGGTTACCCTCAGCTGACGGCAAAATCAAGGTTGAGCTGCCAGATGGAGCTTGTCACTGTTTAAAGGAACAAATAGGCCAAAGTTCCTCTCTGCCACAGAACCTAGTCTTTGCGCTTCCTTTCACATTTTTTTCAACATCTATTGTATTCTTAAAAATAGAAACACATGTTTCTGCCAGTCCCTCCATGGGATCCCAGATGAAAAACCTCTAAAGGAGAAAAACAAAATGCAATTTGAATCAAAGTCTGTGAAGCTTCCCAGACAAACCAAGCCAGGGCCATTAGGACGCAGCGGGTAAGATGCTGACAGCCCACCAACAATGAGACCACAGGATCTGCAGCTAGAAGGACTTCTGCAGTCATCCTCTACTTACCAGACTTCTCCCTCCTCTTCCCCAAGCTTGCATTTGCCCTAATTGAAAAGATCCTTCGGAGATGGCTTCAGTAGAGCAGAATTGCTGTTCCTTACTCAAAACTTAAACCTATCTTTCCCCATGGCTTTGGCTCTGGATTCTCATTCTACTTTGGGCAGGCAAAATGTTAGTCGCTCAGTTGTGTCTGACGTGGCAACCCCATGGACTGTGGCCTGGTAGGCTCCTCTGTCCATGGAATTTTCCAGGCAATAATACTGCCATTCCCTTATCCAAGGGATCTTCTGGACCCAGGGATTAAACCCATGTTTCCTGCATTACAAGCAGATTCTTTACCATTTGAGCCACCAGGGAACAAGTGAAATCCACTTGACTAGAAGTAAAGATACTATGAAAAATTATGAAGCGTTCTCTCTTCTTTGATGCTAGGTTTCCTCCCTGTACCTTTATGTTCCCAGTTTCTTAAAAGCTGCTCCCAGGGGAGAAACTAATACTCTCTATTACATTTATTGTTTGCCTCTTTCAGAGCTCAGAGTTTAACAGCCAGGCAGAGGGTGCAGCTTACATGGTGGTATTTCAAACACCAGTAAAATGGTGAAGGTTATTTTGCAGCACTCCTGATACCATACTTTGTGAACTTTCCTGATGGAAAGTTGATGCAAACTGGATTTTCATAGCAATTCACCTTGACTATATTCAGATTTAGCAAGAGGTTCTGCTGATGGAGGTTGGTCATTAGTTGTGATATTGTTTACCGCTGTGTGTTAACATAAACTAAAATCCTACTCACTTAATGACATTTAAGCCCTCAATAACCTAATCCTGTGCTATTTTCCCACTACTCCTTGTGATTCAGCCAACCTCTTAATTGTTTATTTTCCTTGCTTGTTTCAGGTTTGCAGTCTTCATGCCCTCCCTCAAAATTAGAGTCAGCCTGGCATAAGGGCAAGAGCACTCAACACAGATGGGGCTGAGTGGGGAACATGGCTTAAACAAATTAAGTGATTTATGCAATATGATAGCTATATGACTTTGAGCCTTTAGCTTAATCATCTGTAAAATGACACTTCCAACTGTGCAATGTTCTTAAAAGGGTAATGTAGGATGTAGAGTGACTATATACAGATAGGGCACTCAATGAAGTTATCTTTTCTGAATATGAAAATTTTAGTCATCCTTCAAGATGCAGCTCAGGTAACATCAAAAGTGTTCACTGATCGCCTCCACTAGGATGCAAATTTTTCCCTCTTTTCAACTCCTATCTTATTTTGCCCTTATCTATCTATTATATGGTGAAAACATCTTTCTATCTGTACAATATGGGACCTTGAATTGACATTCATATTGTGGCATGTGTAAAGATAAAGGGCAGAGAACTCCCCTGGGGATCTATGTGATGGTTGTCCTATGTGGGGGCTTCTCTTTGGAACAGAAAGAAGAGTAACCTCGGGCCCTTGCCAATTCCCTGCACCCAATTATGTATTCTTGTGTTTTTTCTTCAGTCTCCACTGAAGACTGTCCAAGATTGTACAGATGTCAGTGCCTACAAAGCCTGATTAGTACCTGGGGAGAGAGAGGGGGATGAATACTGTGGAGGGACCCAGAGCTGAAGGAGTTGTGTTGATGAAAAACGTCATGAGATTGGGAATAAGTATGCTATTTGGGATCTGGATAATGAAGTGTGGCAAAAGTTGCAGTGCGTCCATAATCTATAATTATCCTGACAAAATGAGGATTAGCAGAGATCAAGAAGGTGCCCACAGAACCCTCGGCAGGGTGACTGGCATTCTCTTGGTGGACAGTGATCTCAGTAGCCACTTTTCACCAAGTCAAACACTCCTCTTTAGAGAGGCAACCTCTGAGCATCTTTTCTATCACCCTCCAGCAGCTTCAATCTCACCTACTGTTATTTGAGGTACTTGTCACTAGGTGACATCTTCTTCGCCTTTCCTTACCACCCTCCACCTCCCATCCTAAGAGTCAGGGGGTTTTATCTGTTGTGCTGCTGCTGCTGCTAAGTCGCTTCAATTGTGTCTGACTCTGTGTCACCCCATAGAGGGCAGCTCACCAGGCTCCCCCGACCCTAGATTCTCCAGGCAAGAGCACTGGAGTGGGTTGCCATTTCCTTCTCCAACGCATGAAAGTGAAAAGTGAAAGTGAAGTCGCTCAGTCGTGTCCGACTCTTAGCGACCCCTTGGACTGCATCCTACCAGGTTCCTCCGTCCATGGGATTTCCAGGCAAGAGTACTAAAGTGGGGTGCCATTGCCTTCTCCGTTATCTGTTGTACTCATCACTTATCTATAGAAGAAAGTGGGTCCTTGGCTTACAGGAAATATTCATTAATTATCTAAGGAATGAATGAATGTGATGACTTCTCAAGGAGCTTCATAAAAGGAAGACAATGAAAAGGGCAAGCTAATGTGGAAGAGGAAAGGCAGGTAGATGCCTCACAGTAACTGAAGCTGTCAACTCAGTTTGTGAATACATGGGAAGTATTCATTCAGCTTTCCTAGAAGTGCTGGAGTTCCCATGGCAGCAAGTGGGTGATTTCAGCCCTCATTGGCTAGAGAGGACTATGAGCAGTTAGGTTTCGGGTATTCCTGAGTTGTTTTTGTGAATCTTATCTTCTCTCTTACGCTCTTAGGAAAGCTGAGAAACATCCTCAAATTTCCCAAAGGACCTAATACACGGTCTCATAAACTTAAAGAACTGACTTTAAAGAAATAAACAATGATTACCTGATTTTGTTCCACCTAAACAGAGTATGTGTTAGAAATAAAAAACATAATAAACCAGAAATGCTCAGTCATTATAAGTATCAAAATTTTTCAGTATCTGATATGGTACTAAAGCTTTCTATTACAAACTCCTACAGAGGTATCCAGTAGAAGGTAAGAGTTCTTTGCTGTGAAGTCTAAAACATTTCCTCTTGGGGCTTCCTTGGTAGTCAAGGTGTTTAAGACTCTGCTCTCAATGCAGGGGGCATAAGTTTGATTCCTAGTCAGGGAGTGAAGATCCTGCATGCCACCTAGAGTGGCCAAAAAATAATAATAATAATTAAAAATAAAACTTCTCTTCTTGCCCCAAAATGAAATGGTACACAAACGCAGATAAGTATAGCTGGTAACTTAGCAACCATAAATATTAACAAATAGTCAAGTTAGGCCCCATCAAAATATCAGGGTAATTGTTGGCAAATTGTATATCACACAAATGCTTTGAAATCAGCATTTCAAAGGCAAAAGGAATCCTGTTGTGGGTGATTGCCACAGCTGCTTTTGACTGCTCCTGGAAGTGTCTCTCAGTCTCCTGGGTTTTGTTGAATTGAATCGATGTGACACAGTGTGTGGTTTAACCTACCATGCTCTATCACTAAGCTCTTCCATTTGGATGGCATGCCATGGTAGCCTCATTAACAAGCTGCAGAAACTAGAATTATTTACTAGATGATCACCCTCGAAAGAGAGTCAATAACTTTTTTGAAAGGTGAGGAATCTGGAAAATTGTGGCAGTCTAATTTTTTTTAATACACTCTTTCATGAACTATATACGAAGTTTTATATTAGATACTTTTAATATTTCTCAGTATTGGTTTCAAAGATTCTCTAGTAATCTAACTGAAAGTGAATGTGTCTGCTTTTTTAAAGGAAAGAAAAGAGGAATGGAGAGAGGGAGGAAGAGAGAGAACCAGAAGAAAGACTGAACATATATGCAGAATGAATAAGAGTTGGAAAAATTAGCACTAAGTGACTTGTCCTTTATTTTGTGACTCTGGGTGATGCCAAAATAGGCGGGCAAAATAACTGCATGATGTGCCAATTAATACTTAAACTAGAGACAAAGGGATCAACTGAGCTTCCTACTGACCTGATTGGGAGAAAAAAAAAAATCAAATTGCATTACAATTAAATCTGAATTCAATTGTATACACCTTATCCTTACAAATTTTTTTTAAAAAATTTAATTTCTAGAAGATCTTAAAATCAAAATGTATTCTAATTCTCCATCTGCTATCTTGCAACTCCTGTACAATAGAGCTTACAGTTGGAGCCAATTTATTTTGCAGTTCACAGTCTTTCAAATTCTTGGAGAGAAGAGGTTTTTTCTGCCAAGATTCACACCAAGGCAACTTGATAGTCTTGCCCAAGAAGGATCAAATGCGAAACTAGATGACAGTGAAAATTGCGCAATGCGCCCTTCTCTGTAGCCAGTCAAGTGCAAAGAAATTTGCGTTGTTGCACTTGTGAGGCTTTTCAAATGTGCAGAGAAAACAGTTGAGCACAGGGCTTCTGGCCTGCAGCGTTGCTTCACTAACCGTTTGTTTTCTCATCTAAAACTCTAGAGGGAAGAAAGAAAAGGCAAGCATATCCATCCCACCCCTCCTTTTTAAACGGGGTGGCCATGCCAGATATTCTGAGCAACTTATTCAGCCCAAGGCTAATAAGCTGAACAACTTGTTTTGGCTACACATTCCTCATCTCCATATGGAATTGCTTGTGCGAGTTTTTTGGACTATTATGTGGTCAAAGGGAGGATGTTAGATAAAAAAAAATCCTCAGCACTTTCTTTTTCTCTCATATAAATCCACTTTCAAGGCTGAAGTAAACTGCATGAATTGCCCAAATCCTTAGGCGGAAGACATCACAGAATATCACATAAGCACCATCTTTAATAGGTTTGAAGGCATGCCTCTTAAATTGGGCTAAATTTGCTGATAAATCCACCATAGCTAACCTTGCCTACTCTGAACCTAGCCTGGGGCCTTCTTTATAAAGAAGGCATATTTTCACTGAACCAAAGTAAATCTTAATTACATATTTGCTTACCATGGAGAGCCATTTTGCTTCTGAATGGGAGGCTGTAACTGATAGAAGGTGGAAAGTGGGTTGATGTGATGTATTTTACAGAAATCTGTTAAAAAAAATAAATAAGAAAAAACACTCCCAAATTTTCAGATAGAGTAAAGTAGTTTAGAATTTAGCAGATTTAGGTATTCAATGTTCTTTATGCCACATATCTTCCCAGGGAAATGTATCAAAATATTCTCTAATGATTCTTCAATATCAAATAGGGTCCTTCCTTAACAGACTGATTCAGGAGTTCCTATGTAGAACTCAGTTTTCTCCTGTTTCTTAAAGGTAGATCCATATATAATTCTGAAAGTTACTTCAAACTCCAGAGTGGGAGATTTTTATTCTTTAATATTTATTTATAGTTTTCTAAAAAGAAATTAATCTACAATGAGGCTCTGCAATGAGTCGACAGGTTTCAGAAGGAGGCACTGTTCACTCATTCACTCAATTATTTACTCAGTCATCCATTCAGAAAACATGCATTAAGAAGTTTTAAAAAGCCAGTCACTGGGACATCCCTGGTGGCTCAATGGATAAGAATCTTCTGCCAATGCAGGGGACACAGTTTTGATCCCTGGTCAGGAAGATTTCACAAGCCTTGGAGCGACGAACTGATGCACCACAACGACGGAGCCCACGTGCTGCAACTGCTGAAGCCGGCGTGCCTGCAGCCTGTGTTCTGTAGTAAGAGAAGTCAGCACAGCGCGAAGCCCACTCACCGAGACGGAAGAGTAGCCCCTGATCATTACAATTAGGGGAAGCCCCAGCAAAGAAATGAAGACCCAGCACAGCCCCCCTAAAGAGACAATTACTGACCAAGGTGCTGAGGATTTAAATATGCATAATTACAATAATAATGCTATCAGAAAGTCCATTCTCAGTGTGTGGCTGCTTTGAAAATCCAGGCTGAGTAACCATCCATGATGCCAACTTCCTAGAGAGATTATATAGTCAAAGGCCATTGATACACTTTTCACCTTCCAGTTCAAAGCTCACAAAAAGTACAGGTAAACATATAGGTCATGAGGGAAATACTCAAATATTTCTTTTGTGTGCTTTGCTTTTGAAGTTGTTCATGTGAAAGATAACTCTTATAGGGAAAAACAAAAACAAAAAATTATAGAAGTTAAGAAATACTTTTAAGTCAAACACCCATAAATTCCTCTAAGGATGAGATTAAACATTACAGACTCCATAAGAATCAAAACCCTGTTCTTTCTCCAGAGGAGCCACAACCCTGATTTTTTTAACTTTATGTGAATGATATCATACTATATGTTTTCTTTTGCATTTGTTACTTTTGTTTAATGTTATATTTTTAAAATTAATCCAGGATTTTGCATTAGTTCTAGTTCATTCATTTTCATTGCTGCATTGTATTCCATTATATGAATTGAACACTATTTAGAATTCTGCTGATGGGCATTTAGGGTTCTTCCAGTTGTCTGTCTATTACAAATACTGATACTAACACTGGAGTTGTTGGGTAGAAGGCAATGGCACCCCAATCCAGTACTCTTGCCTGGAAAATCCCATGGATGGAGGAGCCTGGTAGGCTGCAGTCCACGGGGTCACTAAGAGTCAAACATGACTGAACAACTTCACTTTCACTTTTCACTTTCATTCATTGGAGAAGGAAATGGCAACCCACTCCAGTGTTCTTGCCAGGAGAATCCCAGGGACGGGAGAGGCTGGTGGGCTGCCATCTCTGGGGTCGCACAGAGTCGGACATGACTGACGCGACTTAGCAGCAGCAGGGTATGCTTACAGTCAACTTTAATATATATTATCAAACTGAATTCCAACTAAAGATATCAAATTTACACTCTGACAAGCAGCTTGTGGGTTTTGGCTGCTCTCTTTGCTCACCAACATTGGTTTTTATTGTTTAGTCACTAAGTCATGTCCAATTCTCTGTGACCCCATGGACTGAAGCATGCTCCTCTGTCCTCCACTATCTCCCAGAGTTTGCTCAAATTCGTATCTATTGAGTAGGTGATACTATCTATCTGTCTCATCCTCTGCCTCCCCCAACACTGGTATTATTAGACTTTACAATTTTTAATTAATCTGAAGGGTGCAATCCATTCTCTTACAGCACCTTTCAAAGGTTGTGAGGTGTTCTCACTCATATTTAGCTCTCTGAACCATTGATAATTTTTGTGTATAAGATGAGAAAAGGTCCAATTTTATTTTTATATGAATACTCAATTCCAAATATTTCACTTATGAAAAGTCTTTTATTTTTTCACTGATCTACTATGTCAAATCTGCTATGTATCATATTTGCAACAATCCCTTCATCTGGCCTTACTTTTTCTTCCTTTAGGCCAATTCACACTGTCTTAGTAGAGTTTTAAGTTTTCATATCTGGAGTACCAACTTCCCCTACTTGTTTTCCTTCTTAAACATCTTAGCTACTCCTGGCCCTTTATAGCGATACATATATATTTTAGAACCAGCTACCAAGAACTAAAAAGAAATCCTCCTGGCATTTAACTGAGATTACATATGATACACTTGAGATGCATTTGATGGGGCTTCACAAAAGCCTCAGCCTCTATGTTCCAGTTCAAGACTAACCTGAAGCTCATGTGAGCTCAGGACCTCACTGTAGGGACTGGCTCACAGCTTTGTCTTTGATGCCTCACGGTTCATCTCCTCCCTTCCAGTTCTCATTCCTTCACTCACCCACAGGTGATGATCATAAGCACTCTTCAATAAACATCCTGTCTACAAGTCTGTCTCAGAATCTGCTTCCTAAAGAATCCAATCTGTGACATAGATTAAATATTTAATTTGGATTTGAATTTTTTTCTCTGCCTGCTGTACTGTCTCTAACTCTAAAATCTGTGGAGTTTCTGAGCACTTTGTACTCCAACAGAAAATCCCACACAATATTGCTCCTGAGCTAAGTAAAACATGATGCACAATGTGCTACATTCCATGACTTCACTAACTTTATCACACATCTCATTGCACAGAAGCTGCTTACACAGAATGGAAATGGATGCTGCAAATCAGAAACAATATATGATGTTGTTTCTTTATAGCTATGTACCAAGCAACTGGAAACCAAACAATGAATACAGAAGTAGTGGCTTCTACTTGTCCAAATAATGATTCATTAACACTTTTAACCCTATCCGTCTTGATTCTATTGATTTAGAACTTTAGTATCTCTGAGATGTATGCTTCCGCCACGGAGCACTAACACTTTAAAGACAAGCTGATACTGAAATCCAGCAATTTTGGAGTCTTTTGTGCCAAAAGGCAAATGGCAAATTAAAGGATTGTAATACTGGCTAGGGGGAAAAGCCTAACTGTCAAGGGAAATATTTTGTAACTTCCATACAATGGAAAGTGTTTACACATAACCAGCAGATTTCTGAAATGCCTCTTTATATGATGACATCTAGCAATAAAAAGCTACCAATAGGTACTTCAAGTCTAAACAAGCCAGATATCATACTGCAGTATCCTTTAAATAAATACTTTCAATGTTCAAATATTCCAGGATCACTTTTTCTTAGAACAAGAATCCTGACCAGTTCAGAAATATGTAATCCAGCCAGATAAGGCAATGATTTACCGGGTTTAAAATATAAAAATAAGATACATTTTTCTAGTTAATTCACAGAATAAAAGTATTCAATTTAAATATATTAGATGTGCCAAAAGTGTTGGGGTTAGGACCACCATTTTGAGCCTGTTTCGTGTAACTTTCCCACCATGAAGCTACAGACCCTAGAGCTTCTGTGAAAGGGCATTTCTATTCTCACACTGCCTAACATTTTTAAGTGAATTCCCACACAATATCTTCTCTCTTTTAAAAAAAATTATTTTTATAAATTGACTATCACTTGAACTTTCTAACTTATTCTTATATACCTTTATCTAGTAATTAGAGTGAACATTTGTACATTAGACTGTATTTAAATAGAAAAGCTGTTAGCAACAAAATGTAAGGAAACAAAATCTTTCTTTTTCCCTAGTGGTAAAGGTTTGCTCAATCTTTACTAAAACATGTAGCTATCAGATAACTGTATCATGCCCCATAACCATCAGTAACAGAGGAGATTACCCTGTGCTAATCATCTGTTCCCAGCCAAATGGTTTGTTAATTCACCTGATTGCTAGCATTCTGATTATGATCTCCTGACATATGCTTAACTTCAGTGAAATTCCAGTCACTGTTATATTAGATAATTAATTTACTAAGCAAGCTGTTATAAAATATCCTACACTAAAACTCTATTTTCTAGTTGTAGGTCATAGGTTTAAGGTCTGATATGGGTAGTAGATATTCTAAATTTAAACCAAATTGACAAACTAGACATTGATAAATCACCAGGACCAAGTGACCTCCGCTAACAACTTAGGGGAAAAACTCACAGTGAAAGTATTGAACTCATAGCTCAATCTATAACCTGTCATTCTAAAGTGTCTGGGCCAGAGGTCAGTCAGATTGCTAATGTAACTCACATCTCTCAGTGCATTCTGGAATGTTAGAGTTAATGAGTGTTTTCATTAATAAGATGGTAAAATACATAAAAATCAATCAGCCCCCTGTTATATTATCAATAACTAGTTATTATATTTATAAAATCATCAACAATGGCAACCACAAATGAAAATAAAACAAATACTAATTATATTAGCCCAAGGAATTAATTGGAAAACTTGTGAATTTGTAGGAATAAAGTTATAAATATTTTCTGGGAAATATCATAGTTTAAGAAAGAAATTTAATATTATCAGATGTCAATTCTGAAACTAATATGTTTACACATAGTCCAATTCCAAACAAAACACAGTGTTAATTTTTGATTAACTTTCCAGAATAATTTTTTCCTAAAAACAACTTGATTTAAGTATATTTCTTATATCAGAAATTTCACTCAAGTCACAATCAAATGATTTTTAGTAATCTTTACTTACTACTGAGTGAAGCCATCAACTTAAGTTTTAAAACATTCTATCACCCCCAAAAGATCCCTCATACCTATGTGCAGGTCATTCTTACTTCCACCTGTAGGCCCCATTAACCACTAATCTTCTTTCTTCATCTATATATTTGCCTTATGGGAATACCAGACCGCCTGACCTGTCTCCTGAGAAATCTGTATTTAGGTCAGGAAGCAACACTTAGAACTGGACATGGAACAACAGACTGGTTCCAAATCAGGAAAAGAGTACATCAAGGCTATATATTGTCACCCTGCTTATTTAACTTATATGCAGAGTACATCATGAGAAACGCAGGGCTGAAGGAAGCACAAGCTGGAATCAAGATTGCTGGGA
>NW_011494769.1:3815339-3816398 GCF_000754665.1 Bison bison bison
AGGGAGAAAAATCAATAACCTCAGATATGCAGATGACACCACCATTATGGCAGAAAGTGAAGAAGAACTAAAGGGCCTCTTGATG
This sequence comes from Bison bison bison, assembly GCF_000754665.1. Lineage (NCBI taxonomy): Eukaryota > Metazoa > Chordata > Mammalia > Artiodactyla > Bovidae > Bison > Bison bison. Next base: position 3,815,425 of record NW_011494769.1, read on the forward strand.
AAAGTGAAACAGGAGAGTGAAAAAGTTGGCTTAAAGCTCAACATTCAGAAAATGAAGATCACGGCATCCGGTCCCATCACTTCACGGCAAATAGATGGGGAAGCAATGGAAACAGTGACAGACTTATTTTGGGGGGCTCCAAAATCACTGCAAATGGTAACTATAGCCATGAAATTAAAAGAAGCTTGCTCTTTGGAAAAAAAGTTATGACCAACCTAGATAGCATATTCAAAAGCAGAGATATCACTTTGCCAACAAGGGTCCGTCTAGTCCAGCTTATGGTTTTTCCAGTAGTCATGTATGGATGTGAGAGTTGGACTATAAAGAAAGCTGAGGGCCAAAGAATTGATGCTTTTGAACTGTGGTGTTGGAGAAGACTCTTGAGTGTCCTTTGGACTGCAAGGAGATCCAACCAGTCCATCCTAAAGGAAATCAACCCTGAATATACATTAGAAGGACTGATGCTGAAACTACATACTTGGCCATCTCATGTAAAGAGCTGACTCACTGGAAAAAACTCTGATGCTGGTAAAGATTGAAGGCAGGAGGAGAAGGGGATGACAGAGGATGAGATGGTTGGATGGCATCACCGATTCACTGGACATGAGTTTGAGTAAGCTCTGGGATGTGGTGATAGACAGGGAGGCCTGGCGTGCTGGAGTTCATGGGGTCGCAAAGAGTTGGACACAACTGAGCGACTGAAATGAACTGAATTGAACTGAGACATTTCATTTAAGAGAAAGCTTACATTATGAGATCTCTTGCACCTAGCTCTTATTAGCATGATATTGTTGAGGTTCGTGCTTTGGGCACCATGTGCTGGTAGTATTTTATTGCTGAATCATATTCTACTGTATGAATATTGCTCCAAAATAATTGTGAGATTACCAATCAAATAAATGTTAAAAGAACCAAATCCTTTTGAAGTTGCAGAACATATGGGAAGCTTATCTATATGACATTATAAATCTACA
>NW_011494769.1:3816498-3817959 GCF_000754665.1 Bison bison bison
TCGCTTATTTAACTTATATGCAGAGTACATCATGAGAAATGCTAGGCTGGATGAATCACAAGCTGGAATCAAGATTGCTGGGAGAAATATCAACAGCCTCAGTTATGCAGATGATACTACTCTAATGGCAGAAAGCTAAGAGGAACTAGAAAGCCTCTTGATGAGAGTAAAAAAGGAGAGTGAAAAAGATGGCTTAAAACTCAACATTCAAAAAACTAAGATCATGGCATAAGGTCCCATCACTTCAAGGCAAATAGATGTGGAAATAATGGGAACAGTGAGAGACTTTATTTTGGGGGGCTCCAAAATTACTGCAGGTGGTGACTACAGCCATGAAATGAAAAGACACTTGTTCCTTGAAAGAAAAGCTATGATAAATCTAGACAGTCTGTTAAAAAGCAGTGATATCATCTTGCCAAAAAAGTTTATACAGTCAAAACTATGGTTTTTCCAGTAGCTTTTCTCACATCACGTACAGATGTGAGAGCTGAACCATAAAGAAGGCTAAGGGCTGAAGAATTTACGCTTTTGAATTGAAGTGCTAGAGAAGACTCTTCAGAGTCCCTCAGACAGCAAGGAGATCAAGCCAGTCAATCCTTAAGGAAATCTACCCTGAATATTCATTGGAAGGACCGATGCTGAAGCTAAAGCTTCAATACTATAGCCACCTGATGTGGAGAACTGACTTATTGGAAAAGAACTTGATGCTGGGAAAGATCGAGAGCAGGAGAAGGGGGTGACACAGGATGAGATGGTTGCATGGCATCTCTGACTCAATGGACATGAGTGAAGCAAACTCCAAGAGATAGTGAAGAACAGGGAAGTCTGGGGTGCTGCAGTTCATAGGGTCGCAGAGAGTCAGACACTACTTAGTAACTGAACAACAACAAAACAAAATGAGCAAGGAATGACAAAGAACCAATAGAAATAAGTTCAACCTTATTACAGTGAAAGTGGAAAGGAAAATTATAATGAAATACCTCTATCAAATAATATTTGATATTTGATAGGATTTTTTAATGCTAATCCCTGGAATTCACTAGGATGTGAGCAGCAGCTACTCTCATATTCTCTTTAGAGTGTAAATTGTTATAAACTCTATGGAGGTTATAATGATCTTAAATTCTAACTGCATATCTGACAATATTATGATACTACTCTCAAGTTAATCCAAATTCACCCTCTGTGGAGGACAAGCAGAAAAAAATTAGTAAAAACTCATACAATGATACATACTATGACTCAGCGAGTCATTGCTAGTATTTTGAGGATAGTCATGAGTAGTTGCTTATAATATACAAATATAAAAGGAGTATCAGTTCAGTTCAGTTCAGTTGCTCAGCCGTGTCCAACTCTTTGCGACCCCATGAATCGCAGCACGCCAGGCCTCCCTGTCCACCACCAACTCCTGGAGTTCACTGAGACTCACATCCATCGAGTCAGTGATGCCATCCAGCCATC
>NW_011494769.1:3818276-3818519 GCF_000754665.1 Bison bison bison
GCAACACTTAGAACTGGACATGGAACAACAGACTGGTTCCAAATCAGGAAAAGAGTACATCAAGGCTATATATTGTCACCCTGCTTATTTAACTTATATGCAGAGTACATCATGAGAAACGCAGGGCTGAAGGAAGCACAAGCTGGAATCAAGATTGCTGGGAGAAAAATCAATAACCTCAGATATGCAGATGACACCACCATTATGGCAGAAAGTGAAGAAGAACTAAAGGGCCTCTTGATG
>NW_011494769.1:3819006-3822343 GCF_000754665.1 Bison bison bison
TATACAGACAATATACAGCCTTGATGTACTCCTTTTCCTATTTGGAACCAGTCTGTTGTTCCATGTCCAGTTCTAACTGTTGCTTCCTGACCTGCATACAGGTTTCTCAAGAGGCAGGTTCAGGTGGTCTGGTATTCCCATCTCTTTCAGAATTTTCCACAGTTTATTGTGATCCACGCAGTCAAAGGCTTTGGCATAGTCAATAAAGCAGAAATAGATGTTTTTCTGGAACTCTCTTGCTTTTTCCATGATCCAACGGATGTTGGCAATTTGATCTCTGGTTCCTCTGCCTTTTCTAAAACCAGCTTGAACATCTGGAAGTTCACGGTTCACGTATTGCTGAAGCCTGGCTTGGAGAATTTTGAGCATTACTTTACTAGCGTATGAGATGAGCCCAATTGTGTGGTAGTTTGAGCATTCTTTGGCATTGCCTTTCTTTGGGATTGGAATAAAAATTGACTTTTTCCAGTCCAGTGGCCACTGCTGAGTTTTCCCAATTTGCTTTCATATTGAGTACAGCACTTTCTTATTATGTTTTTATACTCCAAAAGGAGTATAATATACTCTAAAAATATAATAAGAAATTACTCAATACATTATAATAAATGCATACAACTTAATTCTCTTTAGTCAATAAAATGATGAGAAAGAATTATGTGGCATGACATGACAAGTTGCTAAAAAATATTATTTCACAAAAGCAGATTCTAGAACAGTTTTTGCTATATGATCCCATTTTGCTTCAAAAAAAGGAATAAAACTTTTCAAAACATGGATAAGTGGTAGAGGAAGACTTATTTAGTAGTGATTATAATCATCATAATTTCTGTTGATGGTAGGCCAATTTTTATGTTTAAAAAGAATTTAAAATATGTTATTTGGCTCATCTGTATTTTCTAAATTTTCTCTAAGAGACATTCATTACTTTTATCATCATTTATTATTTTTTAATAAAATTCTGTTTAGAAGTATATTCGTTTTCTTGGACAAGTGTTTTGAATCATAATAAACAATAAGTTTAATGAAAATTAGATAAGAAGTCTAAGGAAAGCCATCATGGAATATCTCATAGGATGTAAATAGGCATATTTAAAAAGGAAATTAATTTAAATTTTCAAAAAATTAGAATTATATATCAGTCATCTTATTATAATCTTTTTTCTTCTCCCTCTAACTGGCTTCTACCCTCATTGTGTTTTTTACTATATACTATATTCCTTACTAATATTATCTGCCCTTGGTTACCAATAATGGATTCAATTTCCTGACTGAGAAAAATGGTAAGAAGACAATGGCCTTTTAAACTTGACTCCCCCCAGATTAGTTCCCTCACTCTTGTTCCTTTCATTAAACTTCTTCGAAGAACATGCCATACATTCGACTGACTTCTACAGTGTGTATGCCTTCTCAGTCCCTTGCAATCTGGCTTTAGTCCTGAATATTCTAATGCAACTTTTGTCACCAAGTTTACAAATGCTCTTCTAAATACCAAATACATTCAAAAAACTCCAAGCCTCAAGGGAAAAGGTTTTCCCTTAAACATTTCAATTCCCCTCAAGCCCCAAGCACAGTCTTTTCATTTGTGGCAAATCCACCTCTGGCACCAGGCATCATTTTAGTTACTAGAGATACAAATCAGTAACAGAGTAAGAAATACAATGCATTCTGGCTCTCATAAAGTTTGTATTCAGCTATCATAACATGTCTTTGCTGTACCATAACTTTGTCAACAAAGGTCCGTCCTGTCAAGACTATGGTTTTTCCAGCGGTCATGTATGGATGTGAGAGTTGGACTATAAAGAAAGCTGAGCACCGAAGAATTGATGCTTTTGAACTGTGGTGTTGGAGAAGACTCTTGAGAGTCCCTGGGACTGCAAGGAGATCCAACCAGTCCATCCTAAAGGAGATTAGTCCTCCGTGTTCATTGGTAGTACTGATGTTGAAGCTGAAACTCCAATACTTTGGCCACCTGATGTGAAGAGCTGACTCATTTGAAAAGACCCTGATGCTGGGAAAGATTGAGGGCAGAAGGAGAAGAGGACAACAGAGGATGAGATGGTTGGATGGCATCACTGACTCAATGGACATGGGTTTGGATGAACTCTGAGAGTTGGTGATGGACAGGGAGGCCTGGCGTGCTGTGGTTCATGGAGTCACAAAGAGTCGGACACGACTGAGAGAATAAACCGAACTGAACTGCTTTTACCTATTTTTTCTGTCGTTGAGAGAATTAAATGAGATAATGTATACAAAGTTCTTGGTACACAGTCTGTAATTCAAACTAAGAGCTTAATCAACAGTAGCAAACATCCAAACGCTGTAGATACTATGACCCAGGGTGAATTTGCTTCTCAGAAAGTGAAAGCGTGTTTGTATCTCAAAAATATATTTTACATTTGAAATCATGCCACCTTCATGATTGACTCTTCCATGATTCAGTTTTAGATCTTGTCTATTCAAGGCTTTCCTATGTTTAAGCACAGAATTAGTTACTGCAGTCATAGAAATCAACAACAGACAACGCTTGTCCTCAATGGGCTCACTGTCATGTTGATGGTAAAAGTAGTCATAATGCAACTTAAGAAGCATAATTATAGTTATTCATCTTACAGATATGAGCTTATGTTTAACCTTTAAAATCAAATGAATTCCCAAACTCAGAAAAGCCATTTTATCAAAGCAAATAGGCATTGACACAATATGAGCTGAAGATTATACTTTGCCCAATATCTTCAAATAATATTTGAAAGAATTCAAGGTATGAACAAAAATGCATTTCTCAATATTCTAGCATAAAAGAATTTACCTCCCAAAAGAGCAAAAGAAGTTTTTATCAAGGATACTGGTTGACCAACACTGAGAACTGATAGGCTCTTCACTAAAAATTGGAATTTAGAAGACATACATGAAAAGACTATGAAAAAACTCACAAATACCAATATGCATATTTGTGGGCTTTGAGATATGTAGTTGATGCCTTTAGCTTTCTAAGGTTTTATAGAAACAGAATTGGGAGAGATTCTGTCTGCAATGTCTGTATTCAGAGGAGACATTGCAACCCATTTAACATCTATAATAGGTGTGTATTTTGAGACCTGAATACGTCTAAGAAACAAATTTTTTTCCAACTCAATAGGTAGAATACTATTTATTCTAAAGAGAAGAGGGAATTCTTTCTTGAATACTCATGACTATTTTGTATCTGGTCAGAAAAGTATCAGTTATTTTCAAGGCCTAAGCCTGAAAATAAGTTTTTCCTCACACTCAAACCACCAGATTACAAGTGGACAAGCAAAACCATCATTTGGCAGATAAAACACTTTGGCAATATCCATGT
>NW_011494769.1:3822443-3868054 GCF_000754665.1 Bison bison bison
GGTGGGAGGGGGGTGGGGCGGGGGTGGCATAGATGTATGTGAGTACATGCAAACATGCCCCAAATGACAAAGTCCCTGGGTCTTTTTTCTTTATATCCTCAGTGCTTTCCCCATAGTCAAGAAAAAAAAGTGAATCAATGGATCAGCAAATGAATAAATGAAAGGAGAATATACAAGTGATGTGTATGGCCAGTGAGATACAATTCTTCATCACTTTGTTATTGAAATAAACATGAAGTGATTAAGCCACATGTGGGTTTCCTCGTAAAAGCTAGAGGCCAAAGAGAGAGAGAAAACTAGGCTTTCCTGGTGGCTTAGACAGTAAAGAATCCACCTGCAATGTAGGAAACCTGGGTTCAATTCCTGGGTCAGGAACATTCCCCAGAGAAGGAAATTCCCCTCCAGTATTCTTGTTTGGAGAATTCCATGGAGAGAGGAGACTGGCAGGCTACTGAGTCAGACATGACTGTGTTAGAGAGAGACTAAAACACACACAAAAAGAGAAGTAGAGAGAAACTAAAACACACACAAAAGAGAAGTAGAGAGAGAGAGATTGAAGTTTAAAATGTTTGTGTTGTTTCCAGGAGTTTAACTTTGCAACACCAATTAAATCAGTGAACAGCCAGTGTTGAACAGCCAGTTTAATTCTGGATTAGTTTAAATATGGGTAGTATCATTGGTTTCTACAAGTACATTTGGAAAACAAGTATTTTTGTTGAATAAATTTTCTCATTTTTCCACATTTTTTAAACTTTCTCTCTTTTTCATACTTTTAACTTTGCACAGATAGGTAGGAAATTTTTAAATGCATTCGTAAATCATAAACTTTTTTTTGCTATCACCTGTATAAATCAAAATTAAAAAAAAAAAAAACACACAAATTCACTGGCCATTAACTTAATAGTGTCTACTGAAGTTAGTTTCAACTGATTATCATCATCAACTTAGAATTTTCCAGAAAGATTAGCTAAGAGTGAGGGTGAGGGTAGACAAAAAGATATGGAGCACTATGAACAAGAAAAAAGTGGAAAATACTTTGGAGCTTTACTGAGTGCCAATCTTTACAGCATGGCTCAATTTTATGCATTAAAACATGTTTGGCCCATGGCCTCATCAAGGAGAAAGCAGTGGATCTTTAGATTCCAGTTGTAAACACTATGGAAGAGTCTCTGCTTATCTTCCAAAGATCATTATCACAAAAGCAGATGCTTCTTCAAAACTCAGATATCACTGGAGATTTTTAAGATTTACTTGCAAAATATAAGCAATGGGATAGTCAGTTTGCAATTACTCCCAAGTCCAGTGAATTTAAATTTATTGAGTTCTGCATTTCAAGTCTATGAAGGCTGCTTGCAGCACTGTTTCTGTCCCTGTGAAGGCTACAGGTGTCACAAAGCTCCCATGACGTGCCATTGTCTTCCGTTATCATCCTTGCTCTCCAGCCTGTATTCCTGCATCACAAACCACCTCCTTGGCTCGCCAACCTGGTCATCAGAAGAGGCACTGCTGCTTTAGTGTCACTTTTGAACCAAAAGGAAAGAGCAAAACGAGCCCTTCCACATGGATGTTTTGGCTTGGATACAGGACACTGGCTCAAGTAAAATGTCACTGCAAATAGCACAAATCAGTGTAAACAAATACTGCCTCCCCGCCTGGTGTAAAACATCCACAGATAAGGCTAAGACTATCAAACGCTGCTTTGGGACATGCTTTTGTCTCCTTCATCTTTAAGCTCAGAGCTCAATCCAATTATCCACAAATTTAGGTTCTGTTCCTGATTTATGTATACTAGGGTTGGAGGGTTGTTGTTTTAAAAATATTTTCGGTATGACAAGTTGAAAATTTTAGCTCGTAAGCTAAGATTACCTCAAAATAAATATGTTAAGTAAATCCACAAGATACAAATGCAAGGATTCTTGGCATACAAGAAAGTTAAAATATAATTTTTTCACAAGGAATTGACATTATTCATAAGATTCTTTACATTCTCACCATTTATTTTGAGAATGTCCAATTTGTGCATTTTTCATCAACTTATACTGTTAAGTATAAAGTGTTTCCCCCAAAAAAGGATTCCTGAAAGATTCTTGAAATTGCCTTCTGCGGTTTCCTTCCTCACTGGAGCTAACTATAAAATCCTTACACTGTGTAACTAAAATGCTAGATTCTTTCCATAATTCATATTGATTTTTGCATAAAAGGCCTATTCTGAGCTCAGAACTACATAATCAAACACAACCATCAGTTTCTGATGCTAAACAAAATTATCCCTTTGGGGGAATTTATTCACACCTTCTCTGGAGATAAAGGGGAAAATAATCTTCTCACTTCCCGAAACATTATAGCTTTACATTAGATAAAATAGACACCTCTATCTGGAGTCAATTTCCATGTCAGGTAAATCAAATAGTCATAGCTCCACAGTAAAGAACTAAATTTCATCTGTAAGTCAAATTTCTAGACAGTTCCTGAGGCTTTTAAACCTTCAAATACCCAGAGAAGGAGGTGGTCATGAAGGAGCTTATGAAAAGTGACATTTTTCCCAGGGAATTTTTATCTCCTATTAGCCAGATGCTGTCTCCTTCATGTCAGTTCCTCCCTAAAACAAATCAAGACTGCCAAATTAATCTTGGGCAGAATTTCTCTTTGTAGAAGGTGTAATCCTAAAACCCTATCACTTCCTCTCTTTCTCATCGTGTTGCTTTGGGGAGCAATACACAAGCTCATGTCCTCCCAGCCCCCTTGCTCTGCCCCCACCTCTCTGGAGACACCTACATTGCCTTTCCCCCTCTTCTTGGTACACCATGAACAGCTTTAACACTTGCTGTTGTCCCCTCTTCCTGAAAGTTTTGTCCTTGTACATTCAAATTGGGGTTTTGTCACACTGTCAAAGTTTCAGCTCAGCTGTCCCTGTCCTAGGGACACCTTCTCTGACCACACATCAAAAGTGGCTTCATCAGGAATTTCATGTCTTATCCCTTTGGTTTCATTGACTTCGAAATAGTCATCATGATCTGAAACTAATTTGCCTGCTTCCTTGTTTATTACCTGGTTTCCCCATTTCCCGCTGGAATAGAAGCCCTATGAGAACAGGGTTTTTACTTGTCCTCTGTCGTCTTCTGGGCTTCCCTGGTGGCTCAGCAGTAAAGAACCTGCCTGCATGAGAGGCAAGAGACATGGGTTCGATTCCTGCATTGGAAAGATCCCCTGGAGGAGGAATTGGCAACCCACTCCAGGATTCTTGCCTGGAGAATCCCATGGACAGAGGAGCCTGGTGGGCCACAGTCCATGGGGCTGCAGAGAGTGGAACACGACTGAGCACACACACTGTTGCCTTCTAGGTCATGGTCAGTGCACAGTATGTTTAACAGACCAGAGACAGAAGCAGATTCAATTGTGTCTGAGAGAGAAATATTATATCCTTAGGCTCCTAAGTCTCCTGCTCCCAACCCTCTTTGCTTTCTCATCCAGAACATGAATTCCTATCTCTGAATTGTGCAACTTCCTCAAACCACCTGCCTCACATTTAGTCTCCACACAATGAACACTAGGTCCCAACCATGCATTTCATTGCTTCTCTACCAAATTGACATTCCCTGATTCTCCAAAGAATATTCCTTCTTTTCAAGAAGCATACAGAGCCTGAAATGCAAGTTACTTGGCTCACGACTTCCAAATATGGCATCCAAACAGCCACGGAGACTTGTCTAAATGATATCGTATCTCCCAGAGGCTGGATTTGGGTTTGTTAACTTTAAAATGAGAGGCAGGTTTAAAGATTAACAATTTGCTTGGATAAAGAAAAAAGGAAAAATATAATTAATCATTTGCCTGTCCCCCAACACTAGTTTACAAAACCATGGTGCAACTTTATTGAGCTCAAAATTGAAGGGTGGCAAGGTTAATATATAGCTTTAGACCTCACGGTTTCATTAACAAACACATTACAGGCTGTAAAGCTGAACTGACATTAATGCTAGGCCCAAACAAAGTAAATAATTACTGGCTTGGCAAATGAGGAAGTACTTGCAGAGTTTGTTTACATTGGGTTTTTGGAAAATTCATGTTGGCAACAAGTCAAATACAGTTTGACTAGTAATTGTGACAATTGCTCACAGATGCTGCTGGAAGAACAACAAAAGAATGGATTTATGGCTTTTCTCTCCCCCTACATTTTCCCCCTTTGTTGCCTTTTTTTTTTTTTTTCTTTACCATTTTGGATCAATAAAGAACTTGCAGCCACAAAGATAAGTGGCTTACATGGCAGATGGGCTTTGGAATGTTTAAAAATATCATGTTGCATTTTGTCTCTTGGCCCTAGATTGGAAAAGACACAGCTGCATTCAAGCTGCAGTCATAAAATCCATGCTCCTTGAAAATGCTTATGGGTCCCCTCTATAGAACAGAGTTGAGATGAAGCCTGTGTAGAAATTTTCCAATAGAAAGAATGGGGTTTGTTTTGTGCTGGTGCACTGTGAATAAGCCACTGAGTTCATAAGACCTAAGAAGAGAATTCTAGCTGAATAGGATCCATTTCATTTTCCCTAGGTTGACTGGAAAAGTATGAACAGGAATCAAGGAATAAAACAACTCACCAAACTGGAAAATGGTTCTGCAGAGCAATTGAGGTCTGTGATATATAATTTGAAACAATTTTTGCTGCCCTCATCAAAGATCAGTATTTTTCCAACTAAAAGCTCATACTTCACACACACACACACACACGCACACACACATCTTAGTCCTTCTAAATACTTGAATCTAAATCTCTTTATTCCTGGAAGATAGAATTTCAATGATACAAGGTATAAATGCAAAGCCTGGATCTTTCTAATTCCATTTCTGCTAACTTCAAGTAGTAAGAGCCAGAATATCCCGGGATCTTATAGTGCTTTACTGAATCATTCAACATGAGAAACTAAAGCCTTCATTATTATTTAAGTGCTTTATCTAGATCCATAATCTTCACGATATCAAAGCTATATCCATTGTCTATTTCAACACGTTGTTCCATCATTCTCTAAATCATGTTTCTCTTAAAACTGAATAAAAGTAGATTTTCTGCTAAATAACTAAAGTAGAAAGGAATATATGCTCCAATAGGCCTTCTTTTAACCATTTAAATACTGTGTTTATTTGTCAATAATATGCCCAATTCTCATCATCCAAGTTTTCAGATTTTTATTACCTCTAATCTTGAAACTCTAAATATCACTTAGGGGAAAAAAAAAAAAAAAACCCTCTTACTGTGATACCAAATTTTAGTTGAAACCCCAATAGCTATATTATTTTAAACTCTAAAATTTCCTATCATCTCCCAACTTTATTATTGCCTGGACTTCTCTGACAGTAGAATTTGAAGATCCCAGGCAGGATCTTTGACTCATGTCTGGATCATCATTGGCCAGTAGCACAAGGCCAGTGATAAAACTCTGATGTCCCTGAATAAACTTAATCTAAGTATTAGCAGTGAAACTTTCTGACACACTTCTTAGTTCTAGGCTATCAAGAGTAATGATTCAGGGTAACATTCTACTAAAGAATGTGTCATACATGACTAGGATCATTACATGCTGTGCTGTGCTACAGTCGCTTCAGTCGTGTCCAGCTTTGCTATCCTGTGGCCTGTAGTCCGTCAGGCGTCTCTGTGCATGGGATTCTCCAGGAAAGAATACTGGAGTGGGTTGCCATGCCCTCCTCCAGGGGATCTTCCCAAGCCAGGGATCAAATCCGAGTCTCTTATGTCTCCTGTATTGGCAGGCAGGTTCTTTACCACTAGCGCCACCTGGGAAGCCCCTTGGATCATTATAACAGCCTCTAGCTTGTTTGCCTCTAACTTTTCACTTTTCAAATTTTTCTCCCACATTACAGTCAGCCCCAGATTTGATCATGGTGTGTCACTGCTTAGAATTTATGCTGTGTCACTGCTTAGAGTATCTTACTGACTACAGAATCATGTCCACATGCCCACACATTTCTTTGAATGCTGACACAGCCTAACCTTGACTTGGTTTTAGCTATCTCCAACCCCACCCCATTGTCATCCTGCTGGATGTTCCCTTCAGGTGAGCTTGGCATTTTCTTAAGAAACACTGCATTGTGCCTGACTGAAGATGCAAGCAAGTGAGAAATTGCTCTTGTAGGCTCTTGTAGGTTTCTTTAACCATTGGCCTCTTTTGCTATCACGAAAAAATATATTCTTTTACTCAAGATCTAGTAGGCTACATTAAAGATTTTAAACACTTTTCCAATAAAATTTTTGGAATTTTAAATTTGTGCTTATATCATAAGGCCAGACCATATTTTTAAAAAAATAGCAGTTTATACAAATTTGGAAAATTCACTGATTCAATCTTATCTGCTGTCTGATCAAATCAATAGTTTAAGCAATGATGGCACTAGAAAATAGAACTCAATATATACAGATATAGATACAAAATTATATAGATATAAATTTCAGCCATATAGTCATAGAATGTTACCTGTCTCTCAGGGTAATGTTTGTTCAGTTATAAAACTGACTCATTGACTGCTCTAAAGTTATACTGTTGAATAACTTAAATGGAGAAAATTTAGAATTACAACCACAGCCAAAAATGGATACATTAGAGGTGAATTTGCAAGAAGTAAAAAAGAAACAGAAAGCAGTTATAAGGGGAGCACTTAAATTAGGTATGAATGGTTTGCACTATTGATTAAGGCATTTTAAAAATCAATAAAAGAACACTTTGCACCAAGTACCTTTCAGGAACCTTAGGAAAGACCATTTCATTCAGTTCAAAGGTTAGAAGCCTTTGCCTTAACAGGTAAAAAATGTGGCTCCATCTCCATTTCAAGTCTAAAATCAAGTGTTAATGGTTTGCTCTAGTAAATTTTTTAAGAAGCAAGCTATGTTCAAAAAATACAGTATCTCATATAAAGATTGTATTATTTTATTATATCTATTTTATTATACGTATCATATCTTCTATCATATTCAGTTCAGTTCAGCTCAGTCGCTCAGTCATGTCCACCTCTTTGCGACCCCATGAATCGCAGCACACCAGGCCTCCCTGTCCATCACCAACTCCCGGAGTTCACTCAAACTCACGTCCATCGAGTCGGTGATGCCATCCAGCCATCTCACCCTCTGTCGTCCCCTTTTCTTCCTGCCCCCAATCCCTCCCAGCATCAGAGTCTTTTCCAATGAGTCAACTTGTCACATGAGGTGGCCAAAGTACTGGAGCTTCAGCTTCAGCATCATTCCCTCCAAAGAACACCCAGGGCTGATCTCCTTTAGAATGGACTGGTTGGATCTCCTTGCAGTCCAAGGGACTCTCAAGAGTCTTCTACAGCACCACAGTTCCAAAGCATCAATTCTTCGGCGCTCAGCTTTCTTCACAGTCCAACCCTCACATCCATACATGACCACTGGAAAAACCATAGCCTTGACTAGACGGACCTTTGTTGGCAAAATAATGCCTCTGCTTTTCAATATGCTATCTAGGTTGGTCATAACTTTCCTTCCAGGGAGTAAGCATCTTTTAATTTCATGGCTGCAGTCACCATCTGCAGTGATTTTGGAGCCCCCCAAAATAAGTCTGACACTGTTTCCACTGTTTCCCCATCTATCTGCCATGAAGTGACGGGACCAGATGCCATGATCTTCGTCTTCTGAATGTTGAGCTTTAAGCCAACTTTTTCACTCTCCTCTTTCACTTTCATCAAGAGGCTTTTTAGTTCCTCTTCAGTTTCTGCCATAAGGGTGGTGTCATCTGCATGTCTGAGGTATTGATATTTCTCCCAGCAATCTTGATTCCAGCTTATGCTTCTTCCAGCCCAGCATTTCTCATGATGTACTCTGCATATAAGTTATTCTATATAACTTATTGAATATACTCTATAGAAAGTACTCTATCATATTATATGCTCTTTAAGGGACTTCTAGATTACATAAATCCAAAATTTAATATTGTATCCCTTATACAAAGTGGTCTTCCCTGGTGGCTCAGCTGGTAAAGAATCTGCCTGCAATGTGGGAGACCTGGGTTCAATACCTGGGTTGAAAAGATCCCCTGGAGAAGGGAATGGCAACCCACTCCGGTATTCTGGCCTGGAGAATTCCATGAATTGTATAGTCCATGGGGTCACAGAGTTGGACATGACTGAGCGACTTTCACATTTACTTTACACAAAGTAGGCTAACCAGGCATATTTTGAGTTGGACCATATGCATTCAAGAAGTCTTAGATCTTCTCAGACTTTCTGTTTCTCAGTTATCAGGCATTTCCCCCTTCACTAAGGAATAGGTTTCAGAAATGAACTACACTTGGTTGCAGGTATGTTTCTCTCAATCATGTTACCAGGCCATAAGCTTATCACAAATGCAAATCACTAGGAACAGGGGACTGGAAGTCTCTGATTGGCTACCTGGTCCTGAGCCCATCTTTAGAATGGTAGTGGTGATGGGTGTATACCCACCAAGCCGACAAGGGGTTGTAGGAACCCATTTGTGATAACGCTACCACATCTATTTAACAATAAAAAAACCAAGGACAAGAACTTTAATCGCTTTCTTTTCAATTTCCCACAGAGTACGTTTAAAATACACTCTCCTGATCATAGATTTAGCTGATATAGGTCACTACCAGGACCGGCCTTGATATAGGGAGATACTGTTGGGTTAATAAAAAGAAGGATCAGGGGGAAACCATAGCAGAAGCTTGTTGCCCAAAATCTATTCTGAAAGCTAGTTACATAGCTGTGAAGACTATTAAAATGGGGTCTTGCCTGTTATCTAATCTTAGTTAAGACCCTAGAGTCAAGAAATCTAAGCACCTTCTAATCTAAAATAATATGCTGCGACTTTCTAGGCATCCACTGAAGAAGGAAGCTGGTGAACCCTAGGCGTCAACCACTCCAGGAAAAGCCTGTACCTCCAGTTTGATGAGACAAGATGACGGTTGATTCCCTTGGTAAGATGTGACCTCAAAGAAAACTTGTGTGGTCCTGGACTCTGGCCAAGATGAACATCTACAGAGAAAAGTGAATTCAACAAATAAAATCTGTGGGAGCAGTATTCTAGAAGTCAGATACGAAGTCATAAGCAGACACCCAAAGGATGTAACACCAATGAATCCAAGAGGACCCAGTCAGGAGTCTCAGGAAATGTGTGAATGTACGTGTACACATACGCACGTGCGTATGCGATCTAATGTACGTGTACACATATGCATGTGTGTATATGATCTCCAAAAAGACTCATGAAAGAAGATAAGAATTTGAGCATTCAGTGACCCAAAGGGCACCAATGCCAGTTGATCAAATACACCAGTCAAACAAGACACTTTCTGTTTCAGACCTTTGTCTCTGTCCTCATTCTCAAATCTTGGAAAAGGCAGCAGAATCATCGAGTATCGGTAAGAATGGATAGAAAGGTGAGTGTGTGTGCGCTTAGTCAGTCATGTCCGACTCTGCAGTCCCATGACTGAAAGGGGTTGGGCATAATTAAAACCTATTCTGTGTCCAGCCTGAACTGAAGAGGCAGGGAGTCAAAACTCCCTTAATTTGCATTCAATTTGGTTATTTAACATGAGTATGGACTATACTTTCTATTAATTAAATAAAGCATCTGTTTATTAATATCTGAGAGTGACCAGAAAAGCTAGACAATCTGCAAAAGATAACTCAGAGGTAGGGAAAAAATGAATAAACATAACACTGAATGATGCAGAGGAAAATAACACATTTTTATAATTTCATCTCTAACAGACCAGTTCTATAAACTTATCATTTATTTCTTAGCTTTGCCTAATGTTTAAAAAGTACTGTTAAAAAGTCATGTGTGTTATCTATGCTGGGTCATCGTACCTGAATTGTTAGGACATCATAAGTTGCAAAAGAAATCCTCTTCAAACTAGGTTTTAAAAGAAGAGAATGACCCACATAAGTGAAATGGTTTCATGTAGAAGTGGACCCAGGGGCTTAAGTGAATCGTCAGTACTCTCTTCATCTCTGTTTTGTTTTGTTTTGTTTTTAACATGGGTAAATTTATATATATATATATTCAAATTTTTCCATTATATGGTTTAAAAAAAAGATAAGATACAAGAAGAAGGAGAAAGAAGAAGTGACGGGGAGGGGGAGATTGAAAGGGAAAAGGAGAAGGAGAATAAATTAAGTCCTAGGTTTTTGCTTGAGCAATTGAGTAACTGATTGTGCCATTACTGAGCTGGTGAAGAGAATGGGCAGATAGTTAAACAAGAGGTTTTGCACAGAAAGAATTTAGTGAGAGACAAAGTGATAGGTAAGTGGATTTATTCAAATGCAGAAAGAATGACACTCCACAGACAGAGTGTGGGCCTTTGCAGAGAGTGAGTGTGGCAGCTTCATTTCTGTTTTTTTAATCACTGTTTTTTTTTTTCTCTTCTCCTTCAGATGTGTTTTCCACCTTACAACCTTGCATCTGTTACTCTCCTAACAATACATATTAAATACTAGAGAATTCTTTGTCCCATATGCCTATCACTAATACAATCATTAGGAACAGGGGACTGGAGGTTTCTGATTGGCCACCTGGTTCTGTGTCCACCTCTAAGATGATGGTGGTACTGGTGGCACCATGATCAGCATCCCAGCCATGGCCACAGTGGGTTGTGGAGAAATGGTTACTCAGAAGAAAAGAAAACTGATTGCTGTAACCAGAGAGGAAGGGGGGCGAAACAACAGAGGTATCTTAAAATCATCCAAGCTTATTAGTATTTATTAGAGTGGATAGCTAGCCAGCTGTGGGTCTAGTTTTAAGCTTGGATTTTTGCCCTCAATGAGTAGAAATATCTAGGTGGAAAATAGAAGAAAAGATTGTAACAAAATTCCTGCATTTTTATGTTCCATAATGATTTTTAAAATAGGTTCACAATTTACACACTTTCCTTCTAGAAGTGAAACCTACCTCCTTCCTCTTAAATGTAGGCTGGACTTCATGACTTGCTTTCAATGAAAAATGTTGTGAAACCATGAAAGTGATGCTATTTGACTTCTGAGGCTAGATCATAAAAATAATAGCTTCTGCAAGTCCCTCTCTCTTGGATCGCTCACTCCAGTCAGCTGCAGTGTCACAAGTACTCGGGAATGTTGTAAGAAGATTCATGTCTGATCCTCTCTGAATTGAAGCCTCTGCTAGTAGTCAGCAACATCTTGCCAACCAACCTGTAAGATGCTGATCCATCCAGTCAAGCTTTCAGGAGACTGCAACAGATGACCTGTGAATATCATGACTAAACCTCCCAAGGGACTCCATACTATAATCACCCACCTAAACCACTCCCAAAATTCTGACCCATAGAAACTGTGAGAATAATAAAGGTTTATTATCATTCTAAACCATTAAGTTTGGGGGGTCATTTGTTATGTAGCAATAGTTAAATAACACGTGTCTACTGAGACGATAATAGATGCTCAAATGCTTGTGTTTAAACATGTACAACAGCTATCTTTGCTATAGGACTTCTCAGAACCTCAATATGCTAATATAATTGCGTATTTCCAGAGAGACAGAGACAGATGTAGGATGCAATTTCTCAAACTTCTTTGTAAATGCCTTTCTTTTTGAAACACCTAATAATATCTCCAAAACGCTTATGTTCCTAGCACATTTGAAAAACACTAAGCTAGAAGCATATATTAGAGAAGATGAACAAGAGATTTTTTCCTTTTTTGCTTCTTAAAGAGCAACTTAGCATCTTAGGCAGAATCTGAAAAATAGATTAATAGGGCCAGGATTAGGGAGAGGCAAGTGAGGTACTCACCTCAGGGGCAAAATTTAAAGAAAGGTTAGTGATCAAAATCAATAGTTTTAAATAATATTTTTAAATGAAAAATAAACCCCCACAGTGAATAAAATATCAAATTTTTAAATAAAGACAGGTATTGTTCTATTTATTTTATGATCCTGCATTACT
Organism: Bison bison bison; assembly: GCF_000754665.1. Taxonomy (NCBI): domain Eukaryota; kingdom Metazoa; phylum Chordata; class Mammalia; order Artiodactyla; family Bovidae; genus Bison; species Bison bison. Next base: position 3,834,383 of record NW_011494769.1, read on the forward strand.
GTGTAGTAATTTACAATCAGTCTTATTTCTGGCCCATGGCAGTGATCATGATCCCCTCCAGGCAGGTTTATAAGGGTTAACCATGTGCAAAGAGATTAGCTAGAGTTTAAAATTTTCTCCTAAAGTTGGTGCTGCAGATAGGCACATTTAATTCTGGAGTCTCTTTAGCAGGATTCATGATATTATCCAGAGTCCCTGAGAAAAGGGCATATAAGACAACAAGTTGTGATGTAAGGGAAATATCCAGAGCCACTAAAGAAATGGAGCCTGATCAGCAGAACTGAAGACACTGTGGACCATCCTGGGCAGCAAAAATGTATAAAATTCCTAGGAAGGATAAGGAGAGATGAGATGCTTGTGCTCAGTTGTGTCAGACTCTTTGAGACCCCATGGACTAGCCCACCAGGCTCTTGTCCATGGAATTTTCCAGGCAAGAAGACTGGAGTAACTTGCCATTTCCTTCTCCAGGGGATCTTCCCAAACCCAGGGATCAAACCCAGGTCTCCTGAATCTCCTGCATTGGCAGGTTGATTCTTTACCACTAGGCAACACCAAAGAAAGATAGAGGAACATAAGGGAAAAACAATTTTGCCCAGGTCATAGTTTTGCCTATGGTCTTCTATGTTAATTCCTTCAACTGCAACGGTAGATTTTCCTCTATTTGTTTGTTAATTCACAAACTGAAATTTTCTTCACTGAGATTTTTAACATTTTTTTCAAATATTTGTCTTTTTCTTTCCTTTCTTACATTTCCTTTGTAGAGGCTGGAATGCATTTCACACATAGAAATTAAGAATAAATTGGTTACTCACTTGTTTTCCAGATTGGAAAAAAAATGCATTTTTATAATATAAAAGGATCTTTCTAAAACCACCTCCCAGATATAAATTACATCTGCTGTATCCTATTGCTATGTGGTTGATAAAACAGAAACTGATTTTCCTAAAAATGGTGGCATCTCTTCAGATGCTGGTTCTCTAATTCCCAAAGCAGCACAGTATGTCTGAATGTTAATTTGACTTATTTTAGATCTGTTTAGTCAGCCCTTAAAAATTTCCTCTTTGGTGAACACTGCATAGTGAAGCATAGGATTCCTTGGCTTACCTTTTCTTTTTTTTAAATTGAAGGAAGCCTGAGCATGGTGACAGAAAGAGGTTTAATGCAATTCATGCCGCAAATGACAGTACATATACTCTTCCAGCACATTCTGGCCTCCTCTACAGCCACTCAGCACTGTGGCGTCTAATTTTTCATCTTTACCATATGGAACAAATCTCCTTTCAAGCAAATATCAAATCTATAATAATTAGTCAGTGCTGTTCATTTCTTCTTCCAACCCATACTGACCTCTTGCTGGGTAGATTGAGAACTAGTTCTAATGTCAGGTGTTTGTGAAAGTGTATCTCAGCTTTTCTTATTCTTCTCTTTGATCCTTTTTTTTTTTTTTTTTAAATTTCATAATAGGAATGCTCCTATAATTCGGGAACTGACAACATTTTTCTGTAAAGGGCCGCAAAATAAAAATGTAAGCTTTTGCGTTCATATGGCATCTGCAATAATACTCAACTCTGCCAATGTCATGCAAAAGCAGTAATGGATACAATTAAATGAATGGGTGTGGCTGTGTTCCTAAACACAGCAAAATAGGCAGATGAGGTGGATTCAGTCCCTGGGCTGTAGTGTACTGACCCTGCTATACTTTATGGCTCTGAACTTGGACAAAATGAAGAGGCTCATGGGACGAATTCTCTTTTATCAATTTTCTATTCTGTACCAAAAACTGATTTTTAACAAGGAGATGACCATCTAGGAGCTGCTAGACACTGAGGAAAGAATTTGCTTTTATCTTTTCTTTTAAGGCAAGCTCTATAGTCTGCCTGATGTGAATCACCCACAAGTGAATGTTTAGTTGTCATTTTTTAGTATGACACCTTCTAGTTCTCTCTCGGTAAGAAGAATAAGCCAGAGGCAGAAAAAAGTGTAAAGACTCATTCAATTGAAAACTTGAGATGAGTTGCAATTGGCAAAATGGCTAATACTTAAAACATAGGATCAAGAGACTGGGAAGTGATAATCCCTCTTGACTAGGAATTTATATGTGTTTAGTTTTTAATTCAGTCCCGGTGTCAAGAGTTTGAGTATCATTGACAAACTAAAACAGGTTTGGAAAAGAGTAAAAGAAGTTCAATGACTTGAAATCATCTTGTACTTGGAACAAAGAAAACCAGGTTGTTTAGTCAACAGAAGAGAAGATTCACAGGGAAAACAGTACTTTTCTTCATATATTTGAAGGGTTGAATTTAGAATAGGGAGTACATTTCCTTAGTATGATTTCAGGGGCTTTAAAAACCAAAACGAGAAATTTTTAAGAAAAGTCTCAGCTAAATTTTTAATAAGAGTTTTCTAAGAAAATTGAGGATGAAAATGACTATGTTGAAAATGGTGGAATTTCTTCTTTTTAACTAGAATATGGTAGATACATTGTGGAGGAAATTCATTAATCAGATGGGCCATTTTAACAGGTCAATGATTCCTACTCATAAAGTTTATAGACAAGGAATATATACACACAGATATACTTTTAAAAAATAAGAAACTTAAAACCTGCTTACTTTTTATAATGCCAAGGACCTTCAAACCAAAACTGATGATCAGTATCATTTCATAAAATAAACTATATTTTAAATAAAAACATTAGCAGACATAATAATAAAAGTAAAGCCAGTCTTCAAAAATAAACAAAAAAAATTTTTTAAGGATAGTTCCTAACTTCATCAGATAAATAGCTAGTTAAGTCAAGAGACAACATGGGTTTTAATTTCCTCACTTTGGTACAGAAACGGTAAAACCTCTGTCCTGAATAGCATCAGTCCCTTGATTATCATCTAGGAATTACTGAACATTTATAGTTCTTCCAATACTAAGACTTTGAACTTCTGAGTGTATCTGACAATACCAAAATAAGAACTGGGTTCTTCTTCCATGCACATAGTAGTGATTTAATAAAAGTAAAGTTACTTTTTAAATGCTCTGCAATGTGAGTTTATTCTTCTAAATTATCTCATCTACACACAAGTGGAGACAGGCTACACCATGGTACATGCCACAAAGCAGAGCTTTTAAGTGCTTTGCTATCCTTGTAATAGAACTAAAATACAAATCAAATAAAATAAAAACACCATAACTTGATAAATTATAGTTATATAACAACTAGTTATTGTGGATTAAAGTATGTCCCCTTCTTCCCCCACCCCTCAAAAAAAAAAAAAAAAAACCAGCAAACTAATGCAATAGTCTTGATAATTTCAGAGGCAAAAAGAAAAGTCCATTGGTAATATGAAATGAACAGTAGGCTTATCCAGGAAATTTTCTAAAAATACTTAACATTTTAAGATAACTTAACCAACTTATATTCTCAACTAAAATTCTAACAAGTTACAAGTAATGTTCAGAAGACTGGTCCCTTTGTAAAACTCTGTCTCAAGCAATTTTGTTCCTTTCCTCCAATTTTTCTCGGAACATATATTGTAATATTCTTTGTACAAATGATTTCGTGAAACATTATTGTGAATTCATTCAATGCATTTCTGGGTTTTGTTTCCCTAAAAATCACACACACACACTAACCCTGATAAGAGTAAGGCATAGTGAACAGTGAGAGGGGCAAACCCTGCACCAGCTTCTACTCACTGCTATGTCAATGCACATAAATTCTAATTTGTAACACCCCTGCAGTTCCATTGTATGGCTCCATTAGTCTATGCATGAATTATTCACACATGATACATCATTATGGCATCAGAACCATTTGTGATATCAATTCACACTATTATAAAACAGGTAATCTTCAACTGTCCAACACACATGTGTTAATTAGATCTCCAAGAAACTTTGCTAGTCAATCACTTTCTTAAAGCCTAGCTCTGGCTTCACCTCGTCCAATAAGCCTTCCAATCACTCTATCCTGTATTCCTATTTTTCATTTTCAGACTATGCATGGAATACCTGACACTTAATAGTTTAAATTACATTTCTTTGTGTTGTTCTTTTTTTTTTTTTTTTTTTTTGCTTTTCAGATTTAACTCTTCTGGGCCTGAATATATTATTTGACTCTTAAGGAAAGGAACCACTATATATTGCTCTTTTATAATTTCCACAGTACTTCACAATACTAGGCATATAGTAGTGAAAGTGTGTGTGAAAGTCATTCAGTCATATTTGACTCTTTGCAGCCCCATGGACTGACTATACAGTCCATGGAATTCTCCAGGCCCAAATACTGGAGTGGGTAGTCTTTCCCTTCTCCATGGGATCTTCCTAACCCAGGGATCGAACCCAGGTCTCCCTCATTGCAGGAGGATTCTTTACCAGCTGAGCCACAAGGGAAGCCCAAGAATACTGGAGTGGGTAGCCTATTCCTTCTCCAGCGCATCTTCCCACCCCAGGAATCAAACCAGGCTCTCCTTCATTGCAAGCGGATTCTTTACCAACTGAGCTGTGAGGGGAGCCTGGGCATATAGTAAGTTTTCAATAAATATTAATTGACTTGTTTAACTGCCACGCAAATAGATGTAATCACAAATTCTTAGATGCTGGGCTACTTGGCTTAGCAGATTTCAACTTTTTGAATAATCATGAGTTTGTTTTATTTTGTCTTTTTTATTTCTATTAATTTTATGAAAAAATAAATAGCCTTATGTGCAATATTATAAAATATGATTATTGTGAGGTTAAAGTAATAAAGGTAAATTTTCAAAGTATAGTAAGTGACACAAAATAAACAATCATTGTATCATTTTCATTACTATTTTGCTACTCTACAATTTTTCAGGGCATGTAATAATGGGAAATTACTAGCAGAATACTTAATAAAGTATAAAAGCAATTTACAAGGGATATTTGCAAATTTCAATCCTATGTACATTATTGAAAGATAATACACATACCAAAACATGCATTCTCCTAGTGCACACCCCTAAGGAATGGTCACAAAGGGTACATACCTGTGGAACTAGCAACCAGGTCAGGCAACAGAAGAATATCAGTACCCCAGAAGCTCCTCTAATGCAAAATTCAAGCCCCTACCCATAACTTCTACAAAGTAAAACCAGAAAAAGTCATTATTTTGACTTATTATAGCATTGATTAATTTTTCCTGCTTTTGATTTCTACCCAAATGGAGCCACACCCACTCTTTCATGTTACCTGTCTTTTTATAATTTTAGCCATTTTGGAGCATGTGTAAGAAATCTCAAAGTAATTTATACTTTCATGCTGCAACTGAGAAATTCTCAGGTCTACTGGTCATCAGGTAACCCTCTTTTGTAACTGCCTACTCAAATATTTTGTCCATTTTTCTACTGGGTTGTTTTTCCTTTCTTAGAGGTTTAAAGATATTCTTTGGGTATAATGTGATCATTGATACATTTAAATTTATATCTTCCATGCTGCGTCTATTTTCTATTCGATCTATATGTTCTATGTTTATTTTTCTCTTCCATTATCTTCCTTTAGATTGATATTTTTAATTTATCCCACCATATTAATTTGTTTGTTATGTATTATTGTCTTTTTTGTGATCTTAGATATTGAAATATCCATCCTTGACCTGGGGTAGACTACTACCAATAATTAGTTTTAACCCTTTCCTAGCAATGCTAAAACTTTGGAATACCTTTATTTATCTCTCTTTCGCCTTTTGCATTTTTGTTTACTTTGGGACTTTTTTTTTTTTTTCCTAGTTGAAAACTTATATTAGTATTTGTTTTACTGACGATCTGTTGATGACAACATCTTTCAGCTTCTGAGAAATTTTCACTAATAATCAGAGGCCTTTTTAAACTTTATTTTTACTGTTTTACTTTCACTGTTGAATTGTAGTCAATTTTATTTATTTTATTTTTGTTGTTGATGGATAATTTAACATCTTTTTCTTTCAGCATTTTCTATTTTCTGAACTTCCACAGTTTGTATTGAGAAGGCAACTGTAAGCTTATTAGTATTTACAGCTACTGCCTTTAAATTACCTGCACACTTTTAACATTTTTCTCCGTGTTTTTGGTCTTTAACTGTAAAATTATAGTATGCCTAAGTCTTGTTTTCTTTATATTATTTTGCTTGAAGTTCACTTAGCTTCTTGAACTTACAGGTCTTTATCTTTCATCAGTTTTGGAAAATTCTCTACCATTAGCTTTTCATATGCAGCTTCTTTCTTATTCTCCTCGCCTGGTTTTATTTTTTTTTTTAACTTTATTTATTTTTTTGAGGTTTTACTTTTCTCTTTTTAATTAATTATTTTAATTGGAGGCTAATTACTTTACAATATTGTAGTGGTTTTTGCTATACATTGACATGAATCAGCCATGGGTATACATGTGTTCCCCATCCTGAACTCCCCTCCCACCTCCCTCCACATCCCATCCCTCAGGGTCATCCCAGCCCTGAGCACCCTGTCTCATGCATCGAACCTGGACTGGTGATCTATTTCACATGATATATACATGATTCAATGCTATTTTCTCAAATCATCCCACCCTCGCCTTCTCCCACAGAGTCCAAAACTCTGTTCTTTACATCTCTGTCTCTTATGCTGTCTCGCATATAGGGTCATTGTTACCGTCTTTCTAAATTCCATTCAGTTCAGTTCAGTTCAGCCGCTCAGTCGTGTCAGACTCTTTGCTACCCCATGAATTGCAGCACGCCAGGCCTCCCTATCACCAACTCCCAGAGTTCACCCAAACCCATGTCCATTGAGTCGGTGATACCATCCAATCATCTCATCTCATCCTCTGTCGTCCCCTTCTCCTCCTGCCCTCAATCTTTCCCTTTCAAGCATCAGGGTCTTTTCCAATGAGTCAGCTTTTCACATCAGGTGACCAAAGTATTGGAGTTTCAGCTTCAACATCAGTCCTTCCAATGAATACTCAGGACTGATCTCCTTTAGGAAGGATTGGTTGGCTCTCTTTGCAGTCCAAGGGATTCTCAAGAGTCTTCTCCAACACCACAGTTCCAAAGCGTCAATTCTTCAGTGCTCAGCTTTCTTTATAGTTCATACATGACCACTGGAAAAACCATATATATGCATTAATATACTGTATTGGTGTTTTTCTTTCTGAATTACTTCACTCTGTATAATAGGCTCCAGTTTCATCCACCTCATTAGAACTGATTGAAATGCATTCTTTTTATTAGCTGAGTAATATTCCATTGTGTATATGTACCACAGCTTTCTTATCCATTCATCTGCTGCTGGACATCTAGGTTACTTCCATGTCCTGGCTATTATAAACAGTGCTGCGATGAACATTGGGGTACGTGTGTCTCTTTCAATTCTGGTTTCCTTGGTGTGTATGCCCAGCAGTGGAATTGCTGGGTCATATGGAAGAAGCACAACCTGGAATCAAGATTGCCAGGAGAAATATCAATGACCTCAGATATGCAGATGACACCACCCTTATGGCAGAAATTGAAGAGGAACTAAAAAGCCTCTTGATGAAAGTGAAAGAGGAGAGTGAAAAAGTTGGCTTAAAGCTCAACATTCAGAAAACGAAGATCACAGCATCTGGTCCCATCACTTCATGGCAAATAGATGGGGAAACAATGGAAACAGTGTCAGACTTTATTTTGGGGGGCTCCAAAATCACTGCAGATGGTGACTGCAGCCATGAAATTAAAAGACACTTACTCCTTGGAAGGAAAGTTATGACCAACCTAGATAGCATATTCAAAAGCAGAGACATTACTTTGCCAACAAAGGTCCGTCTAGTTAAGGCTATGGTTTTTCCAGTGGTCATCTATGGATGTGAGAGTTGTATGGATGTGAGAGTTGGACTGTGAAGAAAGCTGAGCGCCAAAGAATTGATGCTTTTGAACTGTGGTGTTGGAGAAGACTCTTGAGAGTCCCTTGGAATGCAAGGAGAGCCAACTGAACTGAACTGAGCTGAACTGATGGCAGTTCTATTTCCAGTTTTTTAAGGAATCTCCACACTGTTCTCCATAGTGGCTGTACTAGTTTGCATTTCCACCAGAAGTGTAAGAGGGTTGGTTCCCTTTTCTCCACACCCTCTCCAGCATTTATTGTTTGTAGATTTTTTTGATAGCAGCCATTCTGACCAGCGTGAGATGGTACCTCATTATGGTTTTGATTTGCATTTCTCTGATAATGAGGGATGTTGAGCATCTTTTCATGTGTTTGTTAGCCATCTGTATGTCTTCTTTGAAGAAATGTCTGTTTAGTTCTTCGGCCCATTTTTTGACTGGGTCATTTATTTTTCTGGAATTGAGCTGCAGGAGCTGCTTGTATATTTTTGAGATTAATTCTTTGTCAGTTGCTTCATTTGCTATTATTTTTTCCCATTCTGAAGACTGTCTTATCACCTTGCTTATAGTTTCCTTTGTTGTGCAAAAGCTTTTAAGTTTAATTAGGTCCCATTCGTTTATTTTTGCTTTTATTTCCATTACTCTGGGAGGTGGGTCATAGAGGATCCTGCTGTGATTATGTCAGAGAGTGTTTTGCCTATCTTTTCTTCTAGAAGTTTTATAGTTTCTGGTCTTACATTTAGATCTTTAATCCATTTTATTTTTGTGTATAGTGTTAGAAAGTGTTCTAGTTTCATTCTTTTACAAGTGGTTGACCAGTTTTTCCAGCACCACTTGTTAAAGAGATTGTCTTTTCTCCATTGGATATTCTTGCCTCCTTTGTCAAAGATAAGGTGTCCATAGTGAAGTCGCTCAGTCGTGTCCAACTCTTTGCGACCCCATGGACTGTAGCCTACCAGGCTCCTCTCTCCATGGGATTCTCCAGGCAAGGATACTGGAGTGGGTTGCCATTTCCTTCTCCAGGATGTTCTCGTGCTTTTTGAAGAGACAGTTGCAATGTATTCAAGAGCTTTGGAAATTGCCCTACATGTCTCTTATGCTCTTTTCTGTATTTTCAATCATTTTTCTCTTCATATTTCAATTTGGATATTTTCTATTAGGCAGTCTTCCAGTTTACAAACTCTGTCTTCTGCTGTGTTGAACATTTCATTGAGTTAATTTCAGACATTGTGATTGCATCAGATATAGAATGTCCTTTTATTTCATAGATTCTAATTATCTATGAAATAAGGTGAAAAGGGGGAGAGTTTTACTAGATAATTTGCATATAGACATTGTAGAGGCTTAGGATGAGCTTATCTGCCTACTTGCTTAATCCATTGTTTCAGTTAGGCAGTGTAGAAGCTTATCAATTTGATTCAATTAGGGAGTCAGCTGATTTCAGTCTAATTTTGGTTCAATTCTTCTTTACATGGCATAGCTCACAAGGGCTCTCAATGAAAGCCTGGTTTGTTACCAGACCTCTTTCTCTGGAAGCATGTGACGTCTTTATCTCTTTACCATGATTCTAAAGAAAGCTCTGCTCTGTTTTTCTGCTTTTTGCTTAGCTATTTATCTTTCCACATCCCAAATTTCAGAATTCAGCATAAATGTTAAGGGGAAAATTGACCATGAATTTGAGGTTTCAAGAGTTTCCAGCTTTGTTAATGCAGTCCTGCAAAACTGCCAAATGCACTATGGACTCCTCAGTCTGACAGCGGCTACTCCCTGCCTGAGCAAAGCCCAAGAGCTCAGCTTCTTGCGCAGATACAGACTGCAAATATAACCAGAGTAAAAGAAACTGCAGAATAAGCCCACTAGTCTATGGCTCTCCCCTCTCCATATTCTTAGTTCCCTTATTCCTCATTACTTTGACAAATCTCTGATATTCTTAAACATATGATCTTTTAATTAATCTATCTTTTCTAGTTGTTCTCAGTAGGAGATTTGGTATGGAAACAAATATTCCATTTTACTTTTATTATTATAGTCCATAGAGTAATATTTCTGATTCAATTAAAAGATCTATTTATTAAAATATACTATTTAATTTGAAAATTTGGTAGGTAAAATCAGCTCATGTGAAAACAAATTGTTGATGAGAAATGTACAGTGATAACAAAAGTCTTTTTAAATTAGAAAATGTTTCAAAATTGAAGGAATATTACACATAAATTTGATAAAACCAATATCTAAAAAATTTTAATCCTATCACTCACTCATACAAAGCAGAAAAGGAATCTGCAAAGGTAAGTAATTATTTTGGAAGAAGACTATCTTGTACGTGTTCTGAATATATTAATAATTCAGGTTTTCTAGATATTAAGAAAACTGGATGATCTGTAGACTTAGCATTTTAAAATAACAATTGAATGTGCTTATAAGTATTTTTTCAGAATAGGAGATATAGTCAGAATTCTAGATATAAGACTAAAAGAATTTGTTATTATTTTAAAACACAATCCATGGCTAAACATAATTGAAGTAGATGTAGAGTTTTGATTCTTAATTATTTTTAATATCTTTATAAAGTATCACCTAAATTTTGTTATGTTTTTAGTTAAACTAAATTTGAATGAATCATGTTCAAACTCAATAGCAAAAACTTTGAGCTCCAAATCAGAAACCTGTCAATGACAGTATAGTGGTATCTGACCATCAATTACCTTTTATTAGAATACTATATTAGGTTTGCTAAGTATAACAAGAAAAACATCATAGGTCTACTATGAAGGCTTCAAGTGTGACATTCAAGATTTGGTAAATAATTCAAATATTACTGTTGAAGCCAATAAGTCCTCAATTAGGTCTAAAGTTCCCTGATCAACATTTTCTTGGATTCTATGATCCAATAAACTCTTTTCACATAATTGAATTTTCTGTGATTTTCTGTCACTTATGAAACAAATTCAGAGATCACACAAGAAAAAGCCATATCAAGGGGGAAAGAGACTGCATATCAGAACCTAAGGCCTAAGCATCAATTATCAGGAAAAAGCTGCTGATAACTTCCAGAATTAGGAAGGACTTGAACAACAGTTAGATAAATTGTGTTTGTTTGTGACTAAGGGGTGGATCCTTTGAGGTATGGATTCCGGAACTGTTGCTGACTCGACCCTTTTTTTCTTCACAGGACATTTCTGCTCCCAAAACTGAGAATCCTCTGACCTTGACAAAAATTTATTCAGAGGGCATTTTGCCTAGCTATTAGTTCAGTCTGGAGTAGCAGTTGCTGCATCTGGTAATCTTCGTAACCTTGGCCAGCTTGATTGCTAGCAGAAAATTCTAGCAGGGTTGGGAAAAGGAAACGGGATAAATATGGTGAGAATCAACACTGTACTGAAAATATTTTGGCGCTCTTAAACATTACCAAATCATTGGCTTTGCCATTTTCATTCTCTCTCAAAATATTATTTTGTGACTATTACCTAACTACAAGATGCAAAGCAAGAAATCTGGAGATATCAAAGAAGCACTTTGAGTTATTAAGACCATTTTAACTCAACTTAGAAAGATAAAAATGTAAACATTTTTAATTTCATTTTAATGCCTTTAGTTGGGTTTTTCCTGGAATTGGCAATGGAAAAGTAGACTTGGAAATCTCACTTCAAAATACATTTTTAAAAACTATTTAAAAAAAAAGTCACCAAATTTTAAAATTTATTATTACATTAACATATTTATTAACCTATCATTTCTTTTTACTACAGCTCCTCCAGGAACACACAGAATAGTCAGAAGAGCAGGGAGATATAGTGTAGAGTATTGTGTTCTGTTTTTGACTTGTCAGGGATTAGACTTGAGGCCTTGAACAAGTTATTTAATCTCTCTGAGTCTTGATATCTTCTTCTAAGTATTGCAGAATTTGATACTTGTTCCAAAGAGTTATTTTAAAGATTATTTAAGTTAAAAAAGTGTGTTAGTATAAGACTATACAAAATACATGTTAAAAATGGAGGAAACTGGGTAAGGAGTACACAGGATATCTCTATGCTATTTCTTATCACTGCAAATGAGTCTAATTATTTCCAAACAAAATATAGATTCCTGATTAATATATGTTAAACTGCACTTATCCCTTTCCCCTTTTCCAAACACACACACATAGATATCTTTGTGGCATGACATAGATACAAGAAAGCCTCCATAAACATGCATTTTATTAGTCTTTAAACACAAAATTCAAACATTTTAATAATTTTGCCATATTATTTAGCCATACATGAAATATGAGGTATAGAGAAGAAATTTGGGAAATAAGAAAAGGCAGTTTTTACAAATAATCTAGTCATTAGGAGATCGATAGAAGATCTGTAGGTGCAGAATGAATGCCACATGTCATTTATATTCATACCTTTTAGAATTATATTACTAATATTTTGGCCACCTGATGTGAAGAGCTGACTTTCTGGAAAAGACCCTGATACTGGGAAAGATTGAGGGAAAGAGAAGAGGACAACAGAGGATGAGATGATTGGATGGCATCACTGACTCAAAGGGCATGAGTTTGAGCAAACTCTGGGAGGTAGTGTAGGACAGGGAAGCCTGGTGTGCTGCAGTTCATGGGGTCTCAAAAGTCGGGCATGACTTAGTGACTGAATACCATCAACAGTAGTTGAATGCTTACTGTGTGCCAAATACAAAGCTAGGTACTTTAGTCACAGTATCTCATCTAATACTTACACCAGTGCTGTGAAGAACTGTTACTTTTCACCTATTACTAATGTAGAAATTGCTCAGTGATGGTAATTTCCCAGCGTCACACAGCCAGTAAGTCACAAAGCCTGGGTACAGATCCAGGCAGCCCATTTTCAGGGTCTAGTGCTCTTTATATTGTCCCACTTCCCATAGGAAGGCCATCCTGGATCTCCCCAATTAAGTGGCATCCCCAAAGCACTGCTGATGCCCACACATTTGATGCCCCTTGATAGCTGCATAGACCATATACAAGGTATGTAGTACATCCTCAGACCCTCGCCTGTAAAGGTTTTAGGGGACATTGAGCAGGCAAAATGAGAACCTGGGTATCCTGAAAGGATAAAAAGTAGACACAAAACAAGAATTAAAAGGATGAAAAATGAAGGGTAAGCTTCCCACAGCATCATGAGATTTTGGAGTGAAAGGAATAAGACTATTGAAACTCAAAAGTCACACTGTTCATGACTCAGAAATAACATCTATGGGTCTTATATGACCCACTTGAAGGTCTTCAAATAGATCCATGCAGGTTAAAGAAGAATATTAATCCTGAGAATACCCAGCTCTTTAAAAATGAGGGCCATTCCAGTATATGAATAAACTATGTTTCCTGGAATGAAAGGAAGAGAAAAATACCTCACAAGTTCCTCCAAATTTCAGGATGGATGAAAGTCAGTTGAAGGATAGGATAGGCAGTTTTTAACCATAAGAAGTAGGTCTTAAGCATAGTTTCAGCACTGTTTGCTTGAGACCTGAGTGATGAGCAAGTCGGTCCATGGTGCATAATAAGGTTCTTAGACTCACCTTGTGGTGAGCTGGGGAAATGGTGAGGATTTAGATAGACTAGTTAAATGAGTGTAGTAAGAAATACTGTGCCTATAGATTAAACAATATTTTAAACCCTAACCTGGGGAAATCTGAATAAGATCAGTGGACTATACCAATGTCAGTATAGTGGTGATGATATAAATGAGAATTCTGCAAGATGTTTAAAATAGGGGAAACTGGATAAAGGGTACACAAGATATCTCTGTATTGTTTCTTAAAATTGCATATGAATCTATAATTCTAATAATCTATCATTATTTCCAAATAAAATGTTCAACTTAAAAATACACGTTCCTGATTGAAGTATAAGAGGCCAGTCCTTAGAATAGTGATAAATATTAGTGAAATGGTGAATGGATAAATTGTTGACACAGCCACTATGAAGAGCTATATGGAAGTACCTTAAAAACTAAAAATAGAGCTACCATATGTCCCAGCGATCCCACGACTGGGGATATATCCAGAGAAAACTGTAATTCAAAAATACACATGCACCCCAACATTCATTGCAGCGCTATTCACAAAAGCTAGGACATGGGAACACCTAAATGTCCATCAACCGATGAATAGATAAAGAAGATGTGGTACATATATACACAATGGAATATTACTTAGCAATAAAAAGAAATGAAGCTGGATCGTTTGTAGAGTTGTGGATGGACCTAGAGTTTGTCATACAGAATGAAATTAAGTCAGAAAGAGAAAAACAAATATTGTATATTAACGCACATATGTGGAATCTAGAAAAATGGAACAGATGAACCTGTTTGAAGGGCAGGAATAGAGAGGCAAACATAGGGAACAGTTGTGTGGACAGGTGGGGGGAGGAAGGGATGAACTGGGGGATTGTGACTGACACATGTGCACTGCCATGAGTAATACAGATATCTAGTGGGAATCTGCTGAATACTACAGGGCTCAGCTCGGTGCTCTGTGGTAACCTAGATGGGTGGGATGGGGGTGGGGTGGGAGGAAGGTGTAAGAGGGAGAGGGGTGTATGTATACCTATACTGATTCATTTCTTCGTACAGCAGAAACAAATAGCATTGTGAAGCAACTATACCCCAATAAAAAGTAAATAAATTATTGACATCAGGTTATTTTGTGTTTTGCTTTAAGGTCACCTTATAAAAATTGTTTGTTTTTATCTTCCCATGATCATCATTCCCGGGCTATTGGAATAGCTCTCAAATTGGTCTGGTTTGCAATGTCTACTTTGCGCATGACTACCAGATACTTTTTTTCTAAAACACAATTTTGATGACTCCTCCTTAACACTTAAGAATACCAATGATTTCGTATTCAACCTAGTATTCAGAGTTTCTCTCTTTCTGTGTTCTTGTCCCAATATTCTTTATGAATTTTCCGTTCCAGGCAAGTGATTAAACTTCTTATTTTAGTAGATGCCTTAAGTTTACTTTCTTCTACAAGCTTTCTATTCAGACACACCTGGACTCATTCCTCATGTTGGCTGTTGTTTGCTAAGTGACCTCAGGGAAGTTCCTTATTCTTCCAGTTTTAGTTTATTCATCTGAAAAAGGGGTGTACTCATAATTACATCCAGAACATCATGAATAATAATATTTCTAATTCCTAACATGATACTTATTATGTACAATTTTGGTAAAGAGTCATTTTTCTTATGATTTTTTTTATCTTATAATTAAACTTTTCAGTCCCTTTCCTGCCCACTATGGTCCTTTTCTAAGATCATGGCATCTGGTCTCATCACTTCATGGCAAATAGATGGGGAAACAATGGAAACACTGACAGACTTTATTTTCTTCAGCTCCAAAATCACTGCAGATGGTGACTGCGGCCATGAAATTAAAAGGTGCTTGCTTCTTGGAAGAAAAGCTATGACCAGCCTAGACAGCATATTAAAAAGCAGAGACATTACTTTGCCAACAAAGGTTCGTTTTGTCAAAGCTATGGTTTTTCCAGTAGTCATGTGTGGATGTGAGAGTTGGACTATAAAGAAATCTGAATGCCAAAGAATTGATGCTTTGGAACTATGGTGTTGGAGAAAACTCTTGAGAGTCCCGTGGACAACAAGGAGATAAAACCAGTCAATCCTAAAGGAAATCAGTCCTGAATATTCATTGGAAGGACTGACACTGAAGCTGAAGCTACAATACTTCAGCTACCTGATGCAAAGAACTGATTCATTTGAAAAGATCCTGATGCTGGGAAAGATTGAAGGCAGGAGGAGAAGGGGACAACAGAGGATGAGATGGTTGGGTGGCATCACTGACTCGATGGACATGGGTTTGAGCAAGCTCCAGGAGATGGTGAAGGACAGGGGAGCCTGGCATGCTGCAGTCTATGGAGTCGCAAAGAGCTGGACATGACTGAACAAATGAACTAATTGATGGTCTTTCTCTCAGTGTACTTTTTACCTACCAGCTTGCACTAACTTTTCTATCACTTTTATCTTTGAGAATCATTTATTTAGAAAAAAAAACCTATTATTAGAGAAAGAAATTATTTTTCTTAAAACATTCCAGCACCATCTTTTTCTGCAGTAAACCCCTGTACAGTTCAACCTCACCCACACATAATGTCAATCCATAAAGTAAAAAGTGCCAGCACCCCCATCAGATTGAAATCTGATAGGAACAGGAATCACATATTGGTGTGTTCTTTCAAGCAGGTTGTGGTTGCTGAATGAATAGCATTGAAAAAACATTGAGACAGCCACTCCATTCTCCAGTATCATCATGTGACCTGCTTTAGGGCTATTTCAAGAGATACTAATGCACTATGACCACATAAATCCAAAGAATGGTTCAGATGTAAATGGTGCTTGTGTGAATGAAGGAATTGAGGTCTCCCGATGTAGGAGCTATACATTGAGATAACTAAAATAATATTTAATTGTCCTCTTAACCGAAATAAGACCAAGAGACGGTCAATCCTCCTCTTTATTCTTTCCAGGCTATCATGTTCATGTACCTTTTCCTCTTCTGAGTGAAAGAAAGAAAGGACGTCACGTCATGAGCTCTTTCTCAATCTAGACATCCTGCTACTTTTCTGGAAGTTGAGAGGAATATGAGGGCACAGAACAGAGATGCCTTCAGAGAAGCTTATGTTATTTTTTTTTTAAGCCACTGATGATGTCCTATAACCCAGGGATGAAGAGATGGACTGTGCTTCTAGGAGGAGCATTTTGCAAGAAAAAGGCTCTGACTAGTGTTGAGAGACTGGGTTCTGCCACTGGCTGTGCCGTCACTGACTCCATAGCCTTAGATGTTTTGATTCTCCTCTCTGGGTCTAGGTTCTTCACACGTAGAGTCAGGGAATTAGACTGAGTTACCTCAAAGTCTTTCAGCAATGACATTATCAGCCTTAAATTTCTGGTACTTGATTATGTCTAAATTACCAGAGGGGTCCATTCTGTTTCACATGAGAGGAAAATAAAGAATTCCTCATAAGCTTAGTTATGAATTTATTAGTTGAAAACAACTGAAGAGAGAAGTATGTGCTAAACTGTGTCTGACTGTTTGCGACCCCATAACTGTAGCCTGCCAGCCTGCCATTTCCTCCTCCAGGGCATCTTCCCAACCCAGGGATCGAACTCATGTCTCTAGCATCTCATGCATTGGCAGGCAGATTATTTACCACTGAGCCAAATAGGCTTCCCAAAGAAAGAAAAGGTAAGGCTAAAAGGAGATGCATAATACAAATGCATTACCTGTGGAGCAGAACAAGATGGAATCAAATCAGTTAGAAGTGTTAGACATTAGGAATTCGTGCTCTGCTCATAAGCAGCTGGAGGGCTTCTCTGAGAGTAGTATGACAAACAGAGAACCTTGATTTCTGGCTTGGAGGAAAAGATTGGCTTCCTTCCATAAACATTAAAATGTTTCTGCAATGAGAAATAACCTTGAGCCTGGGGAGCCACATGAAGCAAAGTTAAAGAGTGATCAAAGAGGCACGAGGTGATTTTTTTCCCTCCTGTGATGTCCAGGAAGAAGTTGACTCTATAGATTGCTCATTTACTTGTTCACATTTTGAGATTGTGTCTTCTCCATCAAGGCATTTGAAAAATGAATATGTCATGATGTTCAATCCCTTTATGATCTTCAGGGCAGTGCTTGCTGGAAAGTAACAAACTCCCCATCCTTTCAAAGAACTTAATTCTGTTGTCAGGTTTTTCTTCACAAAACATCTTGGCAAGAACTGTGGGAAAAAGATTATCCAAAGGAACAGTGGATGGCAGTATTGGTTTGCAACTCCAAAGCAGAAAGCAATGAAAACTACTATTTTTTTTTTAAGAATAAAAGCAGCATATTCTCAATCTTCTGAAAGAGGCTCACATGGGCAAGGGTCTAAACCTTGAAAAGTTCGCCTTTGCAGTTTCAAAACTTGTTAAAGCAACTACACCAGATAATTTGAGAGTCTTGCATTATAAAATGTGGAGAAGAAAACATGATGACCCAGCAAAAATGATGGCCTCTTTTAATTCAAAGTTTACATAATCACCTGAGTTTCTAAATAGCAGTTATTATACAGAACTAGCCAGTCAACAGACAAAAAACACAAGAGGTATTTAAAATACAAGAGCAATCCTATGTCTTTTGTGGGGTGGAAGAATTTAGATTAAAAGAAAGAGAGGCCAGGATGGAAAGGGGAGTAGGATGGAGTACAAATGGGCAGCTTGTTATGAATTATTAGTGACGAATATACATGTTTCAGTATTTAAATGGAATGTGTCCAATAGGGATACAGTTTATTATTTTTGTCTAATTCTTTTCCTTAATGAGGATTTCATATCTGCCTTTGTACACTGCTTTGAACACATTTGTTCATGTATATATTCTACATTCATTAACACATGCCTTTGAGTATGCAAGAAATGCAACGTTTTAGGGATAACAGGTGCCCTAGGAGTGAAATAGATGTGTAAATAGAAATGCCACACAATATGGTAAGTGATAGCTAAGTGGTTTGTGGAATTGTCTCACTTGGTGGAGTAAAGACAGGACATCGTTTTTCTTTTTCTCAAACCATTGTCCTTTTCAGTATGTCAAATTGCCCTATCCTTTAGACATGTACTAAACCACATATTAGCAGATTTCAAACATTTCCAGTTATTAAAGTTGTAACTTCATTTTCAGCCAGTAGTCTCTTGAAAGCTATTTTTAAACCACACTTAAATACTCATATAGCTAAGCTTTATGGCTGCAGGGATCTGAAGAAGGAAAGGGTTAGGTTTCCTTTTCTACTTCTTCTTTCTTCTCCTTGACCTTGTTGGAGGGGCTGGAGGTCTTCATGATCTACTCTAGGACACATGCTCCACCCGAGACATAACTTCTTTCACTTTCTATTTTCCAGGCCTAATTCTATGGGCATCTTTCCAGGTTGCCTATCTCTGTGTTTCTGGCTGTTTGGATCTCTGCGTGCAGGCATTAAAGCAGATCCAGCTGAATTTCTTCCAAACATTCCAGCTTCTATCTGCAACCATAGAACTTCTTTCTGAGGCTTTTGACACAAGCTTCAGGCCTCTGGGACTCCCCACTAACCTTTGGGGAACTCACACACCCTTGTGTATGACAGAGGCCACTCCATCTCTGTTCCTTTGCTCTGGGCTGTCATCTCACTCTTGTGGTTTTTCTCCTGCCCAGATAGATGCTGAGCAAATGAACAAGTCAGTTGTCCAGCCAAATCACCAACTGAGAAATGAGATGACAATCACTGTTCTTGTAGGCATCCTCAACCTTCTGGATTCCTCTCGCAGAGCTCTACATTATAAAGACTATACCTCCAGAAGTGATGGCACATGGTATTAGGAAGTATAAGGTGCTGCTGCTGCTACTCCTGCTGCTGCTGCTAAGTCGCTTCAGTTGTGTCCAACTCTGTGTGACCCCATAGATGGCAGCCTACCAGGCTCCCCCGTCCCTGGGATTCTCCAGGCAAGAACACTGGAGTGGGTTGCCATTTCCTTCTCCAATGCGTGACAGTGAAATTGTGTCTGACTCTTAGCAACTCCATGGATTGCAGCCCACCAGGCTCATCCGTCCATGGGATTTTCCAGGCAAAAGTACTGGAGTGGGGTGCCATTGCCTTCTCCAAATATTTGGATAAGGAATAAGAAAAAAAGGGGGCTGAGTGTATATGTTACTTGCTCAGTCATATCCATCTCTTTGCTACTACATGGACTGTAGCCTGTCAGGCTCCTCTGTTCATGGAATTCTCCAGCCAAGAATTCTAGAGTGTGTTGCCATTCCTTTCTCCAGGGATCTTCCCAACTCAGGGATTAATCCTGAGTGTCCTGCATTGCAGGCAGATTCTTTATCGTCTGAGCCACCAGGGAAACCCTGAGGATGCTGCAAATTCAACAGCAGTGGAGACTTTGTAGATAGTGACATCATTTTCTAAGAGAGCAAAGAGGACACAGGAACATTTTGGGATGAAAAGGTTAGTTTTAGACATAAGATGATGGATATCCATACAGGAATGGACTAAATGGAATGCTAATTAGAACTAAAAAAATAAATTAAAATGACAACATACATTGGAAGATATTCTAAATTCAAATGAATATGCAATAAGAAAAACAAGAATAGGGTGGGCAGAATTCTGAAATTTCTAATTTTTAAGATTTATGAAAGATCTTGGGATGTCCACGGACTAAATGGAACATTATGAGAACTGCTAAACAAGATCAAATTCAAAAGCATTCCAAAGAGAGATTAGGAAACAGAATTTTTTAAGTTTTTTCAAGTTAGCAGTCCCAAAATAATAGGAGAAAAAGGTTGGTCAAATGATAAAAGAAATGAGGAGAAACTATTCATTTCAAAATAGCTTACTTTTAGACTTTTTTAGAGTCCATTTTAAAAGGCAACAAATACAGAAATGGGCAATCAAAACATCGTAAAGATACTGTAAATATAATTTCAAATACCCATGAGCAATTCAATACTTGGGAAAATACACAATTTACAAATCACTGGTTGTTTAAAAAAAGAAAAAAAGAGGGGGGGTTTGAAGGTACTTTACAAATCTCATTCAGTGTCTTCATTGGATAGAGGAGGAAATCAAGCCCCTGGCTATATACATGAATTACATAAGTAGTGAGAGAAAGAGGTTCAGGATAATTAAAATCTCCTGAGTCCAGGATCAGATTTTCCACTAGCCATCAGCATCACCTTCACCTACCATTTTAAAGTATCACTAAAGGCCACTCTTAGAGACCCATGAGGCATCTTTGAGATGAACCAGTACAATGGCTTTCTACGTTTTTTTTTTAGAGTAGTTTTAGTTCTACCATAAATTTAAGTGGGAAGTATAGAGATTTCCCATTTACTTACCCCTTGCTCACACACATACATAGTCTCCCCCATAATCAACATCAGTTCAGTTCAGTCGCTCAGTCATGTCCTACTCTTGTGACCCCATGGACTGCAGCACACCAGGCCTCCCTGTCCATCACCAACTCCCAGAGTCCACCCAAACTCATGTCCATTGAGTCAGTGATGCCATCCAACCATCTCATCCTTTGTCATCCCCTTCTTCTCCCGCCTTCAATCTTTCCCAGCATCAGGGTCTTTTCAAATGAATCAGCTCTTCGCATCAGGTGGCCAAAGTATTGGAGTTTCAGCTTCAACATCAGTCCTTCCAATGAACACCCAGGATTGATCTCCTTTAGGATGGACTGGTTGGATCTCCTTGCGGTCCAAGGGACTCTCAAGAGTCTTCTCCAACACCACAGTTCAAAAGCATCAGTTCTTTTGCACTCAGCTTTCCTTATAGTCCAAACCTCAATCCATACATGACTTACTAGAAAAACCATAGCTTTGACTAGATGGACCTTTGTTGGCAAAGTAATTTCTCTGCTTTTTAATATGCTGTCTAGGCTGGTCATAACTTTCCTTAAAAGACGCTTAAATTAAAAGTAAGCGTCTTTTAATTTCATGGCTGCAGTCACAATCTGCAGTGATTTTGGAAGCCTAAGAAAATAAAGTCTGCCACTGTTTCCACTGGTTCCCCATCTACTTGGCATTAAGTGATGGGACTGGATGCCATGATCTTAGTTTTCTGAATGTTGAGCTTTAAGCCAACTTTTTCACTCTCCTCTTTCACTTTCATCAAGAGGCTCTTTAGTTCTTCTTCATTTTCTCCCATAAGGGTGGTACCGTTTGAATATCTGAGATTATTGATATTTCTCCCGGAAATCTTGATTCCAGCTTGTGCTTCATCCAGCCCAGCATTTCTCATGATGTACTCTGCCTATAAGTTAAATAAGTAGTGTGACAATATACAGCCTTGACGTGCTCATACACTCACCAAATGGTACGTTTTATCTTTTACCCAGAATGAATCTATATTGGCACATTATAATCACTTTAAATCCATGGTTTACCTTAGGCTTCCCTCTTGGTGTTGTACATTCTACAGGCTTGGACCAAAGTACTATTACATGTATTTATCATAATATCTTACAGAGTATTTTCACTGCCCTAAGAATCCTCTGTGCTCTGCCTACTCATTTCCCCACATTCACCCTAACTCTGACAACCCCCTGATCTTTTTGTTGTCACTGTAATTTGCCTTTTCCAGAATGTCATATCATTGGAATCATACAATATGTAGCCTTTTCAGATTGGCTACTTTCACTTAATAACATGCATTAAGGATTCCCAATGGCTTCCTTTTTTTTTTTTTTTAATTCCATATTTTTTTATTTCTCTTTACATTTTCTCACTTATAATTTGGGATTTTTTATTTTTTTAATTTTATTTTATTTTTAAACTTTACAATATTGTATTAGTTTTGCCAAATATGGAAATGAATCTGCCACAGGTACACCTGTGTTCCCCATCCTGAACCCTCCTCCCTCCTCCCTCCCCATACCCTCCCTCTGGGTCGTCCCACTGCACCAGCCCCAAGCATCCAGTATCGTGCATCGAACCTGGACTGGCGACTTGTTTCATACATGATATTATACATGTTTCAATGCCATTCTCCTAAATCTCCCCACCCTCTCCCTCTCCCACATGGCTTCCTTTTAAAAAAAAAAAAGTGAAAAAAATCTAGGGAGTCTTCTCAATCATGCCCAACCTGGATTCCACATGACATTAGAAATTCCTAAATGATGTCACCAACCCACTGACTTGACTACATAGAAAACATTGGTCAAGTCTGTATCCTTTAGAAAGTTCACACAGACATTTCTGAAAGATTAGTTTATATATTATTATGACAAGTCTCTATCCCTACTGTTTATTAAAAATTATATTTCTACAAATAATAAATGCTGGAGAGGGTGTGGAGAAAAGGGAACCCTCTTACACTGTTGGTGGGAATGCAAACTAGTACAGCCACTATGGAGAACAGTGTGGAGATTCCTTAAAAAACTGGAAATAAAACTGCCTTATGATCCAGCAATCCCACTGCTGGGCATACACACTGAGGAAACCAGAAGGGAAAGAGACACGTGTACCCCAATGTTCATCGCAGCATTGTTTATAATAGCTAGGACATGGAAGCAACCTAGATGTCCATCAGCAGATGAATGGATAAGAAAGTGGTGGTACATATACACAATGGAGTATTACTCAGCCATTAAAAAGAATACATTTGAATCAGTTCTAATGAGGTGGATGAAACTGGAGCCTATTATACAGAGTGAAGTAAGCCAGAAGGAAAAACACCAATACAGTATAATAACACATATATATGGAATTTAGAAAGATGGTAACAATAACCCTGTGTACGAGAAAAAAAAATTATATTTCTAAGTAAAATGGAGGGTTTAGTAAATTACCAGCAGAAGTAGTCCTGACGGTCCTTCTTTTATATTTGTATCATTTAATAAAAGAAAGAGCTTTCTATAATTCTTGATTATGTTGTTACATGGCAAGAAAAATAGTAAATGTGGCCCCAGGACTCATGATTATCACTGATTCTGTCAAAAATTTGAATTATTTAGATAACAATAAAAGAGTAAAATACTTAAGAATGCCACAAGTGGCTGCCTCCTTTGATTTTTGTACGTCTATTTGGTAATTCAATTCTACAATGTAAATAGTTGGCAGCAGCAGTGTTGTGTGCTAAATATCTCATTACAAAATGCTAGAAAACTAGAGAATTACTGACAATTAAGGGTTGGTACACACAAGTGGCCAAAATTACAGTTTACAAAAGAATGATAATTGCTGACGAAGATAGAATTGATGCATATAATTGGATTTGGTCATTTAACTTTTTTCATGTGTTTGCATTATCTCAAATGGATGCATGCAGTTGCTATACGAATTAATAGGCATCATTTTTTATCCTAGCTTCCTTCTCCACACCTTTGCCCCTAACCTTCAGCCTCTACACTAAGAGTTTTCACTTTCTGTTTGACATCTCTATTCATTTTTTCTTTTCCTTTCTGTACTCTATGATAATATTGGTGACATAGTTAGATGGCAAATTTTCAAATGCAAGACAGTTTTAAGTATTTACATTAATATATAATGGACTAATACTTGATTATATTCGATTACTGACCAGTGGCAAAATAAAATTTCAAAGTGTGGTGTAAGACCTGAGGTTGTATTAACATTCATAACATTGCAATATTTATTCTTTTATGGGTATCATCAATTAATCACTGCTTCATTTGTTCTCATCAAGATTATAACTGTTTTTAACATTTATTGCAGAGAACAGACTAATGTTTTCAAGAAAACACATAAATAACTGCCCATGTGACAAATTTAAAAGGTGTCATAGACAGCATATTGCAGAGGAGTAAGAAAACAAAAATTGTTGAAGAAGGCACAGGTTATTGAGATAAGATAATAATCTTTAAAAAAAATGCTGATCTTCATAGTTTTTTTTTTTTAAGTACCGTTTTCTACTAAGATGAGGAAGACTCAATGTTAGCAGTGTAGGGGAACCAAAGAATGCTTCCTTATACTTGCCAGTTTGCATAGCTGATTTCATATACCTGATTAATTCTATCACACTTCTGACAACTACAAAATATTTCTCTATTATATCTATATGATTCAAAAATTTGGAAAACAACTGAAATTTGAATGGATTAGATAAATTGACTCTGTCTCCAAGAACCCTGAAATTATGTGTGCGAAGAGCATCATGTTTAAAAATGTCTTCTGCACACCTGAAATCTTGAAGCCTTTTTTCCTGCAAAGTCTTGTTAAAATTTGAAGTTTCCTGGAATGAATAAAATTTTAATCCCTTCAAAGTCAACTCTAAATGGGTGGAAAAGAAGCTACCAAGAAGGAGGATAGAATGCTGATAGATATAGAGAGAGTTGGAGACTGTTGATTTGGCATTTAGGATGGTGTAAGTGAACAATAGGGATTCATCTCCTGTAATTGCTCATTTCAATGTCCTGCATCTTTGCTCCTAAATGAAGGGCATAGCCTCCTCCAAAGCGTTGTTTAAGACGCCATTCTCATGGCTTCTAATCACTAAACCTTAGGTGTTTTCACTCATTTTACTCCAGCACCACCACCATTCTTCTCCCCTAAAAGTGAAAGAAAATAAACTTTTATGTCAAATATCACTTTGCCATTTCATCCCAGGCTTCCATTAATATGAAAAAGAAATAATTTAAATCAGTCATTAATTTTACTTTAAGACTATGTACCCAAAAATGATGCGAATGATTTCATTTTCTAAGTGTATTATATTTTTGCTGTGCTCACTTTTGTGATTTAAGTATAATTGAAACAGTTACCAAGATAGTGAAAGGGCACTCAGAGGAGGGAAGATAAACTATATATATATATACACACACACACATATATATACATATATATATATAATTCTCATTCTATTCGGCAAATCTGGCATAACTGAAACAAGTTACACAGGTAGAAGAAATAAAGATCACTTGAGATCTACCCTAAAAAAAGTCAAAATATGTGCATATTCAACAGGAAGAGACGCAACAAGTTAGGACGGAAAAGCTCTCAGTATACGATTTTCTTGAGCATCCTAAATTGGGCTACATTATTAGAGATTATGTTCACAAGCTAGAAAAGACTTTCTTCACACCACTTATAAAAGCATATAGTTAAAACACTATTTTGCCACAGATTCACCAAAAAAAAAAAGTTTAAAATGAGAAAAATAAATATCTTTGATTAGTGGGATTAAACCATAATGAAACAAATACATAACTAAATGTAGCTTGAATAAGTGGAAACTGAGGAAGGGTATGACTTCGTCAATCATTTTTTGAAAGGAACACAGAAGTGGAGCAATGGAGTAAGGGAACACTCAACACTGTGTATTAAGAGGTATTTTCTAACACTGATGTTTGTTGGACTCTGGAAAAATCACCCTTTCAAAGGAAATGGTGGAAATCCTTTTTCTTACTTCATTTGAACTGGATTGGATCAAGCTTTCCCTCTGGGGATATAGTTCTATTTGGACAGACCATTGGTAGATGATTCTCATAAATTGTTTTCACTCCTGATTTCTTTGAACCAGAAATTCTAGGGCATCTGGCCATAGATTCTAAAAATAATTTCCCCTTCAATATGTTAACTCATTTATCTCTTCTCTCATCTCTATGATCTACTTTTGAAAGCAATATAAAAGAAATGTAGTACTATTTCATTATTTTCGCAGAGTAAAATAAACCAAATAAATACAGGAATTTCAAAAAAGTACATTTCTGGTTTGACATATTCTTGGAATAAAAATTTACACCTATTAAATAAGAACTAGGGATTTGACTATTGTTAGGAAAATATTTATCATAAATATAATTCTAAAGTGATGTAGAATTTAGTTCTAGCTACAAAATTATCTATCAAACTAATCACTCAGAAAGGCCTCCATCTAAATGTTGTTATTATTACATAATATTTCTGGTGAAACCTAAAATTTTTTTGTACATACTTAATAAAAATATTTATTATTTATACAATTTTATTTATAACTAATAGAAGCATAATGTATAAAATATTCATGGCTTATATAAGTATTATCCATTATTTTTATAATAGTGATAATAATTTTGGCATCTAACAAGCTAAGATGCTATCAATGTACTAGTTACAAAAAGCTATGTTATTTCCTTGGGCTTTATAAAATTACATAACTTTTCAACATAAATAATAAGAAACTTTCAGAGACACAAAAAAGAAATTTTGTTGGTTTTGGAACAGATTACAAATTCTGTGTGTTGAAATAAAAATAGCAAGTAGTATTCCCACATTTGCCCTTCAACCTAAATTCCAGGGCTATGGTGTGTGAGAAAAGGAGGTTTCTCAAATATAAGAAATACGAGAAATTCTCAGGTAAGACAAGTAATTTTGACAAGGTCAGCATTACCAAAAAAACTTAGGACCCCAAATGAAGGATCACATCTTATAACCAAACAATAATTGGCCAAGATTTCACATCTGTCTGTGTTGCTGGTGCAGAAATTGTCTGGAAAGCCACTGTTCACGTCTTCTTGTTGACCACCCTGAACCGAGAACTTCTGATCATTCTAGGCAAAGAGTAGGCTTGCTGGCATAAAATGTTTTCATTATACCTGAACACAATGATGCTATCTGCCTGCTTTTTAAATGAAATGCTCAGTAATGTAGGGGGCTTCTAATCTGTTTACCAGCTGTACTGATAAACTGGATGTATTTAACTGTTCTCATCAAACTGACCTACATTACAACAACAGATAATGTTTTAATGAACAAAAGCATCATCGTTTTGAGGCTTTGCTTTTCTATGAAAAGAGAAATTTATGTTCAAAGATTCTGCTTTCCCTTACTTTTTAAATGTAAATATGTCAGAGATATATTAAAGTAGCATTCGATATAGACTACTATTTTTAAAACAAAGTTGTCATTTGACTCCTGGTGAATTGCTCATAAATTCAGGACTGAATAAAGAGATCAGATTACATTAAATGCATTTTGGTATCTATAACTTTCTGCAATGAATTAAAACTGGCTGATCGTGTCTCCAGTGCATTTCATTTTCCGTTGATTCATGTACTGTAATATAGCCTTCAAAATTCCCTTATGCCAACAAACTCACTCAGATATGCTGAGTGCAAGAGGAGATTAAAGTGGCTATAAGATTGAAAACTGAATGAAGGCACCAGATAATGTGGTAGAGGTATAATGAAAGTGTAAACAAAGCGGGAAAATATAGAAATTACTGTTCATATAATCCACTGTTGAATTCAATGGAGAGTTTAGCTCCCTGCCAAATATATATTAATACCAAACAAATTGGAAAGATCAATACACCAAGCCTGTTTCATTCTTATTAAAGTATTTTTCTCTTTGAGATTAAGCATAAGTAAGACATGTCATTCTCCTTTGGAAAAGGTAATATTTCCCCCAATAGGAATTTAGCATTCAGGTATGCTCAGATTCCCAGCTCTGAGAAACTCACATCAGATGCTTTTCTTCCACTCTTTAAAACTGAAGTTACAAAAATAATTTTTTATATTTTCCTGAGCACAAGCTTTTTGTCTGCATTGTGAAAGCCAATCCATCCTTTAAAGGCTGATAACTGAGGTAGGAGACTCTATTGTTTCAGTAGTAGCAAGAGTTATGGATGAATGCTTTCAACAGAAGTTAAAAGAGATAATGAGTCTTTAATGATACAAAATCAGAGCCTTGTGTGCCTAGTGAAGCCTGACACAGGCTCCAGCTTGTAGCTAGTAAGGGAACCTCATTCGCTATCTTTTATAGGCCAAAAATACCCACACAGTGCTTCCTTGGAAAATTGTATATCCCTTAAGATAGAATCAGTGGTGTTTGTCTGTTAGATTAAACTGTTCTGAGATGCAAACCAAAATAGAACAATAAGTCTATATTCTATTCCTCTCCATACCTCTCTTTAAAAGTTTATGGTAAATACATCTCCACCTTCAATGAAGCAGCTTCTGTTTTATTCCAGACTTTTTTTAAGAGTAACTTCCTTTTATGTCTCTTCCTCTTCACCAAAACTACAAGTAAGAAATTCCAGAGTCACCTGCTTGGGCAAACCCACTTCTATGCTGACCAGATGGTAGATTATTTGGCTCAACTGAGAGAGATTTTGGTCCACCAAGTATTAGGAAATAGGTTTGGATGTCAGCTGTGTAAATGTTAAGTCCCAGCCAGAAACTTCTGGGGAGCAGTGCGGAAAAAACCTCCTCCTCAGTGAACACAAGCCAGGCTCCTTGATGTTAAATCAGATTTGCTTCTGAAAGGATTGGCATGTCTGATACGGTTAGGAAGCTTCAGTTGTGCTGATTATAAATTAAAATTAAGAAAAACAGATTGATCTGGAAAATAAGAAACATAAGGGCACATTGCTGCACTCTACTCTTTGCAATGATGCTTTAAAAGTGATGGATATGGGAATTATTTATTGTAGGAATCCTAACTAGGTTATTGTATAAGATTTGCTTGCTATCATCACTGTATTAAGGTGCCAAAATCAGTTACAGAAATGAAGAAAGGAAAACATCAACATAACTTGACTTGGTGTATATAAATATACATGCATTTTTCTTTCATTAAAAAAAAAATGTTCATGGGCGTGAGTGAATCAGGTAGCTAGGGGAAAGATGGGATTATGAAGGCAAATAGTCCATCATTTAGTAAAAGGACTGAAATTATTCTGCTGGTTTCTTTTAGGAAAGACATTCACTTTAGTTTTTCCTCCTTTCTCATTCGATTCCCCCCATTCACATTTCTAGTCACTCACCTCCTCAATTCTAGATACGTTGGTGCAGGAAAGAAATGATCATTAAGTTAAAATATAGAAAAGCAATCTGTAGCATCTCTTTCTCAAATCAGTTGTGTCCAGCTCTTTGAATCCCCTGGACTACAGCCCAGCACTTTTCTCTCTCCATGGAATTTTCCAGGCAAAAATACTGGAATGGGTTGCCATTTCCTCCTCCAGGAGATCTTCCTGACCCAGGGATCAAACCCTCAATGCTTGTGTCTCCTGCATTGGCAGGCGGATTCTTTACCACTGAGTTACCAGGGAAACCCATATTTAGAAAAGTTAAAATTTACAAAGGGAGGGAGGAAAAGACAAGTGTGTGTTGCTTTTTTTTTTTTACTCCAAGTTACTATTTCAAGTCATGTTATTATTGAGACACAAATGAGCAATAATTGTTGATAATGTGGGCATATTTTTAAGGATTGATTAATTTTAGCTTTATGATAATGAGGTTTCTCATCTATTACCTGGCATTAGTGCCAAATATGACTGTAAATAGATGAGTGTATTCGTAGAAAATCTATCCTATCATTACCAAATAATTGGAGTTTCTTCCTCATAGAGAACTGTTAAATAGGAAAATTGTTATAATTATGCCCATCATGCCAGCTTATAATACTTCCAGGAATACAGAAAATACCAAGTGATGACATAAAAATTCTGTGTCCAGAAAGAGCCATCACTTGTTTTTCCCCATCCCCTTCTTGAGATTCTCTCCAGACACTGGACAATATATAAGACCTTGTGAACTGTTTGTTTCCTTTTATCAGTAAGCAGGGCATATTGAGTGCTGCATTCAATATGCCAGTAAATTTGAAAAACTCAGCAGTGGCCACAGGACTGGAAAAAGGTCAGTGTTCATTACAATCCCAAAGAAGGACAATACCAAAGAATTAACCAAGTTTGAACCAAAGAATGTTCAAACCACTGCACAGTTGCACTCATTTCACACTCCAGCAAAGTAATGCTCAAAATTCTCCAAGCTAGGCTTCAACAGTATGTGAACTGACAACTTTCAGGTGTACAAGCTGGGTTTAGAAAAGGCAGAGGAACCACCGGTCAAATTGCCAACCTCCACTGGATCATAGAGAAAGCAAGGGGATTCAGAAAAAATATCTACTTCTGCTTCATTGACTTCACTAAAGCCTTTGACTGTGTGGCTCACAGCAAACTGTGGAAAATTCTTAAAGAGATGGGAATACGATCATCTTACCTGTCTCCTGAGAAACCTATATGTAGGTCAAGAAGCAGCAGTTAGAACCAGACTTGGAAAAACTGGTTCAAAAGTGGGAAAGGAGTATGTCAAGGCTAAATATTGTTACCCTGCTTATTCAACTTATATATACAGAATACATCATTCAAAATGCTTGGCTGGATGAATGACAACCTGGAATCAAGATTGCTGGGAGAAATATCAACTACCTCAGATATCCAGATGATACCCCTCTAATGGCAGAAAGTGAAGAGGAACTAAATAGCCTCTTGATGAGGGTGAAAGAGGAGAGTGAAAAAGCTGGCTAAAAACTCCTCAACATTAAAAAAAGATTATGGCATCTGGTCACATCACTTCATGGCAGAAGGGGAAAAGGCAGAAACAGTGACAGATTTTATCTTCTTGGGCTCCAAAATCACTGTGGACCATGACTGCAGCCATGAAATTACAAGATGCTTGCTCCTTGGAAGGAAAGTTATGACAAACCTAGACAGCATATTCAAAAGCAGAGACATCACTTGGCTAACAAAGGTCCATATAGTCAAAACTATGTTTTTTCCAGCAGTCATATACAGATGTGAGAATTGGAGCTTAAAGAAGGCTGAACATTGAAGAATTTATGCTTTCAAACTGTAGTATGGGAGAAAACTCTTGAAAGTCCCTCGACCGCAAGATCAAATTAGTCAGTCCTAAAGCAAAAGAAACCCAAATTTTCATTGGAAGGACTGATGCCGAAATTGAAGCTCCCATACTTTGGCCACCTAATGTGAAGTACCAAGTCATTAGAAAAGACCCTGATGCTGGGAAATACTGAAGGCAAAATGAGAAAGGGTGGCAGAGGACGAGATGGTCTGATAGCATTACCAACTCAATAGACATGAATTTGGGCAAACTCTGGGAGACAGTGAAGGACACAGGAGCCTGATATTCTGCAGTTCTTTGGGTTGCATAGAGTCAGACACAACTTAGTAAATGAATAACAACAACAAATACACCATATGAACAAAGCAGACAAAAATCCATGCCTTACACCTAGATGAGATGGTGAAATCACAGCAGTGGGTAAAATAGAAGAGATCCTCGCTCTATATCCGGAAGAGATAAAAACTCTAATAGGAAAAGATACATACATCCCTTCACAGCAGCGCTATTCACAATAGCCAAGACATGGAAGCAACCTAAGGGTTCAGTGAGATGAATGGATAAAGGAGATGTGATACATTTATACAATGGAATATTGCTCAGCCACAAAAATGAAATAATGCCATTTTCAGCAACATGAATGGACCCAGAGATTATCACACCAAGAGATGTAAGTCAGAGAAAGACAAATATAATATGATATCACTTATATGCAGAATCTCAAAAAAATGATACAAATGAACTTATTTACAAAATACAAACTCATAAAAAACAAACTTATGTTACCAAAGGGAAGGGAATTAAATTATGAATTTGGGGTTAACTGATTATATACTACTATACATAAAATAAACAAGAACCTACTTTCCCTGGTAGCTCAGCTAGTAAAGAATCCACCTGCAATGCAGGAGATCCCAGTTTGATTTCTGAGTCAGGAAGATCCCTTGGAGAAGGAACTGGCTACCCTTTCCAGTATTCTTGGGTTTCCCTGGTGGCTCAGTCAGTAAAGAATCTGCCTGCAACGTGGGAGACCTGAGTTCAGTCTCTGGGTTGGGAAGATCCCCTGGAGGAGGGCATAGCGACCCACTCCAGTATTCTTGCCTGGAGAATCCCCTTGCACAGAGGACATGACAGCGATTAAGCACAGGACTGTATAGCACACAGAATAATATTCAATACCTTGTAATACTTTATAACAGAAAACAATCTGATAATGTGTGTATGTGTATAACTTAATCACTTTGCTGTACACCTGAAAAATTTTAATCAACTATACTTAAATAAATAAATAAGAGAGATTCATGCCATATGGCACTTAAAGTCTAATGGAGATGACAGCCAACAAGCAAGTAAATATATATGTACATATATACAAAAAGCCAGAGAAGGCAATGGCAACCCACTCCAGTACTCTTGCCTGGAAAATCCCATGGACGGAGGAGCCTGGTAGGCTGCAGTCCATGGGGGTCGCTAAGAGTCGGACACGACTGAGTGACTTCACTTTCACTTTTCACTTTCACGCATTGGAGAAGGAAATGGCAACCCACTCCAGTATTCTTGCCTGGAGAATCCCAGGGATGGGGGAGCCTGGTGGGCTGCCGTCTATGGGGTTGCACAGAGTTGGACACGACTGAAGTGACTTAGCAGCATATACAAAAAGCAGATAGAGTACGAATGTGTGAAAAAAGGATAGTGTGATAGAAGCATGGTAGAAGCTGTTGTCTAAAATAAGGAGACTAGTGTCTCCACTGAAGCAAATTATTGAAACTGATTATTTTTGCTTTATTCTCTGATCACTGAATTTGATATCCAACCATTTTACTGTTTTTGAGCTGAATAAATCTTAGAGTACTCCTGTTTTCTTTCCTGTTTAATTGACATTTTTTAAAGCTTAAATACAGACTTTTACTAAGAATCTAATTCTTTCCATCTCTCAGGATCAGTTGCCAAATAAATAAACATTTTTTAACTATCATCCAATATTTCATTTAACAGTAATAATAAACTTTCAGGTAGATAAAGTGAAAGAGTTTGTGTGTGTTTAATCAGAACTTTAATCTAATCAATATCCAAAAATGAATTATATATGTATATTAGGTCAGTTCAGTTGCTCAGTCATGTCCAACTCTTTGCAACCCCATGGACTGCAGCACACCAGGCATCCTTGTCCTTCACCATCTCCTGGAGCTTGCTCAAACTCATGTCCATCGAGTGGGTGATGCCATCCAACTATCTCATGCTCTGTCACCCCCTTATCTCTCCTGCCTTCAGTCTTTCCCAGCATCAGGGTCTTTTCTAATGAGTCTGTTCTTTGCATCAGGTGGCCAAAGAATTGGAGCTTTACCATCAGTCCTTCCAATGAATATCCAGGGTTGTTTTCCTTTAGGATTGACTGGTTTGATCTCCTTGCAGTCCAAGGGACTCTCAATAGTTTTCTCTATTGCCACAGTTGAAACCCATCAATTCTTTGGTGCTCAGCTTTCTTTAAAGTCCAACTCTCACATCCATACCTGATTACTGGAAAAACCATATATACATATATAAATGTATATATACATCCATATGTATATATGTATATATCTATTTCTGCTTTATTGACTATGCCAAAGCCTTTGACTGTGTGGATCACAATAAACTGTGGAAAACTCTGAAAGAGATGGGAATACCAGACCACCTGACCTGCCTCTTGAGAAACCTGTATGCAGGTCAGGAAGCAACAGTTAGAACTG
>NW_011494769.1:3868154-3868611 GCF_000754665.1 Bison bison bison
TTGGAACAACAGACTGGTTCCAAATAGGAAAAGGAGTTCATCAAGGCTGTATATTGTCACCCTGCTTATTTCACTTATATGCAGAGTACATCATGAGAAACGGTAGGCTGGAAGAAGCACAAGCTGGAATCAAGATTGCCTGGAGAAATATCAATAATCTCAGATATGCAGATGACACCACCCTTATGGCAGAAATTGAAGAACTAAAGGGCCTCTTGATGAAAGTGAAAGAGGAGAGTAAAAATGTTAGCTTAAAGTTCAACATTCAGAAAACTAAGATCATAGCATCTGGTCCCATCACTTCATGGGAAATAGATGGGAAAACAATGGAAACAGTTGGCTGATTTTATTTTTCTGGGCTCCAAAATCACTGCAGATGGTGATTGCAGCCATGAAATTAAAAGACGCTTACTCCTTGGAAGGAAAGTTATGACCAACCTAGAAAGTATATTAAAAA
>NW_011494769.1:3868711-3868826 GCF_000754665.1 Bison bison bison
TCTAGTCAAGGCTATGGTTTTTCCAGTAGTCATGTATGGATGTGAGAGTTGTACTATAAAGAAAGCTGAGCACTGAAGAATTGATGCTTTTGAACTGTGGTGTTGGAGAAGACTC
>NW_011494769.1:3868926-3890078 GCF_000754665.1 Bison bison bison
TTGGAGAAGACTCTTGAGAGTCCCTTGGACCGCAAGGAGATCCAACCAGTCCATCCTAAAGGAGATCAGTCCTGGGTGTTCATTGGAAGGACTGATGTTGAAGCTGAAACTCCAATACTTTGGCCACCTGATGCGAAGAGCTGACTCATTTGAAAAGACCCTGATGCTGGGAAAGATTGAGGGCAGGAAGCGAAGGGGATGACAGAGGATGAGATGGTTAGATGGCATCACCGACTCAATGGACATGGGTTTGGGTGGACTCTGGGAGTTGGTGATGGACAGGGAAGCCTGGCATGCTGCGGTTCATGGGGTCGTAAAGAGTTGGACACAACTGAGTGACTGAACTGAACTGAATACATCCATATATATGTTTTATATATCTATATATCTATATGTTTGTGTATATATATAAAACAGAATGTAAACAAGTTAACTCTCTTGCACAAATATAGATACATGTAGTTGCCTACTGCATGTCCGATACTTTATTCTGCTCTATGAAAAAGATAAAAATGAACCTTCAGCTCTTATCTTTGAAGCCTATGATACACTGTAGCATTAAGAAAGGAAATGGCAGTCATAGCAGCTTTACAAAGGCCTTGGCAGCAAGAGCCTTGCCTTTGAGTACCCATTCTGATACCTATTATTTATGTGACTTCTCTTTTGTTGCTGGGTGTGTCAATTTTAAAAACTTTGACCTAGGGATCCAGGCTAGGTAGACCAGCAAATGACGTCATAAGAATCATCATGGGTCAAGAGATTAGGGAAGAGGTAGGAGATTGGTAGCTCTCATAAAATAAAGAGCAATTTCAGGGAGAAACAGGGATAAATGGAGATTAAAAAAAAGTAAACAAATATTAACATTTTTCACTTTGTAGTCTTCACAAATCAATATTTGCATGTGTCCGAATGGATTATTTTTCAAATCAAACTGAAAATATGATATGAATTCATTGAAGTTTTCATTAAAGGATTCTCCTCTTAAATCTTAATGTCCATGTTTTTCATCTCTAGCTTCAGCTGATTATCAGCCAAAGCGTATATGCTTCATACCTACTAGAGAAACAGTACAAGACATAGTAATATTTATCATTCTTTAACATTTTGTTGAAGTCTACTTCATTAGACATCCTAGTCCACATTTTATAGCTGATATCTTTGAACTAAATATTCTATTATAATGAAAATGTCTTATGCAGACTTTCCAAAGAGCATCCATAGTCCAGGTTCGATGCACGATACTGGATGCTTGGGGCTAGTGCACTGGGATGACCCAGAGGGATGGTATGGGGAGGGAGGAGGGAGGAGGGTTCAGGATGGGGAACACATGTATACCTGTGGCGGATTCATTTTGATATTTGGCAAAACTAATACAATTATGTAAAGTTTAAAAATAAAATAAAATTTAAAAAATATATATAAATAAAGTATAGAAGAAACTGCTTTGAGAAAGCAGTTTCATAAGTATGGTTATGAAAAAAAATAAATAAAAAAAAATAAAATTTTGTGGAAAAAAAAAAAAAAACTGGACCAAAGACAAACTTTTGATAGACTCTAGTATCCTGAAAACATCTACTATATTAATAAGATAGCCCATGAAAACATCTGCCTTGCCAGAGAGCACTTAATAACACCAATAAAGATTATGTGAGGAGAAGTAAGTGCACTAGCTTTATATTTCAAGTAAGTAATTTACATGGAACAGATATAACGTTTTAGCTATCCTTAGACACCTTTTCTTCCTTAATATTTAAAATTAGCACACAATTTCCACACTCAATATTTATTATCTATCTTATTTTCAAAATATATATGTTTTGTCAAGTGTTTTTGGAAATTTATTTTTGTGGTATAGTTCATCATAATCTTAAGTAGCCTTCTATTTGTTTTATCCTCGTTCTTTTGGCTTTATTGAATATCTTATTTGTTCAGCTCCTTTCATCATATTATAATGGTTATGGATGATACCTGGCATAGACTAATAATGTGAAGATAATTACTTATATTATCTTAGGACTCTTTCAATGGCAAGCAAGCAACAGAAACCCACCCAGGACTAGCTACAGCAAAAAAGCAGAAATGTCACCAAATCAAGGGGAGGACAAGGAAATATCACTACAGTCTCGCTCCATCTGCTGCCTCTCCTTTCCTCTATGCATCAGTTTTAATCTCTCTTATCGCAGATCAATTGCTTCCCTTTACCCAGGCACACGCCCATTGACAGTTTCCATGGTTAATCTCATATCTTGGACAGTACCAGTTTGAAAAATCCCTGGGGAAGGACTCCAACTGACCTAATTTGTGTTCTATGCCACCTCTCAGAGCAGCTGTTCTCAATAGGAGTTATGCATTTCCTGAAGAGGGGTTTTGGAAATTTGTGGGGGTATTTTTTTGGTTATCTCAACAATTGGGAGATGCTATTGGCATTTGGTAGGCAGAAACCAGAGATGATGGACGCTCTACAATCCACAGAAAAATCCTACAACATGAAATGTTCCAGTAATGGTTTGCCTGAGTCACCTCGCTATCACTTGTTTTTTCCTATAAAAACAACAAGAACTGTGTGTGAGTGTGGAGGGTGGGGAATGCGTGTTTCCATGTATCAGTGTGAATAATACACATACACATCA
The DNA here is from genome assembly GCF_000754665.1 of Bison bison bison. Taxonomy (NCBI): domain Eukaryota; kingdom Metazoa; phylum Chordata; class Mammalia; order Artiodactyla; family Bovidae; genus Bison; species Bison bison. The sequence continues at coordinate 3,871,557 of NW_011494769.1, forward strand.
CATATATGAATAACAACACATACATTTATCAAGACTGCCTACTGTCCTAATTAAACAAAATTGCTTTCTTATTCATACTATGAAGGTTGTAAAATTGGCTGGATGCCCTGAAATACCATTTAAAGTGTAATGTAAGTTATCATGCTCTGTTCTGTCCTTATTTACCAAGAAATCCCTCCAAATGAAATTGACAAAACAGGCTCTGCCATATCTTTTGAAGCTGTCTTCTTGTCAATAAAGTTTACACATTTAAATGAATAGTACCCTGTATAATTTTCAGATTATATTACACATTTGCAGCTGGAACAGATACTAAAAACTGCCATAAAGTGAGCTCACTTTCTATGCATGACAGCTGCTTTAACAACCTTGATATCCTACACATTTCCATGTTTTCCTGTTTAAATGCACATTTTTTTGAGAATTTTTATTTTGGGTATAGGCAATGCTTTTTTTGGACTGAGGTTGGGACAGTAATTATCATCAATTTTGGCAAAAAATAATATAGTATTATGTTTTGTTGTGGCTCAGTGAGTATACAGATTTAATGTTACATTGTTATAAGTGATCAAGTATGAAAGAGCACAAAAATGAAAACAATTCTAAAAATGCCATACTTACTTGATAATGACAATAAAACTGTTCACAAAAAGAGGTTAACCACCTAAAAGGTGTTAGAAAGCTAAGGTTCGTGTCTTTTCTATGGCACTAAATTAACTATATAATCATGGCTAAGTTACTCAATCATCTTATACCTTTTCTGTGAGTTGAAAAAATACAAATAATGAAGCCTACTCAATGGAATTCTTTTGAAAATTAAATGTGATGATATATAAGAACAAACCCAGTGCACTGTAATTACTTGTCCAGTTTGATGGATTTAAATCTCCATCTAATAAAACCTTTATGTTATGTGTTGCTAAGAACATAGTTACGAGCCCACAAGTGAGTGAGCTGTGACATTCATCAGAAGCAGTCATTGAAGGCCATTTTCAAACCTGAAGTCCTAAGATGACTTCAGGAGACTGAAGATTACCACAAAATTTGCCCAGGAAATCACTCTGTCATCAGTGGTTTTGAGGCATTTTCTCATGTTTCATTCTAATCATTGAGAAACTTGAGGAGAAAAGATTAGCTAGTTGATAATAATGATAATCATATTTTTACTGCTGCTGTAATTTGAGTACTCCTGAAGTCTCCAGCACTCTGAGTTCATCCTTTTGTTTGGTATCCAAAGAAATTAGGTCATGTCCACATCAGTATAACTGTAAGAAGTCAAGTCTCCTTAACAATATTTCTGCCTTTCCCTAGGGGAGAAATTTTATATCATTACTCAAACTAAATATCTGCTCCTGGTTTTCTCTTTGAAAACCTGTAGTTGTGTCATTACTGCCTCTTGATGCTCCTGTGGTCTCTAACCCCAAATCAAGTATTTGCTTTGCCATACAATGAAAATGAAGGTTGAACTTTCATTCATTCATAATTCATGCATTAAAAAAATTGTTTCCCAGGACTCAGCTGGTGCAAAGGAAATGACAATGAACAGAACAGGCAGTCCCCAATCTCCTGGAGCTTTATATTCAAAAGGGGAAGACAGCTATTAAGCAAGGAATTGCATGATAAACAAATTTATTGCAGTTTAGATACTTCCAAAATATATATACACATTTCTGTGAAAGTATATATTAGGGAGACTCACTCTAAAGACTATAGAAGAGTTCTCTGAAAAACTGGCAAAGTGAAAGTTTAAGAGCTGAAATTACCCAGCAAAAAGAGGAGCATTATAGTCATAGATAAGTGCACATATGAAGGTAATGAATTAGAAAAAACGTTCAAGAAACTTAAGGAGGCCAGTGTGCATGTAGTTATTGAATGAGGGGAACAGTGACATAAAATGAGGCTATAGCAGAAGGCAGGACCAAGCCAGGAAATAACGTTTTGGTCTGTGTCCTAAAAAAATGACAAGCAATTTGTGACTATTTAGGTTGGAGTGTGATGATCTAAAAATCCTAATCTAAAAATCCTAATCACTCAGTATTTGTAAGACATCCAGAATTCTAAGCACAAATTTAATGGTACATACCCACTGGAAAAAACATCTTTCAGATTTAGCCATCAAACATTTGATAGTCTTCTGAATGGCTGCACGGAATCAAGGCACTCTTGCTCTTTCAGAGAAATGTCATATATGACAGGCTTAGTTTGTTATAAGTGATCATATAGAAATGTCATATATGACAGGAAACAGCTTAGTTTCCTGTTGGTAGAGAAAACTCCTGAAAAGGAAGATTATAGATATTGAGGAAGCGAAACAACAGTCTAAAAAATGTTATTTCAATGGATCCAAGAATTCAGTGAGGAATTTGTGATTTCTTCATTCTATATCTTTACAACCGGAAAAAAAACACAAAACAAAAACTTGACAAATGAGCTGGGAGTTGGTGATGGACTGGGAAACCTGGTATGCTGCAGTCCATGGGGTTGCAAAGAGTCGGACATGACTGAGCAACTGAGCTGAACTGAGACAAGTGAAAATCAGTGATGTTTCTCAGATGCATCAGACAACTGAGGTCTTGGAACCAACAGCGACACGAAAACCTGGAGGCATATCCAGCAATTGTAACTGAGATCTGCTTACCTAGAGCTAAAGCTGCCTGTGCCATGAACCGGTAGGAACATGCAAATAGTCATTTTGACAAATGGCTGGGGGCCAAGTTTGAGGCTAATGTGGAAGTGAGAAACTTCCCAGGGGCCACAGTTTTACAGGAGCTCCCATATATTTGCTGGCTTTATCTCCAAGAACCCTACCAGATATTCATGGTAAAGATCTGAGAAAGGTTCCCTCTTGGCTCTGGCAGGGAGAGTGGAGTAATCTTTGTGAAGATTATATCCAGAGCCTTCTCTTTAAGCCTTCATCGTAACAAAGGCCTACTTTCCAAAACAAAAGACTTTGCCGAAAACTTATTTCCTTCTGTGAGGATGAAAAGTCCTCCCACTCCAGTTTTCTCTAGCCTTCCTGTTTCACCTAAGTTATGGGGGAAACTCTGGACAACAGTTAGGTCTTTGGGAAAATAGATTTGGGATATTGAAGCCAGGGAAAAGAGTAGGATGCAGGGGATAAAACTAAACCACTGGAGAAACACTTGTGAAGGTCATAGTCTTGGGACACAGGTCTACTAAAAGACTAAGAGATAATTAGAGGAATATAGAATACTCCCCCTTCCCCCAAATTTATAAACACAGCAATAAAATAACCAGAGTAAAAGCTGAAAAAGCTGCAAGACACATACTCTCTCTGAGGAGGAGTCATTAGGGAAGCCCTAAGTCAAAAGGGAAGACACAAAAAAAGACGTAAAAGGAATCTGAAGCCTCTGACATGCACAGCAAATATTAACACAACCCAAATCACAGTCAAATTAACATAAATCCTTCACTAATGGCCTAATTACCTCCTAAAAGTTCCTCTTATCTGATTCAATGAGTCTGGCTTTCAACAAAAATTTAAAAGGTATGACAAAGAACAAGAAAAGAGTCTGAAGAGAGAAAGTAAGTATCAGAATCAGACTGCAACATGACACTAATGTTGGTGTTATCAGAGACTTAAAATAACTATGTTAAGGGCTCTAATGGAAAATGTGAACAAGGAAAAAACATGTGTAATGTAATCAGAGAGATTTACACTCTAAAAAATAATCAAAAGGAAATTTAAGAAATAAAAACAGTGTAACAGAAATAAAGAAAGGCCTCAATGTGTTCTTCAGGAGACCTGAAACAACTGAGGAACATGAATATAGACCAACAGAAATTTCCCAAACTAAAATGCAAAGAGGAAAATAAAATTTAAAAACAAGAGGAGACATTCAAGAATTGTGGCATAACTTCAAAATATGTAACATTCACATGACTGCTATACAAGACAGAAAAAACAGAATGGAGTAGAAGAAATATTTTAAATAGTAGTGATTGAAAATGTTTCACAATTAATGACAGACACAAAACCACAGATCCAGGGAGCTCAGTGAACACAAAGCAGGAAATAAACCAAACATACATACACACACCCCATACATATACAATTTTAACTGCTGAAAACCACAGACAAAAAAGAAACCTTAAAAGAAATTGGGGACCAGCAAGAAGAAACACCAAACCTAAAGGAACAAGACTAACAATTACACTGTACTTATACAATATGCTAAAATTAATTACTTTCTTATATACCAACAACAAATAATTATATTTTGAATTTACATATATATACACATATATATGTGTGTGTATATATATATATATATATATAAAATTTACAATAGCATCAGAAGTTAGAAATACTCAGGTACAAATATAAAATATATATGTGTGTGTGTGTATATATATATATATAGATAGATAGATCTGTATACAGAGTACAACAATGAGAAATTTAAGAAATCTAAATGAGATATTCCATGTTTACACTGGAAAATTTTGAATTGCTGATATTCATCTTCTTGATCTACATATTTAATGTATTCCTAAATGTTATCAAGCTATTTTGTGATATCTTCAAGCTGATTCTGAAGTTTATATGGAAAATCAAAAGGTCAAGGATAGACAATATAACACTGAAGAAGAAAAACAAAGATAGAAGACTGACATTCCAGAACTTCAAGATTTACTATAAGCTACAGTAATCAAAGCTTCCCTGGTGGCTCAGATGTTAAAGCATCTCCCTGGAATGCAGGAGACCCAGGTTTGATCCCTGGGTCGGGAAGATCCCCTGGAGAAGGAAATGGCAACCAGTACTCCAGTACTCTTGCCTGGAGAATCCCATGGAGGGAGGAGCCTGGTAGGCTATAATAGACCATGGGGTCGCAAAGAGTCTGACAGGACTGAGCGACTTCACTTTCACTTTCTTTCACAGTAATCAACAGGACTGGAAAAGATCAGCTTTCATTCCAATCCCTAAGAAAGGCAATGCCAAAGAATGCTCAAACTACTGCACAATCGAGGCTTTAACAATACATGAACCATGAACTCCCAGATGTTCAAGCTGGTTTTAGAAAAGGCAGAGGAACCAGAGATCAAATTGCCAACATCTGCTGGATCATGGAAAAAGCAAGAGAGTTCTACAAAAACATACATTTCTGCTTTATTGACTATGCCAAGCCTATACTTTGGCCACCTGATGCGAAAAGCTGACTCATTTGAAAAGACCCTGATGCTGTGAAAGATTGAGGGCAGGAGGAGAAGGGGATGACAGAGGATGAGATGGTTGAATCGCATCACTGACTCAATGGACATGAGTTTGAGTAAGCTCCAGGAGTTGGTGATTGACAGGGAGGCCAGGCCTGCTGCAGTCCATGGGGTCGCAAAAATCAGACAGGACTGAGTGACTAAACTGAACTGAACAGACAGTAATCAAGAGAGTGTGGTATTGATGAAAAAATAAACACATAGATCAATGGAACAAAATAGCCCAGAAATAGGCTCACACAAACACAGTCAACTGATCTTTGATAGAAGAGCAAAGACAGTTCAAGGTAGAACTATCTTACAAGAAGTGATGCTGGAATAATAGGATATCCATATTTGAAAAAACTAAATTTAGACTCTGTTATGGACTGAATGTTTGTTCTATCAAAATAAATACATTCTAAAATAAAATGTTTATTTAAAGAAAAAATGAGATCAGTATCATGGCCATGGGTGCCCAATGGCTGCAGTAGCAGCAATGATGACAGCAAATGTCTAGTGATATTGAGAACAGAAGCTGGTCATAGGATCTTGGCAGCATCTTTGCCTTGACTATTTCTCCAACCAGTCCATTGATTCTGATGTTTGTAAATTCTTTTCTTGTCTAAGTTAATCATGGTCAGCTTTTTTGTTTTACAAATAAAATCTTGACTTCTAAAGAAATCAGTGATGCAAATAAGAGAATCTTGGATTCGTTACTGGGCCCCGTTGAACTTAAACATACTGAAAGGAAATAGTCCTTGGAAACTGTTGTTCCCCTTCAGCAGCAGTGATTGTTTAAAAGAAAATAAATTCCTGTCATGTCCCACTTCCCTAGCCTTCACACAATACACTCCTCCTTTACCATCTCCTAGACTATAAGTTTGGAGAAGGCAATGGCACCCCACTCCAGAGTTCTTGCCTGGAGAATCCCAGGGACAGGGGGGCCTGGTGGGCTGCCGTCTATGGGATTGCACAGAGTTGGACACGACTGAAGTGGCTTAGTAGCAGCAGCAGCAGACTATAAGTTAATTCAGAATCCAGCAATCCTCATAAAGAAATTATGAAATCAAACTGAGAAAACAGCAGCTTATACTCCAAATGAATTTGGAAGTTTTGCTATACTTTATTTGGAGATATTTGAGAGTATATATAGGAATAGATTCAGAGTGTAATAGAAGAAGAGAAGAACAGATTTTTGAATTAATATTTTATCAAATAAATGTGCTTATCTGAGTGACTGGAAATAGTGTTAATTACTTGACAATGTATCTAAATTATAATAGAGATATAAATTAAAACAAAAATGCCCTACATCTATTGATTTAAAATAGAAGATGAAACCCAAAAAATTAGGGAGTTGGAAATACTAGAGTAGATTTATCATGTGTCATGCATCTTCCAATAAGTTATTTACTCCCTCAAAGAGGATCTAGAAGACTCTCAAAGAAACCAACATGGAATACAAATAGAATCCAGGTGATGTTTTGAAGTACCTCCAGGTATTTCTACGTCTGGGAGTAAAAGTAAATGAAAGATACTGCAGTTACCTAGCTACATTATTTAATAAGTGCTTGTTGAGCATTTGTTTAACCATTCATATAGTTAAAAATTCAGTTTATCTGTCTCATTGGCCTTATTTCAACTGTTCAATAGTCACATGTAGGCAGTACCTATGATATTGAACAATGAGGATACAGAACAGTTTCCTCGATGCAGGAAGTTCTGCTGACAGTACTACCTCTATGCAATACTGTTTAAGGGTTCTGGATTCTGAGAAACAAAGATCTGGGACACCTCATTGGATAAGGATTACCAACTAAATGAGATATTGGCTGAAAGCAAAGAAAACATGGAAAGTGAAAGTCATAAACACTGGTAAGGCCTCATTAACAACTCTAGAAATAAAGTCTATAGCATCTCTATAAATTTCATACTATTCATATATACAGTTATTTAAGCTAAACATTTCCTTTTTTGCTTCTTTTTTCCTTGATTATTGAAAATAAGGTATGTTGGTTGTTAAACGTATTTTAGTCCATAAGATACAGAATATTAAGATCTGATTGTTAACACAAAGTAACTATGTATGGTGCTGGATGTTAACTACGTATGGTGACGGATGTTAATTACCTTAATTGTGATGATTATTTCACAATGTATATCAAACATCAAACTGTATGTCTTAAATACTATTTTTGTCAATTATACCTCAATAAAGCTGAAAAAAAGAGTAAAATATGATGTATTCTTCTGGGGAAGATAGAGGAGTAAGAGAAAGCATATATATTGTATATGTATATTAATATACATATATATGTCTAAGCCTCATCAAAAGACTTAAGACTCAGAACTGGTCCATTATCAGTTCTATTGTATATTATTGATCAATAGAAGTTATAGCTTAACACGGCCAGTCCAGATTCAAAGATCTTTACCTCTTGATAAGTGAATATATAGGGAAAGGTGAACATTGGGGTCATTTTTGTACTTAGTCTTAAACATACTTATAGTCAGATCAAGATTTTATAACAAAAGAAATGGAGGTAGACCTATAAAGCAAAATGTTGTAAAAACTTAGTTAGCTTTCATTATCACAGCATTGTAGGGGCAGACACACATGAAGATATAGGAAGTAATAAAGATAGGAAATCAGATTAAGTTCACTGAAGATAATTGGTGACAAAGCTCACATCCTTTTCAACTGAGTGAAAACCTGGAATTGGTGAAATGAGAAGCACTGTCTAACACGTAATGAAAGGGTTTTGTACCTAAACAGTGAAATAATATGCTGAGGAAGTGCAAAATATTTCAGTGTGCATGATTAACTGGTTAACCTACACTGAAAGTAAATATCACATTAAGACTAAACAGATAAATCAAGCTTCTGTTATCCCTCAAACAAAAAAACTATGATGTACAGTATCAGAGAAAGATGCGTGTGTGTTTAGTTTCTCAGTCATGTCTGACTCTTTTGAGACCCTTTGGATGGTAACCAGCCAGGCTCCTCTCTCCATGGGATTTTCCAGGCAAGAATACAGGAGTGGATTGCCATATCTCTTCTCCAGGGGATATTCTTGAGTCAGGGATCAAACTTGAGTCTCCTGTGCCTCCTGCATTGCAGGCAGATTCTTTACTCACTGAGCCATCAGGGAAGCCATCAGAGAAAAATGAGAGGAAGGCTGTCTGCTCCTCTATGGGGTATTTTCTGTCTTTTTTCCCCTTCTGCTTTATTGCACACGTAGAATTTTTTAAGGAAGCCAGTATAACTTACAAATTATCATATATTTAAGAAAATATTTAGGCATCACAAAAGAATACACAGACATAAAAAAACTCAACATGCACAAATCAAATTTGTAATAAGAAAAACATGAATATTTATTTTTGACTATGTGGTTACTGCTATGCTACCTCTAAGGCAAAATAAAATTTCTCATCTGGAGTTCATAATGATAGTTAATCCCTAAAAATACAGAAGGAGTAAGAAAGAAATGATGGAATTATCATTTGGTCATGCATTAGATCTCTATGAAAATGGGTCTCCATTGTTGATTGATCATTATAAGCCTTTAAGTTTCTGGATTTCTTTTTCAATGAAATGTAATATTTGATTTTAAAGGAAATATAAAGCAACGGATGATGCTTTTCTTGCTGCAAAGATCATCAGTTCAGTTCAGTTCAGTTGCTCAGTCATGTCCTACTCTTTGTAATCCCATGGCGTTCAGCACACCAGGCCTCCCTGTTCAGCACCAACTCCCGGAGTTTACTCAAACTCGTGTTCATTGAGTCAGTGATGCCATCCAACCATCTCATCTTCTGTTGTCCCCTTCTCCTCTCACCTTCAATCTTTCCCAGCATCAGGGTCGTTTCCAATGAGTCAGTTCTTCCCATCAGGTGGCCAAAGTAGCAAAGATTATGATAAACACCAAATAAGTAAGTTTTTCATTTTTATAAAAGTTGAAATAAGTGCATGAGAATTTCAGGTAGAATGCCTAATCCAGGTGTTAGGCCCAAACAAGAGGCAAAAATTAACCCTCTGGTCCTCTGTTTTTAAACAAAAAATATTCTGAATTAAGAATCCTGATGAATAGCAGTCAAGTTTCCACCTCGTAAAATTCTATGATATATCATACAATTTGATAGGTTTAAATAAAAGGTACATAACCTATCCTCAAAATCTAGAAATTTAAGGAATAATAATGTACATAATGCCTAAAAGGTTATCCTTTCAAAAAGATTCATGCTTCATTCTCCTTATTCTTAATTTTATTTTCATACTCCAAGAGGAAAGAGTATTTATTATGTGAGCGGAAATAAACTTTTTAGAAAAGAGGCACATAACAGTGACCAACAATCTTCAGAAAATAATTCCTTTTGTCCTGGAATGATTCAGTGCTGGAAGTGTTGATATTAAAAAGCCCAGCTCATGCTCATGAGGGAAACATCCACCAGTGTCTATTCTCACTTTCAAAAATCACCCACTAGGGTTTATAGATGGCAAAGACCTAAATGAGCAACTTGTTCTCAGAGGCCTAGTGGGTTTGTCACGAAGCTTTTCTATATAAATAAAAGAGACACAGAGAATGGAAATTACATTATTTTTAGTGCTGTGTTAAAGGGAAAGGTCAAGTTAACCCCTTAAGAATTCAACGAGCAACATGATGTACTACGTGTCCAGCAAAGCAATCCCCGAATGGCCCTTATGGACATCTGGTGTAAATCATCCATCTTTTTGCCCCATTAAAATCAGTGGCACCTCATTAAAACAGTTAAAGCAGCTGAGTGCACACATTATTTGGTTTTCAAGGAGTTAACGGAAATAGCTGTAGGGATCAGGAAGGTTTTTGTCTTCAAGTGTTCACAGTCACCCAGACAAAGAAGCTGGTTGAAGCATTTCAAGAAGATCTACTTTCCCTGTCAAGGTGAGAAAGGTATAGCCATTTTTGAAATGGGATTTAAAAAAAAAAATCATCTCTATCTCCTACAGCCCCTCATATTGCTAGCAATTACATCTTTTGGGGTCTGATAATTCTCTGGTCAGTAACAGTGCTGTCATATGTACCTTAACCCTGACCCGAAAGAATCAGTGAGTTGCTAAGAGGATTTTTCAAGCAAACCAGATGAGTATTTTGAAGTGTCACATTGTGGTGACCCCAATCACTCAGCCTTTAAGACAGGGAAGTTTGGTAGCTGGAAAGCAAGGACCTGCACTCTCTTCAACCAAATAAAGTGACTTAGGAGCACAATTGGGTTGTATCATTTAATGCTGCTTTGATCCCGCCTTTCCTTATGTTCCCTGTCTTTCTCCATAGTTCTCTCTGTTTTCTTGCTGAGCATCTTTAACAGCATGTCTACTGTGGCCTTGGAAAGTGAAACATTTCAGGCAACTAGATCAGCCTTTTGAAAATTACCTAAAAAAACACCTTTAGTTGAAGAGCAACAGCAATGGTGGAAAACAGTACCAGGTGACATACACTATGTTGCCTATGACACAGGATTGCATACAAGTTTCTATATACCTTATATTTTCACAGTATAAAATATATCAAACTGTAATAAACAATCAATTGCTACTCTGTTATTGTTGTTGTTCAGTCACTAAGTCCTGTTTGACTCTTTGCAACACTGCAAACTGTAGCCTGCCAGGCTTCTCTGTCCAGGAGTCTCCAAGCAAGAATACTGGAGTGAACAGACATTTCCTCCTTCAGATGATTTTCCTGACCCAGGAATCTAACTGGTGTCTCGTGTCTCCTGCATTGCGACCATGAATCTTTGGTCGCTGAGCCACCAAAATCTTTACCACTGAGCCACCAGGAAGCTCTGTTGCTCTGTAGAGTAACTTACATATTTGCTCATCTCTATTACACTTTCTCAATGATAAGCAGTAAGTCTGTAAAAATGCATGAAATCATTGTTCAATTGAAATGGATCACCGATTTAGTTAATCCTGGAGCACCACTGAAACATGTCCATGGTTTAACATTCTTGCAGCTTTAAGAGAAAAAAATTCCTCTATGCACACTAGTATCTGCAAGAACGCTACCTCATATCTATATATCTATACATGGGATGTTCCTTACACCTAGCAATTGGTATCCATCATATTGACAATGTTCTAATAGTAACAGTGTTTTTTTTCCCACAAAAGAGCTTTCAGTCACAAGTAGCAGAAATATAAATTGATATGTTATGTTCGGGAAGGCACATAAATGTTATCTATATCTTAAAAAGATGCAAACACATTGATCATCAAATCCACTTTTCAGGATTTTTACTATTGAAACTATATGAGAATATGCACCAAGCCTTATTGCTTACAAGGTTATTCATTACAACATTGCTTGAAATAGTGAAAATAGAGTTATAATTTGTCTATTGTAGAAATTTCACTAAATAAATTATGGTATATCCATACAATAGACTATGAAACCATTAAAAATGGGATTGTTGTATAATAATTATATACAAAAATTATGCCTGTTTTAGCAAAGAAGTAGATTATAAGAAATGCGTTTCTAGATATCTCAATGTATGCTTGTACACATATACACACAGAAACTGATGACTGGATCTATATATTCCACAAACATATGATGATGTATAGGTATTAGGATTATAAATAGAATATGTTTTCTCTGCCTATTTCTAAATTTTCTATGATTAACAGGTCGCCATTAGTATCTTTAGAGTTTCAGAAAACCAAAGCAAAGCTAGTTCATACCAAAAAATATATATATTTGGGGGCTCATATAACTGAAGAGCCAGATAAGCTTCTTTACAGGCAAATTTCCATCTTATAAATGGAGGGGATTCATATTTCAATAGTGAACAAAAGTGAAATTTTTCAGTGTGGTTGATTAACTAACTCACACAGAAAGTGATGTTAACTGTTCTACCCTCTCCATTCTCTGCTCTGCTTCTGTGTTGTTGATCCTTTTCTCAAGCATTTTCTACCCTTGCAACTGCAAGATGGCCCTGGAAATTTCCAAGGCTCTAGGCTTCTTTCTTTAAGCCCAAAGGGGGAAAGAGAGCCCATGTCCCAGCATCCCAAGCAAAAGTCTAGAGATTCCAATAAGACGTACAGGTTTTAAAGTGCTCACTCGAAACCCCCTCTCTGTTAAAAGATGTCAGTTTATGTGCTGACAGGATTAAACAATTCCAGGTCACCTCTAGGAGCTGAGTGTGGCATCAATCTCATGCAAACCACTTAGCTGAGACTAGAAAAGAGGGCAATTTAGTTTCTGAAAGATATCACAGGGCTGCTCCTAGAAGAGATAAAAAGTCCTGACAGAAGAAGCATAAACATCTACTGTGAACATGTAAGATATCGGTAATATTAAAAAAATAAAAATTAGTATGGTAAGCTATACTTTTTTGTCTCACAAAACCATCTGGATCTTAAGGACATGAAGCAATTTCCCACTCTTTCAAAAGCAGGCAGCCTTCTGGAGCTAGCCATCAATAAAAGAGTGCAGTCATTACAATTCATCTGTAACTTACACTTTGTATACCTCCCTACTTTTCAAGGTTTAAGCTTTCCCCAAGATTCCCTCTGGAATATGCTCCTCAGCCATGCCCAACACAGACAGTGCCTCCTGTTTTCAACACTCATTTATGCTACTTGATCAACAAGCTTCAGAGCTTCCCAATTATCCTTTAAAAGATACACATGACCAGGTGCTCTAACTAATATCACTAACAGCTCTGGTTTGGTGGTGGTTTAGTCTCTAAGTCATATCCGACTCTTGCAACCCCTATGGACTGTAGCCCTCCAGGCTCCTGTGTCCAAAGGATTCTCCAGGCAAGAATACTGGAGTGGGTTTCCATTTCCTTTCCAGAGGATCTTTCCCATCCAGGAATCAAACTCCAGTCTCCTGCATTGCAGGCAGATTCTTTACTGACTGAGCTGTGAGGGAATCCCAACATCTCTCCATAGAAGAGAATGTAATTTGTGTTAAGTGAAGATTAATTCTAACAATGACTCTACCAGGTAGGTGTTATTATTCCCATTTCTAACTAAATTTTCATTAAGTTAGACAAGGCTGTGATCCATATGATCAGTTTCTTTAGTTTTCTGTGATTATGATTTTCATTCTGTCTGCCCTCTGATGGGTAAGGATAAGAGGCTTATGGAAGCTCCCTGATGGGAGAAACTGATTGTGGGGGAAACTGGGTCTTGTTCTGATGGGTGTGGCCATGCTCAGTAAATCTTTAATCCAACTTTCTATTGATGGGCAGAGCTGTGTCCCCTTCCTGTTGTTTGGCCTGAGGCCAAAGTATGGTAGGGGTAATGAAGGTAATGTCAACCTTCATCAAAAGGACTTGTGCGTGCACTGTTGTGTTCACACTCAGGTCACCATCCACCCACACCTCTGCCTGAGACTCCTGGACACTCACAGGCAAGCCTGGCTCAGTCTCTTGTGGGGACACTGTTTCTTTCTCCTGGCTCCTGGTACACATAAGGTTTTGTTTGTGCCCTCCAAGAGTCTGTTTCCCCAGTCCTGTGGAAGTTCTGTACTCAAATCCCACTGGCCTTCGAAGTTAAATTCCCTGGGGGTTCTCAGTCCTTTTGCCAGAACCCCCAGGTTGGGAAACCTGTTGTGGGTCCTAGAATTTGTGGGTCCTACTGCGAGAATTTATTGGTATAATTGTTTCATAGTTTATGCGTTGTCTGTTTCATGGTTCTATGGTGGGGCTGATGGCAACCTCCTCCAAGAGGACTTATGCCACACTGCGTGACCCAGGTCTGCTGAAGCCAGAGCCCCTGTCTCTATGGCAGGCCACTGCTGACCCGTGTCTCTGCAGGAGACATTCCAACACTCAAAGGCAGGTCTGACTCAGTCTCTGTGGGCTGCTCAGTTTCCCGGCGGTGCCACGAGAGCACAGTCCCAGGTGTGCCTTGTGTCTCCTCTGGGAAGCTGATCTCAGGCTGTGGTGCTCCTGGCAGATGTCAACCATCCAGGATACCAGGAAGAAATGGTTAGCAACTGGGAGCCTGCTCATACACAGATTGGTGGAAGATGTCATCTCTGTAGCCGAGATTGCAGCAGTCCCTTGCCTTCCAGCTCTGGCTGTCCCATTCCTGCCTCTTTGCCTCCGGGGAGGGATACAACAGCAGGCTTGCTCTCTTTTTGTGTTTTGGTGAGTGTGCCACGGGTGACCATGTGGTGTCAGAGCTTTTCAAAGATCATGGCATCTGGTCTCATCACTTCATGGCAAATAGACAGAAAAACAGTGGAAACTGTGACAGACTTTATTTTCTTGGGCTCCAAAATCACTGCAGATGGTGACTGCAGCCACGAAATTAAAAGACGTTTGCTTCTTGGAAGAAAAGCTATGACCAACCTAGGCAGCATATTAAAAAGCAGAGACGTTGCCGGCAAAGGTCTGTCTACTCAAAGCTATGGTTTTTCCAGTAGTCATATATGGATGTGATAGTTAGACCATAAAGGAAGTTGAGTGCTGAAGAATCAATACCTTTGAACTGTGGTATTGGAGAAGACTCTTGAGAGTCACTTGGACTGCTAAGAGATCAAACCAGTTAATCCTAAAGGAAACCAGCTCTGAATATTCATCAGAAGGACTGATGCTGAAGCTGAAGCTCCAATACTTTGGCCACCTGATATGAAGAACTGACTCATTGGAAAAGACCCCTATACTGGGAAAGATTGAAGCCAGGAGGAGAAGGGGATGGCAGAGGATGAGATGATTGGATAGCATCATTGACTCGATGGACATGAGTTTGAGCAAGCTTTGGGTTTTGTTTTCTTTTGTTCTGAGTTTTCATTTTTTTCCTTTGGCCTCCTGGCTTTTTCCTTTCCTTTTCTTTTCTCATCCATCGGCCAGCGTGGGCCTTCTCCCTGTGTCATCCCCCTAGGAAGGGCCCTCCTGCAGCATGCGTCCAGGGCCAGAGGTTGGGCCTACAGATGGGGTGGGAGCCTCCTCCACCTCGGGCATCAGACCTGGGGAAGGGGCTTTTAAAAAATAATAACAAAAGAGGAAAAAAGTGAAGTTTTTGGCAGTTTCTACCCACTCATCGTTGAGGGCTGCAAGGTTTTGCTGATCATGGTTCCTTAGGAATGTCTCCTTGCCAGCAGGCCTAAGACCCAGGCCCACTGAGAGCGGAGCCCCTCCCAGTCCCCAGGCTGCCCCATGCAGGGGCTGGTCCAAGAGGAGGCTGCAGAGAGCTGGGCAGCCACCATCAAGAAGCCCCTTTTGGGGCCAGAACTCCTTTGCCAGAGTGGATTCCTCAAGATGGGACTTCGTAACTAAAGCAGTTGCAGTTGTATTTTTTTTACAGCTTTTTTCCCAGAAATGATTTGTAATGTATATGCAGCACTTTGCCCTGATATGTGTGCTCTACAATAAAAACCAAATCTAATGTATTTTGAAAAAAAATATATTATATATTTAATATGCCAGGGAGGCCTGGCATGCTGCAGTCCATGGGGTCACAAAGAGTCAGACACAGCTAACAGGCTGAACTGACAGATAACTGAATTAGGAAGAAGATTCAGAAAATTTCAGTCTTTCAAGGTTAAATTTTTAGCAAATGGCTACAGCCAAGAGTCAATCTCAGTTCATCTGGAATCAGAGTTTTGTCATAACCCCATGATGCACTATGCCCCAGGGCACAAAGTAAGCCTTGCACCGTGACCAAAGGATCTGAAATCACGGCAGAAGTCCTTGTTAGCATGAAGAATAAGAGGAACTCTTCCTAATTTGTATTGCCATTCCACCAAGCTGAAATAATTGACATTTAAACATTTCTTAAAAAGTCTTTTTGTTTCAGAATTACTTAAATTTCTATCCCTAATACTATCTTCCAAAGTGTGTCTTTGGGTTTGGCTGTCTCTGTAATTATAACTTTCAGCAAATTCATAATGAATGCCAATGCAAACCACATCTGGTTTCTGAGCATTTAGTGCTCTTGAATAGACTATTTTTCTTTTTTTGAGAGGGGGAGTAAATTACTCTACACGTTAGAATATGTAGTCCAGGCTCCAGATTTAAGGAGCAGGGGGACTGGAATCAAGATTATACTCACAGAATGAACAAAGTCACCATGTTTTCAATGAAATATGTATTCAGAAAACAATCTATTTATAGAATTATAGAACATTAGAGACTAAAGTGATATATTACAAGTAAGAACATTCAGTTCTGTTCAGTTCAATCGCTCTCTCGTGTCTGATTCTTTGTGACCCCATGAACTGCAGCATGCCAGCCCTCCCTGTCCATCACCAACTCCCGGAGCTTATTCAAATTCACATCCATTGAGTCGGTGATGCCATCCAACCATCTCATCCTCTGTCATCCCCTTCTCCTCCAGCCTTCAATCTTTCCCAGCATCAGGGTCTTTTCCAATGACTCAGTTCTTCGCACCAGGTAGCCAAAGTGTTGGAGTTTCAGCTTCAGTGTCAGTCCTTCCAATGAATATTCAGGACTGATTTCCTTTAGAATGGACTGGTTGGATCTCCTTGTTGTTCAAGGGACTCTCAAGAGTCTTCTCCAACACCACAGTTCAAAAGCATCAATTCTTTGGCACTCAGCTTTCTTTATAGTACAACTCTCACATCCATACATGACTACTGGAAAAACCAAAGCTTTGACTAGATGGACTTTTTTTGGCAAAGTAATGTCACTGCTTTTTAATCTGCTCTCTAGGTTGGCCATAGCTTTTCTTTCAAGGAACAAGTGTCTTCTAATTTCATGGCTGCAATCACCATCTGCAGTGATTTTGGAGCCCCCCAAAATAACATCTTTCACTATTTCCATTGTTTCCCCATCTATCTGCCATGAAGTGATGGGACCAGATGCCATGATCTTTGTTTTCTGAATGTTGAGCTTTAAGCCAACTTTTTCACTCTCCTCTCTCACCTTTATCAAAAGGCTCTTTAGTTCTTCTTCACTTTCTGCCATAAGGGTGGTGTCTTCTGCATATCTGAGGTTATTGATATTTCTCCCAGCAATCTTGATTCTAGCTTGTGCTTCATCCAGCCCAGCATTTCTCATGATGTACTCTGCATATAAGTTAAATAAGCAGGGTGACAGTACACAGCCTTGACATACTCCTTTCCCAATTTGTAGCCAGTCTGTTGTTCCATGTCCAGTTTTAAATGTTGTTTCTTGACCTGCATACAGATTTCTCAGGAGGCAAGTTAGGTGGTCTGGTACTCCCATTGCTTTAAGAATTGTCCACAATTTGTGGTGATCCATACATATATGAAAGTTCAGAGTTCACAGAAATGGCACCACCACAATCCAGTTCTCCCAGAGTCAAATGGATTTTTTGTTTGTTTTGTTTTGTTTTTGTTCAATCACAAAGCTAGCTGTTGAGAAAAACCTGTCTTATTAAAATGCAATACTGTCCTGTTCTTTTCAGAAGGAAAATGTATTAAAACATTAAAATGGAGCACAAGGAGTTTTCACCAAAACAATAATATGAATTTTACTTCTCAGTCTTCTATTATGTGTAAAAATCATTAAACACTAATTAAAACCACAATAATGTGCTTTGACTCATTATTTCTTTTAGTCAATGTATTTGGCTTTGTCCAAAATAATGCTCAAAATTCTCCAAGCCAGGCTTCAGCAATATGTGAACCGTGAACTTCCTGATGTTCAAGCTGGTTTTAGAAAAGGCAGAGGAACCAGAGATCAAATTGCCAACATCTGCTGGATCATGGAAAAGCAAGAGAGTTCCAGAAAAACATCTATTTCTGCTTTATTAACTATGCCAAAGCCTTTGACTGTGTGGATCACAATAAACTGTGGAAAATTCTGAAAGAGATGGGAATACCTGACCTGCCTCTTGAGAAATCTGTATGCATTTCAGGAAGCAACAGTTAGAACTGGACACGGAACAACAGACTGGTTCCAAATAGGAAAAGGAGTACATCAAGACTGTATATTGTCACCCTGCTTATTTAACTTACATGCAGAGTACATCATGAGAAACGCTGGACTGGAAGAAGCACAAGCTGGAATCAAGATTGCCAGGAGAAATATCAATAACCTCAGATATGCAGATGACACTACCCTTATGGCAGAAAGTGAAGAGGAACTAAAAAGCCTCTTGATGAAAGTGAAGCTGGAGAGTGAAAAAGTTGGCTTAAAGCTCAACATTCAGAAAACGAAGATCAAGGCATCTGGTCCCATCACTTCATGGCAAATAGATGGGGAAACAGTGGAAACAGTGTCAGACTTTATTTTGGGGGGCTCCAAAATCACTGCAGATGGTGATTGCAGCCATGAAATTAAAAGATGCTTATTCCTTGGAAGGAAAGTTATGACCAACCTAGA
>NW_011494769.1:3890178-3911467 GCF_000754665.1 Bison bison bison
GGATGTGAGAGTTGGACTGTGAAGAAGGCTGAGCGCTGAAGAATTGATGCATTTGAACTGTGGTGTTGGAGAAGACTCTTGAGAGTCCCTTGGACTGCAAGGAGATCCAACCAGTCCATTCTGAAGGAGATCAGCCCTGGGATTTCTTTGGAAGGAATGATGCTAAAGCTGAAACTCCAGTACTTTGGCCACCTCATGTGAAGAGTTGACTCATTGGAAAAGACTCTGATGCTGGGAGGGATTTGGGGCAGGAGGAGAAGGGGACAACAGAGGATGAGATGGCTGGATGGTATCACTGACTCGATGGACTTGAGTCTGGGTGGACAGGGAGGCCTGGTGTGCTGTGATTCATGGGGTCGCAAAGAGTCGGACACGACTGAGCGACTGAATTGAACTGAAGTCCAGTATATTTTTGAAAACTCAAGTAGTTTAATAGAATTTTTAAAAGCAAATAACTTCAAGATTTTAAATCTTTCCTTCACTTGTTCATCCATCATTTCATTTAGTTGTTGATATCTTAGAGTATTACTTCCCTGATTTTTCTTTGAAGAAGTAAAAATAGTATTAAGCATTTCAAATTGCATCTTCTATTTATGGGTACATTTACATATTACAAAGCTTGGTTCAAAACGGACACATTGTGAAAATGCCTGGTCTCCTACTTCCCAAAATGAGTAACTTCTTAGGCAGGTGAGATATATAGTTGACTATTTAGATGACTTTTCCAGAAAAAAATTTAGAACCACTTTATTTTGCTTATTTATGACCCCCAAAAAAGTTGAACAAAGATGCATGATCTAAGTATCCAAAGAGAGGAAACATTCAAAACAGTGGTTTGTAGCTCCCTCTTCCCCAGATCAGAAATGTAAATTATGATCCTTGTCATGCACTTCAGATTAAAGACACATGACACAAGAGTTGGCTTTAAATCCAAAGGGTCATAATGGAAAGTGTAACTTTTAAGTAATTCATCTTCCAGGACTGGTATCAGACTACTGTTATACTAGAGGAGACAGATGCAGAAAACCTGTGTCTCTAGCATCAGGGCTTTGATGTGGATTCTTCTTTTTTCCTTTTCATAAAAATGTAACTTGAAAGAAAAGAGTAGCTCTACCTCTGAAAAACGATCCGACTCTATTAAGAAGCAGACAAGGCCGTAAGTTTAAAACAAAATTTAAATGGGAGGGGGAGAAACAGCTGTAGGAATTAACCTAAAAGTTCAGTAAACCTTGCCAAGACATGTGACAGTGTTTAACTTGACCAGGGTAGGGACTCTCCTTGGAGACCTCTCCAAACATTATCAAAAGCATTCCCTTTGAACGAGGCCAACTCTTGATAATAATACAAGGGAATCAAACTCAGGCATCTCCCCGTAATGAGATTCAGATTCCTCACAGACTTGGGAGTGTTGAAGGTTTAATTACCCAGTAAAACAGGAAAAATGCATTATACAGTAGAGATAAATGAAAAGGAACACTAGAGAAACATGTTCCTCCATAAGTCATTTGGTCACGTGATTTCTTCCCCATTTCCTTTCCCTGTTATTATAGTCATTTTATTATGCTGCCCCTAAGACAGAGGGGCAAAAAAGCAAAATACTCTTAGCTTCCTCAGAGTACCTCCTGGATTGAATGTAATAGGGCACAAGTTTCTGAAATGGCTTAAAGTTTTATAAAGGCTCCTTTTTTTAGTGTTTCACAGAGGAAAAAGCTGGTCACCATCAAGTACCATAAAACCAAGTAGGCAACAAAACTGGCAAGATAACAAGAAACTGGGGTTCCCTGGTGGCTCAGTGGTAAAGGATCTGCCTGCCAAGGCAGGAGACTCAGTTTTCATCCCTGGGCCTGAAAGATCTTCTGGAGAAGGAAATGGAAACCTACTCAAGTATTCTTGCAGGAAAATTCCATGGACAGAGGAGCCTAGTGGGCTACAGTCCATAGTCCCACTCGCAAAAGAGTCAGACATGACAAAACAATGACAGCAACAAGAAACTGTGAATTGAATCTCTCTCCTCTGCCCCGGCCCCGCCCTTATCCTCTCTCTCATTCTTTACAGGAGTAATTTTTCTGTGACTTGTTACTCTTTCAAGACTATATTAATCTTTGAAAAATACCTACATTAGTTAAGACTCAGGAACAACAGTCAAGAACTAAATCACTCCTTTTCCACACCTCACCCAGGAGTTGATGGCTTTTAAGTGAATACTCCCTTTTCATTTTTCACCATGGACTCAATCCTAGCCTCTTCTCCATATCTTCTGATGCCTTAACACTTCACTTTCCTGGAAAACTTTAAGGTTTAATTTTACTTAAGAATGTGAAACCAGGTTTTGAAATAAGGATACAAAATTATGTGGTACAGATATAAGAGAGACTAGAAATTTTTCCTTCCAAACTATTGAAGAGCATTGGAATATGTTACCAAGGAAAATCATAGTGACATAAATTTCCAGAAGTTATACAATATGAGACTAATAGTAAGTTTTGGACACAAATGAATAAAATGGAAATAGAAGAGAAAAACCTTTATATTGCTGTATTTATAATTTTTCCCCAAAATGTAAAAGAATAAAATAGAACACCAACTAGGAATAAAATGGCTTTAAAACTGCATGAATGGATAACCATATAAAAACACTCCCCCAAAAACTGTTTATGATTTCTTTAGAGAGGCAATATGCACAATGAAAATTGAGGACAAAAATGTAAGAGAGGGGAAATGCCAGCTGTTTCTGTTATAGAGTAGAAAAAGATTTTTAAAACACCTAAAGCCTGATAAATGTATGTAAATCTTTTATTTGAATACTAATTGTATTAAAAGTAAAAGGAAACAAAACCTTAAAAGGAGCATATTTTAAACAGAGTACACTGTCATTCCTTTGTCTAAAGTTATGATTCTATCTAAAGAATCAAATTTTTACAGGACAACTCAGCATCTTCAGTTCTCCAGGACTATACATCATTTTTATAAGAATTCTCATGTTATAAACAAAGAAAAAGCCATCATATGCAGATGAACCTAAGATATGCCCATAGTTATTCTCACATTAAAAGTCAATGACTGTTCATTTTTCAATAACTAGAAGCTCTGAAGATATTTCCAATCATATTTGTTTCCACTTAACTGTACTCTTTTCTGTCTTCCTAAGGTAGCCTTCCCCAACATCTCCACAGCACAGAATGATCTAGCCACAAGTAGTTGCCAAATCATACCCACCTGACTGTAATTTCAGAAGTAATGACGGGCCTTACGACTATCATTACAGTAGTTCAGGGAAGAAAGTCTAACTTGGGATTTTTTGCTGCGCATGGGTTGGACCAGGCTAATTTACAGTTAGTGCAGTCAGGAACCCTGACCAAGCTGTCGCGTGTGCCCTCTCTGTTTCTGGTTGACTACAAAGTGCAGAGATTAGTGCTCATGCCATGTCAGAGAGGGTGACACGAGACTGACCTTTCTCCGTAACAGGGGGGAGACAGTACTCTCACAGCCTCTTCCTGTACGAGCTCTTTGTAGAGTGTGTAACGTATCATTACCAGGACATCACGGCCAAGGGTTGCCATTTTAGAGAATACATACAAATGGCCCAATAACGGGTTCCTTCATGCGTCAACGAAAGGCGGTAAAAGTAGCTTTGTTTGTGTCCTTTGTATCTGATGTACTGGAACTAGAGTGCTTCCTTGACCTTTGTATTGTCATTCCTGTCTCTCACACAATGATACAATTGGGCTAAGCAAGAAGAAAAATTGTTTGTAGAAATCCGTGGTAACAGTGTTGTCTCATCTGGTCGATCAGGGACCAAATGTGTCATCTACTGCCCATTCACATTGATCTAAATGGGAATAAATTCAGGACTACCCATTCCCTCTGCATGTGAAACTGGCCTAGCAGGCTAAGGGCTGGGGC
The DNA here is from genome assembly GCF_000754665.1 of Bison bison bison. Taxonomy (NCBI): domain Eukaryota; kingdom Metazoa; phylum Chordata; class Mammalia; order Artiodactyla; family Bovidae; genus Bison; species Bison bison. Next base: position 3,894,082 of record NW_011494769.1, read on the forward strand.
TCTAGTCTCAGTGTAGCCACTGCTTTATCGTGCCCTCCATTATGAAAGCTTGGACTTCAGTACAAGTGGAATTAACACTATTACCTCAGCCTCAGGGCTGGTTACAGGACAAAGAGATGATGTTAGGTCATGAATACAATTATACACAGAGAGTTTGAAGGCAGAGTATTCCAACCTAGAAAATTCCTGTGTCCTTTGTCATTCTAAGGATGCATTTCAAAGCAAAGGCAAGGCTGATTCCTAAAACTATAGTGAGCATGTTTCTCTGATTCTCTAGCATCTATTGCCTCTTTTAGGCAACAGCCTGGATTTGGGTCATCTCCTTCTGCCCTCCACTCAGGCCAAGTATTGGGATGAGGCTGTACTTCTATCTCCACAGTGGAGTTTGTACCAAAGGCCTGAGCCAATCTGTGGGTGGTATTTTCCTGGTCAAAAGGACTAGAACAGGAGAAACTTAAATGTGTACATTGTCATACAAGCTTTTACAGACCTAGAGTTTGAATCCAGTTCATTGATTTGGGTAGGATTTTCATCTGTTATCCCTATCAGAGAGAACAGGACTTATGACTTCAAGTGTCCAAGCACATCTAAAGTTAGTAGATTACTGTTAGAAACCATGTAATATATTTTGTTGGCAGAACATAGGCTTACACATTGCTAAAAATATTAAATAACAATCTAGACTGAGGTGTCTTTATAAAACTCAACTGCTAAATAAAAGCTCTGGGCAAGATATTCGGTTTTATTATTTTGAAATAATCTCAGAGGGAAAGAATCCTGAGGAGATGCTTTAAAATCAGATATGAATATAATTAATAATATTCTTCAGTGATATTGCTAGTTCCTTATTTTTATCTAAAAATGATAGATTTCCAGCTAAAAATGTTTTTTGTGACTGAATATATTCTTTGATTCTAGAAAGCTCATCAAGGCAGTTTTTATAGTCATGAGCAGAACATGAGATAATGCCATTAATTATGCTCCAAAAATTAAAAGAGCCTATCATTTCATTCACACTAGGCTGAAGTTTGGTTTTGTTCTAATTTTTTGAACCTTTTTGTTATGAAATATATATACAAAAAGCCTGGGAAAAGATATAAAGCTCAATGATTTTTTATAAGCTGAGCACATGTGCACTACATCAAGAATTAATATGTTGCCTGTGCCATACACATGCCCCTTCATTTCCCTTCTCAATCACTACTCCTTCCTATTCATTATCTGTTTCATAGCCATTTGCTGATTTTTATATTATGGTAAGTGGCTGTTTTCTTGTACCTTTATGTCTAAGTCTGTATCCTTAAGAGAGGGTGGCTTCATGTTCAGTCGTGTCTGACTTTTTGCAGCCCCTTGGACTGTAGCTCGTCAGGCTCCTCTGTCCATGGAATTTTGCAGGCAAGAATACTGGAGTGGCTTGCCGTTTCCTACACCGGGGGATATTCCCAACCCAGGGACTGAACCCACATCTCTGGTGTCTCCTGCATTGGCAGGCAGGTTCTTTACCAGCCTGCCAATGCACCTTATGCATAAGGGAAGCCCTTATACATCCCTAAACCCCATAGTTTATTTTTGCCTGTTTTATAATTTTATTTAAATAGAATTTAGAGTATATGCTCTTTACCTAGAATTCTTTTTTCATTTGTTATTGTCTTTGTGATATTCATTCATGTTGTTATATGTAATTTTAGATTATTTTGCTGACATATTTTCATTATTCCTGAGTGACAGTTTGTTTCTAGTTTTTGTCTACTACTAAAGTTTACAGTATTGTAAAGAACATCCCTATTAGATCAGATCAGATCAGATCAGATCAGTTGCTCAGTCGTGTCCGACTCTTTGTGACCCCATGAATTGCAGCACGCCAGGCCTCCCTGTCCATCACCATCTCCCGGAGTTCACTGAGACTCACGTCCATCGAGTCAGTGATGCCATCCAGCCATCTCATCCTCTGTCGTCCCCTTCTCCTCCTGCCCCCAATCCCTCCCAGCATCAGAGTCTTTTCCAATGAGTCAACTCTTCGCATGAGGTGGCCAAAGTACTGCAGTTTCAGCTTGTCTTTTGAAACACAGACATGCATTTTTCTTGCTTATATACCCAGAGATAGACTTGAGTTATTAGTAGGTGAAAAGGCACACTAGGATTTCCAGTCCATGTCTCTATAACTCCAAAACCAATACAAGGCATTCAATTTCTAGTATGTATAATATTAATAGAGATTAATAGATTATATTTTGATAACGTTGTACTTTGCACTTGGCATATCAAGACAACTCACTTTAAATAATAATGATACATAATATCAATAATTTTCTTCATTATTAGAGAGGTCAAAAGATCTAAACATTGAGCAAAACCAGGGAGGTGATTTTTTTCTTGTGTAGTATTATCACATCAGAGCAATTCCTGAGGTTTTTATCTTTTCTGATCTTAAGACAGACAGATGCAGTAACCAACGAGTGTTTCGCATTTTATATTTTAGTAAATCAATACAATCAAAATATTGTAGACCTACATTTTAAGTTGCTATGTCTGTTGGTCTCAGGGTCCTGGACATCTGAACTGAACTAACCACAGGCCAAATAAAAAATGTTATGATATCTGTGAAGGGATTACATAAAGATTGCTTGACTCATGAGATACTAGTCAGTAAAGACAATGTTACTCTGAGCCCTAATCTCATGGAATAGTCATCTGCGAGTCTTTGGATCTACCATTTTGATTTTGGATGTTCTATACTTTTTAAATGAAATTCACAATTGTCATTTTATGCATCGCCTGGATGTTCACTTCATCCTTTTAAGAAACCCAAGCTTAAAGTTGCCAGATAAAATACAGGACACCAATTAAATTAGAATTTCAGAGAAAAAAGAAAGAAAGTGAGTCACTCAGTCATGTCTGACTCTTTATGACCCCATGGACTGTAGACTGCCAGGCTCCTCCATCCATGGGATTTTCCAGGCAAGAATACTGGAGTAGGTTGCCATTTCCTTCTCCAGGGGATCTTCCTGACCAAGGGATCGACCCCAAGTCTCCCGCATTGCAGGCACACTCTTTACCACCTGAGGCACCAGGGAATTCCAGAATTTCAGAGAAGCAACAAATAATTTTTTTTGTATAAATATGCAATATTTTTATTTGCTCAATCTTGCAGCCCTATCCACACATAATCTTTTTCACCCTGATCTGCCTTTACAGTCTCTATACACTTTTACCTATCTCATCATGACTTTTTAATATTAATTCAATTTTAAATATGAATTAAGAGGTCCTATACTCCTCACTATTCTTGATCTAATGACAAAATAACAGAACTGACTTTGAATATCACCTCCTTTGACAACTTCAACATTCATGTTAAAAGATCTTCAAAATGATATCTAGAGTTTATTAATATATAAGCCAGATGTCAGATGGGAGTCTCTATGCCTCTAGAAAATTAATGAACTTGACTTAATCATTGTCTATTTCTTCGCTGTCCCAGTGAAATGGGACATACAAGCTCCTTGCCAAAATTTTAGCACACCCCTGAGGACTTGATTTTCATGTCACCTTCTTGCCCCTGGGCACCTATCTCTTTATTTATTAATTCAAATGCTGCCCCATAGAGACTCCCAAATATACTCAACCTCCTATCAACTTCTACTAAAAGAATCCATGAATGCAAACTTTTCACAGGAGAGTAAATTTAACTTTACATCAGATAGATTCTATAACAACAATGCAAACCACTTAAACAGTAATATTTTATTTTTAAAATAATAATACTCATGTAACATTCCTATACCATTAAAACTCCTGACTTCCATGGGGTTTTACTCCATTCAACTAGTCCAGAACTTTCACCACCTTACCTAGTATGAAATTGTTTTTCTACCCTTGGCTCACTGACTTCTAAGCCCTTAGATGATGTATCTTCTACCATTTGTATCTAAATATATGTATAAATATAAAAATAAAGCAAGTATTAACATTTATATAAAAAGAATGTATTAAAGTTATTTCTAAACAAAAGCAGTTTTATTTTAAAATAAACTGATGTTTGCTGTCAAAATATCAGCATTTTACCTTCTCATTTATAAAATTAATATATTTACAGTCTTGTACATGGATGTAGGAAGAATAATTTGCTGTGATTTTTCCAGAGAATAATTTAGAGTTAAGTGTAAAATGAGTAAAAAATATGTATTTGCTGTGATCAAGAATTTCCACTTACAAAAATTCACACCAAGGAGATAGTTATGAGTAGATATAAAAATTCACTATATGGATATAGATTGCATTACTGTTTGTAACAGTGAAAAATCATAAACAATGTAAATATCTAATAGGGGACTGACTAATAATTTTTATTCATAAAGTAAAATACTATTAAGCTATTAAAATATCATATAGAGTAAGATTTAATTTTAATATGAAAATAGATTTTGATATAGTAAGTGGAAAAAAGAAGTTTCAAAAACACATAAGATGTAATATCATTTCTTTTTAAATCTTACCCAAAACGCATGTTATATATCAAATTAACTTAGTCACCTCTGATGCTGAAATAAAATGCAATTTATATTTTTGTCTTAGTGTTTTCTGATATTTTCTAAATTTTTACAATATATATAATTCTATTACAAAAATAATAATTACATTCTGATTAAGAGGCATATGACTTTTCATTATTAATTCAATTTTCAAATGCTTCCATTCCCTGTTTGTCTTTAACTAATAATATTAATGTTGTGATCCCCTTTATCAGAAAAAAAACCCTATTTTTACTGATGCAAAAAAAAAATTCCAAGTTATTATTGGCACCTACACTTTATTATACATGACATAAATCATTATTGTCGAGGGTTATGTGTCAAATCATCAACACTGCATATGAGTATAGAGGTATACTGAATGCACTTGCTGACTGTGAATGCATTATAAAGTGTACATTGATTTCCTAAAGAAAAAGATTTCATTTAAGAACCCTGCATGGCCATCTGTCCACAACTTCCTTTAACAAAATGTTTTGAGCACCTGCTATGCACCAGGTAAAGTTCACACACCAAAAAAGATACCAACAGAAATCTCAGTCCTTTTTCTCACACAACTCATAATAGTAGAAGATAACAGACATGACAAAAATATATATTATTTTAAAATTACAGGTGAGTGACATTCAGAGAAATAAAGCAGAAAACAGTGCAGGCAGAGTAGGAGGGATTCTTACTACTTCCCATAGGGCCACTAGGAAAGGCCTCCCCGCCAGATGGCTTCCGAGCCGAGGCCAGAATGAAGACACGAGAAGTCATAGAGAATCTGACAAAAGCAAAGGCTCAAGGAAGACCAAGGAATCCCACTGAAGTGGAATTGCATGCACTTTTACAATCAAACGCACTGTTAATAGACTCTGAGTAACTTTAAAAGCTGTTTCTATTTTCCTTTCAATACCTCTTGGTGAGCAGTGTCTATCCTCACTATTCTTCATGATTCTTCTCTTAAAAATTGTGGATAATTGTTATTTTCTTTCTACCTCATCCGGCTATCATTTACCATACTCAACAGCATCTTCTCTGAGTAGCAAAAAACCATGCCTTCACTATCATAATATTTACTTTATCTATTTGGCTTTGAACTGCCTCAGAGTGAGTTATCAAAATAAAATTCATGGAGTTGAATAGGTTATAATACATAAAACAGGAACTGTTGTTAGTAAGCATCATGATTTTAAAATACCAGCGTAAAGTCACCTAAACTCATTTAAAAAATACAACCACTGATCTAGGAGCCAAAAAGCAGATTTCACTCTTTTTCTAAAGGTTTTCTTGCAGAGAAAACTCATTAAGATTGGGAGAAGATAGGGCAGTTTTTCAGTAGGGGTGCCGAGTTCTACACAAAAAGATTCTGCTTTCTGTCCTCCTGAGACTCTACAACATGAAAGCAAGAGGAGGAACTTGGCATCTGAGTTACAAACGTTTGGTCAATTGCTGTCCAACACAAAGTAAAGCTCTTCTCAATCCCTAGAAGCTTCTAGTGAGCCAAACTTCACCTGTTTCCTTGCTCCTTATTTTGAGCTACAAAAGTCCCCTCATGCTGTTGTTTAATAGCTCAATCATGTCCGACTCTTTGCAATCCCATGGATTGCCGCATGCCAAGCTTCCCTGTCCTTCACTATCTCCCATAGTTTGCTCAATCTCATGTCCATTGAGTGAGTGATGCCATCCAACCCATCTCGTCTTCTGTCCTCCGCTTCTACTCCTGCTTTCAATCTTTTGCAATATCAGGGTCTTTTCAAATGAGTCAGCTTGTCACATCAGGTGGCCCAAGTATTGGAGCTACAGCTTCAGCATCGGTCCTTCCAATGAATGTTCAGGACTGATTTCCTTTAGGTTTGACTGGTTTGATCTCCTTGCAGTACAACAGGCTCACAAGAGTCTTCCCAAACACCACAGTTCAAAAGCATCAGTTCTTTAGTGCTCAGCCTTCTTTATGTTCCAACTCTCACAACCATACATGACTACTGGAAAAACCATAGCTTTGACTAGATGGACCTTTGTAGGCAAAGTAATGTCTCTGCTTTTTAACATGCTGTCTAGGTTGGTCGTAGCTTTTCTTCCAAGGAGCATGTGTCTTAATTTCATGGCTGCAGTCACCATCTGCAGTGATTTTGGAGCCCCATAAAATAAAGTCTCTCACTCTTTCCACATCTATTTGCCATGAAGTGATGGGACTGGATGCCATGGTCTTAGTTTTTGAATGTTGAGTTTTAAGCCAGATTTTTCACTCTCCTCTTTCACCTTCATCAAGAGGCTCTTTAGTTCTTCTTCACTTTCTGCCATAAGGGTGGTATCATGTGCATATCTGAGGTTATTGATATTTCTCCTGGCAATCATGACTCCAGCTTGTGCTTCATCCAGCCCAGCATCTCTCATGATGTACTCTGCATATAAATAAGCAGAGTGACAATATACAGCCTTAACATACTCCGTTCCCAATTTAGAACCAGTCCATTGTTCCATGTCCAGTTTTATCTGTTGCTTCTTGATCTGCATACAAGTTTCTCATACTGAGTCAACATCTAGTCTTGATGACTCTTTGTGACCGGCTATAATTTTATACAGTGAAATGGAAAAATGACCCAATAGCTCTGCTAGAATGAATTATTTTGAAGAATGTTTCATCATTACATGTAGTGTTATGTGCAGTCATTATGAGTGGATAATAAGGGTGTGCTCATCTGCGTGTCTCATCAGGAAAACAAGAGAAAGTAGACATTTGGGTATACCTGTTCAGTCCTCTTAGCCAAAGGGATTCTCTAAGGTTGGGATTTTATAAAAACAACAGCAGGATCATTTAAAAGGACTGAACTTACACTATGGAATCAACCAAAGACAGATTATTAACTAGTTATCTGAAGAAGAAAAAGGCAAGTATAAGTGTGGATATAAGTACAGATGGGGAATGGGGGTGGTTAACTGCTGAGTTAACTCTGCTCTAGATTTTGGTGTAAGCCTTCATGGGTATGGCAGAGGGTCACATGTCTGTCCTGTGATTTTTGGATTCTGTTCCTTTTCTTATTTCTGTGTTATTTCCTTTTCCATCTTGTGCAGATTAGAACTGTGAAAGCTTCAATTCTTTATTTAGGGAGAATTTTATCTTTATTTTTTATATTAATTTTTATCAGAGTATAGTTGCTTTACAATATTGTGTTGGTTTCTGCTGTAAAGTGAACCAGCTATATGTTTACATATATCCTCTTTTTTTCCATTTCCTTCCCATCTAGGTCAGCACATCATTGAGTTCACTATGCTATTCAGTAGATTTTCACTAGTTATCTATTTTGTACATAGTATCAGTAGTATATATATGTCAATTGTTCTTTTTAGACTTCTCAAAGATGCCCCTGAAACTTCTGTTAATGCTTTCCACACCTGTAACTGTAGGAGTTTCTCTACTGTTCAGAGAAAAGAGACATCTGGACTAAGCTGCTGTGTGAAATACTCTTCTCCATCTACCAAGAGACATTTGTTCTATCAATTTTACTGGCTGTATCCTTGGAATAAAAAGCAAACTCCTTTGGTTGGATTATGACTTTAGTAGAGTTTTGCATTTAGCTACTTCATTCCTTACTAATTTAGAGCCACAAAAGCATGGCTGAACTATCTGGAGATGGATCTACACAAAGATTAATGAAACAGAGGCTAGAAAGAGTTCAAGTCTGGGACTCTGAGCAAGTATGCCTCGCTGACTCCTCGTGACCCACATTAGTTCAGAATCTAGCCAGGCTTCATATAATACCTTCATTATGCTCCGTTTATTGATAAAACTAAAATGTGGGTGTGTACAGTGAAGTGAGCTCCCCATTTGGGTTTTGAAAAAGACAGACAGGCTATCTGGTCTCATAGAGCTCATGGTCTATCTTATGGGTTCATGACTTCTTGCATTGTTTAGAATATATTGACAAAAAGTGAGAATTTTGAAATCTGTAGCAAAATGAGTAGGTAATGAATACCCCAAGATTTTCTTTGAGATACTATTATTGATAAAACAGTTTATATGAGATTCATTTCAGATTCTAGGTATGTGTTCAGATGTCTAGGATATTATTTACCTAAAATATACCAGTATTTTACTTGTATTTGCCTGGTGAAATGAAGTCTGTTTTTTATATCTCCAAACAAGTCTTATAGAATATTTTTCAGTTTAAATAGTTCATGATGTCAGCATATCAGAAGTTTAAATGTACTCAGTTAAGAGTCTTTCTAATAGGGCTCAATAGGGCATGTAACCAAGCAGAATTTTGCCGACTTTAATCTTAAGCTTTATAGTAAAAGTTCACTATATCTATTTAATGCAAGAGAATGTGAACCAGCAATACATTATTTTGTACGTTATATATTTATGAGGCCTGCTTATCCAGAACGCACAGCCCAATTACAACTCTAGCCAGAGACCTTGCTTTTGGATTCATGTTTTCTCCTGGTGTACAGCTGTACAGCTGTAAACCACAAATGAAGTTTCTAATGTTAGACAAGGTGTATCCATTAGTTCCGCTAAAAAGCCCTAACCACCGGAGCTCATTGATTTTTAGTTTCATATATCTTTAATGAGGAGATTAAATACTTGTTTAGGAAGCAGAGCCTAGCTTAAGTGGTGTTTGTTCCTTCAGCATGTACAGCTGAAGACCTCCATAATCCCTCCCATAGGTCATACCATGACAAGCCTTTTTACCCTAAAACATAAAGTACTTTTGTAATTGTATAAAAGGAGCATATCATAATCATTTTAAGAAAATTCAAAATTAATAACCATGGGAGAGACAACAAATATTTCTAAGTGTCTGGTATCTGAGCATATCTTCTAGGATGTCTATTACTGCTGCTGCAGCTAAGTCACTTCAGTCGTGTCCAACTCTGTGCAACCCCATAGACGGCAGCCCACCAGGCTCCCCCGTCCCTGGGATACTTCAGGCAAGAACACCAGAGTGGGTTGCCATTTCCTTCTCCAATGCATCAAAGTGAAAAGTGAAAGTGAATACTAATTATCCATAAATGCCTAGCAAAACCCCAAGTCCAGTTCTCAAATGAGGATAAAGTATTATCTTGATCATGAATTGATTAAGACTATGGAATTGGTTGCTGTTGACTTGGGGTAAGAGAAATTCTTAACTCCAGGTCAAAAGTATGGGCCACCTACTTCCCCTGGGTCAAAAAAAATTAAACACTGGTCAGTACCTAGAATATTTCTTAAGTATATATAATAACTACAAAATAACTGTAGTGAGAGATTACAACAATTCAGTGTTGGTGACTTAAACAGAAGTGGATCAGAATAAGGATTATTAAGCACATTGCCCAACTGATTATACATTGTAACACTAAAGTATAAGATGCTGCAAGTCCTTTAAAATAGGATCAAGCAGAGTGATATTAGCATTTTCTGCATGCAGAGCCTTTTGTGTATGGTAAGCAAACCATACTCTAAGAGATGTGCTGCAGGTCCCTAGGTAATCTAACCAGACAGTGGGAAGAGAAGATCAATTTATTGTTCACTCTAAAGAAAGCAAAGTTTTCTCCTTCAGGGAAAAAGCAGGGAGAAGATGGTAATGGGAGGGTGAGGGTGAAGGGAATATGGAGACAATGGAAGAAGCATGATCATCCAGGGAAGACAATTAGTTGAAATGTATCTGGTTCCCTTAGAAAATGTCTTCTCACACCTTTAGCAGCATTGTGATTGGCTCTCCACAACACTGAGGCAATTACTCGTAATTTCTCAGTACAAAATTATTTTTATTTTAATAATCTATATAATTCTAAAGTGGGTCATTTAAAGAATTTTATTTAGAGGCTATAGCAGCAAGAAAAGATAGGAAGTGCAAAAAACAATAATTCTCAATTGATGGAGGGAGTTTGTAACAAATACAGAGAAAGGTAATACCCCCAATAGGATGAACTTTTTAAAATTCACTAAGAACAACACAAATATCCTCCAACAAAAATAGGCAAATGACAGGGTTATGAGCAAAGAACATGAAAAAAGTCTAAAGCCAATAAGCATTCTTTAAAACATTAAACCTTTCATACTTTTAAGGAGTATTTCTGCAAAAAATGATTTGACAGTTAATATCAGAATCCTTAAAATGTTCAGGACTTTTGGCCCAAAGTATCCAGTCTATGGAAATTCATCCAAATAAAATAATTAGAACTATTTCTACCTATAGAGAAACTATAAACTAAGAGGTTTGGAAATTCTAAACACCTAACAGAAAAAGGAATACTGAAATAAACTATTTATATTTATTTAATGAAGTATTCTTCATCCAGTAAAATTACACTGAATAACAATTTTAATGACATGAGAAAATGCTCATGATATAACTTATGTGAAGAAGGCACTTATTTACAGGATGATGATAACTGTGGAAGAATATACATAGAAAAAAGAAAAGGAAATATCTCAATATTTTAACAGCAGTAATATCAACAGTGTGGAAATTCATGTGTAATATTTTTTCTTTATAACTTCCTTTCTAAGTTTTGTAAAATGAGCATGCATTACTTCTAATTTAAGAAAGAAATAACAACCAAAATATCTAAGAAATACATAATCTTCTAAGAAGAGCAGAAACACAGTTAAATTTGACAAGTATCTGACAATATCACAGGAATTTTTGCGAAATCAAAATATTACTTTAGCTAAGATAAATCATTTGAGCTACCTAGGAGAGCCTGAATGTTCAAAAATAATAAAATATTCCTACACCATGAAGATTTTATATTCATGAAAATTTTCCACATGTAGAATATTAAATACCCTCCACATTAATTCTTGCTCATTTCAGAAGTAATTTTCAGCAAACGTAGTAACTCAGAACTTTTTTTCTTTCATATACATAGATAGGCTAATCTATTATTGTATATAATGAATCAGTGTGCCATTGTGCTTATGCTAAGTCATTTCAGTCATGTTCAACTCTTTGTGACCCCATCTGTAACCCACCAGGTTCCTCTGTCCAAGGGATTTTCCAGGCAAGAATATGGGAGTGGATTTGAGTTGCCATTCCCTTCTCCAGGGTATCTTCCTGACCCAGGGATCGAACCGAGGTCTCCTGGCATTGCAGGTAGATTCTTTACCATCTGAGCCACCGGGAAAGCCTCATGAGCTATCATTCAGCGTTAAAGAAATACTAGGTATTGAGGGTCCATGACAAGTCAACTATTTATTTTTAAATACAATGCTCGGGTTATGTTTGAAGGAGATATACGTTCACCATATTTTTCAAGAGAAAAGCCTCAAAAGATGATCTGAAAGGAACTGGCTGCATAGCTAGTACTACAACCCAGGTTCAAAATTCTCCACTTCTAACAGGCATGATTGATCCAGAGGCTGAGACCGTGCAGTGGTTCAACATTCATGTTTAATCTTTGCACAGGTTTCAAGAAGCCTTAATTCCATCCTCATTTTCTTCTTTCTTCTTATTCAGCTAAAAACACTTTAGAAGATGGCTCAGAAAATTATCTTTTGCATGCCCTAAAGGCATAACAATAATGCCCTTTTCTACTGAGCCCTGACCCCTAATATTTTTCTAGGCAAGGCCTTGAGAGAGGTAGAAAATTGAGAGGGTGAAGAGGAAAATCTTCAAAAGCAGCATGGCTCTAAATTGATACCATGTAAACCTCTCCTAGCATCGGGAAACCACTGCTGGGGGTAAATGAAATGAATTCACTGGGGCATCTAATCCTATTCCTGGAACATTTAAACGCTTTAAATGCACTGGCGAGCAAACAAACTTCAAAGCAATCATTACACCCCAGACACTGTTGCTTGTGTGGCTGAAATCTTTATGAGATTAGCCCCCCACAGGGAGGGAAGTTAAACACGGCCAGAACCACTTTGAAACTGTCAGGAGGATACCCATTTACCGGCTGAGAATTAGGGCAAATGCACCTAATTCCCAGTGTATCTCTGCCCCAGACCCAGACGTCACCCACTGAGCCTACAACTCCACTCCACTCTCTGCAGCCTTGGTTTCTCAGCTTGGAAACCAAATCAGTGCTGACAACCCTGAACCAATATAAAAAATTCAAAGTTCTTATCTTCACTTGGACAAGAGTTAAATTCTGGAAGGCAAATATTGAACGAATATTATAAAAAAGCCTACTAAGAGATTTTAGTTGTTGTTCTTTTCTTTTTTTAAGTATATGGAAAAAATGATGAGCAAAGATAGAAAATGTGTTGTTAGGGTTTTTTCCTGTCAATTTCTACTCAAGTCAAGTATTCCCCCAAAGTATCTTCCTTCCTTATCTTAGATCTTAAGTTTATAATGCAAATATATTTCTTGAATTAACCAATTTATGAATAAAATGTTTGTTATCTCCAAACTAGAAAGGTGGTTTTTATAATACTTATGTAAGTGGGGCTAAAAAAACCCACAATATTAATTCATTCAACCAATGTTGATTTGCCTACTGTAATACACAAGTAAAATTGATATTAATTTCTGTGAAGACATAAATTGAGCGGAATAATTCCATCATGGGGCTCTAGTTCAGTGGTAGGCATGAAAGGCAGTCAAATCTGAGGATTACATGTATGTGTTCTAGCTACACAAAGGTTGAACAAGTAGATGGTGATGAAGGCTTGAATATACTTTCTTTCCTTTATCTTTTCATCCCACTGAGTCAGTTTTTATTTATTCGCTGACATGATGCTGCCAAATTAATTTGGTTCCCTCTGAACATCATGGCCAAGATGTTTCTCCGTATCCTTAAACAGATTGTTCCTCTTGAGAAAAATGCTAGCATATGCTGGGTTCACATCTGCGGGGAAGCAGAGTGGCCTATTCAGGTATATGTATTTGCTGCTCCTCAATTTCATAAAAGTATTTAATCCTGTTCCCAGCGGGACTAACAGTTGAAGCATATGGCTCAGCCAAGCTAACCAGTTACCTAGACTAAGTACTTAAAAATCCCAAGCTTAATGAAAAAGTAAAAATGAGAGAGAGAGCAGCACAGATACAGTGAGAGGGAGAAGAAGAGAAAGAGAGAGAGGTTGGAAATAACTTCAAGAGGATGCAGAGCCCATCCAGTTCCTAGTATATTTTAAATTCTATATTTCATTATGCCATTCAAGCAGCAAGTATCACCCCTCAAGCACATTCTGTTAGTTCCCCAAAGATTTGTTACTTTGTTGCTTTGGGGTATAATTCTATCAGGCTGTGTAGTAAAAAATTATAAGTAAGCTCATTGTGAAAATACTGTAAGAATACTGTCTCCCATGTTTCAGGGCTCTTCTTGGGAATCCATAAGAGAAATTTATCTCTGGGCATAGAATGGAGGAAAAAATTAGAATATTCATGGGCAATGACCTGATTTGTTTTTATCTCATTAAATACTGTGAATCATAAACCTGACTGAGTCTCCTTTAAGTTGGCTGCTGAAAACTTCAGAGTCACATCCATGGCCCAATTCACTCAAGAATAAAAAAACCTGCAACATTGATGTATATACTACTTGCAATCCCAATTTTTTTTAATCTTTCTAATATTCTTCTCCTTTATTCTAATTCCTTCATCTATTTTAAATGTTGATTCTCTTTTGCTAGATCATGTGTATCTTATTACAGAGTCTTAGATCTTGTGTTGAATATAATACTTACACAAAAATACAGCCAATAATTAAATATCACCATTCTCAGAGATCCCCCTTTCCCTCTCACCCTTGGAAGACTCCAGCTTTTGTTTCCTATCTGACAATGCTACTAATATTTGCCAATCCAGCAGAAAGCTTTACACAAATGAACTGGTGTAATAGGATGTTAACCTACAATAAGAATTTGTCACATCATAGTCACAGTATGGGAGATCTGCCATTGATTTTTCAGTAAATATGGCAAATGGTGAAAAATATAGTGTGTGTTCCTCAGCACTCAATTTTTCAGTGACTGTTTTTCTCTTCTGCTGTTTTCTATTCTGCTGTCTTCAGGTGATATTTAATAAAATGCTCTCTTTTCTCACTGTATGAGTTTGTACTGACATGGCTAATAGGGCCCATACTGAAGTTGTTATCTATTTTGTCCATGAATGCATTTATAAAGCTTGCCTTTATTAGTGAGTAAAGCATGAAAGCAAATTAAATGATAAAAAAAATTACTGTGTCATGGAATTAAAGAGTAAGTATGGACCAAGACTCCCCCAGTTCATTGAGGTTATTCAAATCTTTATAAGCCAACAGATAGCTTCTTGACATCTCAAAGAGTGAAATTCAGAATATGGTGAAAGTGCATGGCAGTTATTAGAAAGTTCTTTTCATTTAGTCCAAGTTGCTCTTTTTGGAACTCAGGTACCTTTGTTTATTATCCTGTTCTCTTTTAACATTAAAAAAAAAAATTACTTTCTAATTTGAACCATTTGGAAGATCAGGTGTGATGAGGTCAGGATGTGATTGGAGAAGGCCTACTCTCATAGAAGATGGCATTTGCTTTGAAGAATCACTATGATTCACTGATCATCTGACTTGCAGAAGCTCAGGAACCTGATTTTGACAGCAAGGGGAGAATAGAATTACTGGTCACAGGCAGATACAACAACAAAGTTCTCTGAGAATAACACACAGAACTGACTTCTTGGTGGTATGACTAATGCTCTAGCTAACAGCATCTCTCTATTCTAATGTACACAGGGCATCAGAAAATCTATTATTCATTTAGTTGTTCCACAGACTTTGAACATCAAGGATGTAAAGATACCCAAGATACCAAGTCAATAAGATATATTCCTTGACTTTAAGAAATGTGTAGTCTACCAGGTAGACACAGGCATACAAACACAAATTTAATAATAATAGGGCTATATCTGAAAGTCCATACTGTGAATGTTTAAAGACATGACATCAAGTCAGACACTATAGTAGGAAAATGTAAGTTTGTGGAAGAGGAATATTTAAAATCTGCTGCCCCAAATTCCCTCTTCTATAAAAAGTGATTGATTGGATCTGATTCTTTGTATGATTATAGTTTATATGACAAGAGAAGAATCTTCTTTCCCTGTCAATTTTTCCACCTTTATCTACACATATATTCCCACTGTGAAAGCAGACAGTTTTAAAATCACAATTGCTCATCTCCTCTTGCTTAAATGACATAATTAAAAAATAAACATATTTAATGACTCCCTATTGCCTAGAGAATAAAATCCAAATACCGATATTGGGATATTATGGGAGGCCTGTATTTCCCATCTTATTTTCTTCATCTCCTTTCTGCTTACTTTATTGTTTTGCTAAGTAAATAGTTTACCTGATTTAGATAGTAAATCAGTCTCTAAATATGTATTAAACACTTACTATGTGCCAAGCCCTGAACTTATGATGGTATACAGCAGAGGAACCAATAGACCATGCTTGTTCTTTCAGCCTAGAAGGTGATTGATTCCTTTTCTATCTGTTTGCTTAAACGCTACTTAGTAGTCAATGTATAGCTCAAATTTCACTTCCTTCATTATATTGTCAGGGATCCACCCAGGTAAAAAAAAATTCATTGCTTATTACATATGTATTCCAATCTTTATTCCATTCCTCAATCCCACTTAATTTCTTATAGCACTTAATTACCATCTGGTTATTTTTGCCTTCACTTTTCTACTACTGTGTAAGTCTCCTGAGAGCAGGATTTGTATAAGATTCATCTTTGTTTCCTCCCAGCATTTTAAACACAGTAGTTGCACATCGAAGAAATGAATAGAACAAATTTTCTTCAGTATTTCTGGAGTTGCAAACCTAAAAATATGATGATTCAAAAAGTCCTCATCACTAAGTTTTGGGTCATCTATGGCTAGAGCTGAACATTTTTATTTTGTAAAAAAAAGAATTAACTTTGCTACTGTTTAAATATTCCATGTCATTTTGGTTTGTATTCATATATTAAAATAAATAAAAATGTACTCTTGTTAGCTGTTTTGCAGCTTCTATTACAGAAAACAAAACTTCTCCCTTTTTAATACCTGCTATACAAATATGTTAGAAGACCATTTCCTCTCAACAGCCACAGTGATTTTCATGGTCCTTCTCGGTATATCATGCTAAGTATGCATCTCATAGGAAATGTACCTTTGAACAGATTCGCTGCTCGGTTGGCTATTGGCTTTAAAAGGTTCCCAAGGTACTCATTTCTGGATAGCTTTACACCTAAAGAAATTAAAATAGAGTGTCTTAGTTTCAAGTTGACCCAAGAGAAGAAGAAAACATGAACCCTAAGGAATTGTCATTTAGGCATTTATGACCAGATCTGTGTAAGTTTTACTTTAGCACCTGCCTTTCTCTTTATGTCAGCATCTTGGAAGCGGCAAAGCCATGTGGCTCAGTGGCCACCTTGGAAACGCGTGCCTTAAATCCACAGAAAACCCATGTCAATGAAAGAGCCAGGACAGCATCTTCTCCTGAACACTTTGTCCAATTCCTTTATTCTCCTAGATGTAAAATCTACTGTTTCAGACTAACTCTGTTTTCTGTGACTTCATATAGCCTGGCTGCCCTTCCTTTCCGAAGTTTTCCTATTTGATACTCTTGGTTACAAAAAATTGCTTCTTTTCTTCTGTCAGGTAAGCGACAAACTTGCCCTTTTAAATAATGATTCCCAAGGCTTTCTTGCTCTGGTCCACAAGACCTGATTAATTTTACCCATTTTCTAAGTGTTTTCCCTCAAATTAGTCTGGCAAATACAATATTCATGAGAATATTCTCAGGGTTTATTCCATTTGGGCTTGAACTCCAGTTAAATGGTAAATACTCGAAAATACAGGACATCTACTCATTATCAACCACCATTGTATTTTATTTATGCTTTCACTGATTAAATCCAGGCATGTTTTAAAATGTCCAAATGATGATTTTAATTTCAAGAAGAATTTAAC
>NW_011494769.1:3911567-3981039 GCF_000754665.1 Bison bison bison
AGAATTTAACTTATCTGGTTTACTTAGGAAAAAAGAACGGTTTCTTCCAAAAACCTTACCAATGATGAAGTTCAGAGATGTTGTTATTACCTACCTAGAAAAAAGAGAGAGGTAGGCTTCAAAATAAAAAAGAACTCCTCTATTTCTCTCTTAAAAAAAAAAAAATTATGAGAGGCATTTCAAGAAGAGTATCTTTAAATATCAACAGCCCTTCTTGATGAATTAGGTAATACTGAAAGGAAAGAGGACTGACCTGTCAGGGGGAAAAAGTTAAATTCAGGGAGAATAGAGTAGAGTTTTTGGAAAGAGTAACTCTAGTTCTAATAGGATTTTATTCCAAGAATTTGAATACATAAAAGACTAACACTAGACACCTACACCCACAAAGACTGACTGCCAATTATCTGGTGAGTTGAGCAGTTATCTGCTGAATTTAGCCAATTGGAGGAAAAAACTTTTTTCTAGCCTCAAACTCCTACTTTCTCTTCAATAGTAGATTCCTTTTATCTGAAATATCTGGCTAATTAATTCAGTTCTGCACTTCATTTTGCCTGTGTGGACAGAGGTTGAATGTGTCATTCTGATTCAATTCCCAGAGGTAGCAGCACTGAGAGGGCATCATTTATGTTAGAGTATCACAGAATGATATTATAGCTCAATGATTGAAAAGAGAATTAGACTAACTTGCACATTCAAACAATTTTTGATTACTTAGGAAAACAGAGGTAAAACCCTGGCATGGATTACTCTAAACCATAGACATTTGACAGAGAATCAAATTAGGCACCAACTCAACTGTTATGAAAATTTCCATTTAAAAGGAGAGTTGTGTTGAATATATTTGTGTACCAGCTCTGACACTTCTGTAAATGATTTTAACATCTCAAAGCCAAGATGAAAGTCTTATAATTGCTGAGAAATAGAAATATCACCTGCAAACATAAGAGGGTCCTTTTTATTATTCCTAGTAGTAGAGAAATAGGTCCAAACATTTCAAAGTGTTGGTGAGACCGATGCAAGACCATACATCAACATATGAAAGCAATGACTACAAATTCCTCTCTTCTTGCTTCCTTTGCTCAACCCAGATGTAAATTCAAATGACAGAACTGTAAAAGAGTTAAAGGGATATTAACAAAGTCAAGAGGCACAAAACTGAGCCAAGAAATAAATCAGATAATTCATTTCTGAATAAATAGAAAATTTTCAAAAGTTTTTTTTAGGAAAAATCATGGTTATACAGGAGAAAATAATACCCAAACCTTAAATAGTCTTTTTTTTTTTTAACTCCATGCTAGTGTATATTTCTCTCCTGAAATTCAGTAAAGCACAATAAGCCTTTCAAAACTTTTAATAATCCTATAAATGCAGGGTTAAAATAATTTAGAAAGCAGTAGGAATCCATTTCAAGGATGGCCATTTATACCAACAACCACCACAAAAAGGTATTGCTGTTGCTTTGCACTTCAGTGACCTTACTTTGTTTGGGCTGGAATGTACAAAGAACCAAAGAGATCTTTTATGATGTGGATGTTAAAATGGTGAGTTGGCTCACAAGGGGCCAAACCACTGTCTGAGACAATGTAAGGGATAGTCAAATTTCTGCCTCAGAAAATTAAAAATTATATATTGCTATAGACCTTTGGTATGTAAACAGCTACAGCACCAGCCAATAAAGAGAAAGGCAAATACCATTCAACAGCAAAGCTAATCTCACCTCAAACCAGCCAAGCTGCATTAAATAAAGGCCTGCTAGACGACATATTTTGCTGGGGGCTATGAACATCATGTTGTTCTCCAGCAAAAAACCCACAGTATATTCTAACATTCCACCCCATCCACACATTAACCATAAAACATATCGAAGAGATTATACACAGTCTGCTGTTTGGCAGAACCTATCAAATTCTCTCCATTTTTAAGCATAAGAAAAGCAAACAAAAAAACTAGCTAAGGAATATATATCTTAAAATCTAGAATACAAAAGAAAGGAAAAAACTGATCCAAAGAGACAGAGGTAATAAAACCTACAAAAATATTTTTAACATAATGTAAGAAAAATTAAGAATATATCCATTTTTGAATGTATTAGTTCTCAATAAAATAGAAGAAAATATAAATTTTATCAAACCAGATAAGATGAAAGGAAGCATTATTAAAAGATAAAGTAGACAGCAAACCAACTGCATTAGAAATGAAGACTGTGCCATCATTTCATTTTCCCTTCACTTCTATCATTTACTAAAATGATAAAAACATAGAAACAACAATCCATCCTTATGAAATGAGGACAGAGTCACCACCCAAGGCCTCAGGTTATATAAAAACAAATCTGCCAAATATATTGAATTTAGGATGGAATTGAAGAAGCAGCTTGGGAGCATGCACAAAATTCTACAGGTCTCTTACAGGATGTAGTATTTCTTGAAGATTCTGGTTGCCAAATCAATGAAAGTCCCAAAGCCCAATCAGAGATCCTTCAGTTAGAATAGATCTGATGGTTGAGCAAAACAAATTTTTCCAAACAATGTCGTTTCACACCATGATGCACAAAGTGAAGGCAGAGCCAAAGGAAATAATTCCAGTAAGCCATCTATGGAGGAAACAGGTAGAGGTAATGCCAAATAAAGTAGGATCGAGTTGAAAGCAGCTAGTGAAAATCAGAGAAATACATGCTGAATCATGGAACAAATCAATTAAAATTATAAATTTCACCATGAACCACATATACCTTCTACTCTGGTGAGCGGTAGGAATGTGTCCTGTAAGACAGAAGTGATACGCAAAATACTTTTTAAAATATTTTTTTAAATATTTTATACCAACCAACCAGAACAAATCCTGGCCACTCAGAATCAAAGAAATACTTAAGATACATATATGAGAAAAGAGGGGGGGAAATTGTTCCTATTTGTCAATGATATGATAGGGAAACTCCAAGAGAATCAATTGAAAAATCAACTAAGTCTTGATAATAATTTAGCAAGGTGTTAGAAACAAAAAATCAATAGCTTTCCCATGCACAAGTGAGTTACAAACAATTAGGAAAGGAAATATCATATTTTATGAAGTAGCAAGAGAAAAAAAGCCAAAGTAGAGATAAATATGACAAGAAATATGGATGACTTATTTGGGGAAAGTCATTTAAGTTATGAAAGGACTTTAAAGAGGTGAGAGACTGGAAAGATAAGGGCTGTTTTAAATAAATTAATACTAGATGGATGAAATTCTCTATAAATCAGCATATAAACCAAAAGTGATTTTCATATAAATAGCAACAAGATTATTTGAAAGAAGATGGGTACCTAATAACAGTCACGCAAGTTTTTGGGGGATCAGGGTAGCATCTAAGCAGAGGATGCATATAAGATAATAAAACATATCAAAGCCACAGAAATTACAACAGATGCTTACCCAGCCTTACCCCAAGATTACTTGTTTAAATATTTTAGCACATTACTGCTCCGTTTTTTTACTTGTATAACTCGATTCTATCCAAAATATATAGTAGATCTACTGAAGAGATCAAATTGCCAACATCTGTTGATTCATAGAAAAAGCAAGGGAATTCCAAAAAGAATGTACTTCTGCTTCATTGACTATGCTAAAATTTTGACTGTGTGTAGATCACAACAAACTGTGGAAAATTCTTTAAGAGATGGGAATACCACACCACCTTACCTGTCTCCTGAGAAACCTGTATGCAGGACAAGAAGCAACAGCTAGAACCAGACATGGAACAATGGACTGGTTCAAATTAGGGAAAGGAGTATGTCAAGGCAGTATATTGTCACCCTGCTTATTTAACTTATATGCAGAGTACATCAAGTGAAATGCTGGGCTGGCTGAATCATAAGCTGAAATCAAGATTGTCAGGAGAAATACCAACAACCTCAGATATGCAGATGATACTAATCTAATGGCAGAAAGTAAAGAGGAACAAAAGAGCCTCTGGAAGAGGGTGAAAGAGGAGAGTGAAAAAGCTGGCTTAAAAACTCAACATTCTAAAAACTAAGATCATGGCATCTAATCCCATCACTTCATGGCAAATAGATGGGGAAACAATGGAAACAGTGACAGACTTTAATTTGGGGGGCTCCATAATCACTGCAGATGGTGACTGCAGCCGTGAAATTAAAAAATATTTGCTCCTTGGAAGAAAAGCTATGACACATCTAGACGGTATATTAAAAAGCAGACATCACCCTGCCAAGAAAGGTCTGTCTAGTCAAAGTTATGGTTTTTCCAGTAGTCATGTATGAATGTAAGAGCTGAACCATAAAGAAGGTTGAGTGCTGAAGAACTGATGCTTTTTAATTGTGGTGCTAGAGCAAGCTCTTGAGAGTCCTTTAGACAGCAAGGAGATCAAACCAGTCAATCCAATAGGAAATCAACCCTGATTGGAAGGACTGATGTTGAAGCTGAAGTTTCAATACTTTGGCCACCTGATGTGCAGAGCTGAATCAATGGAAAAGACCCTGATGCTGGGAAAGATTGAGGACAGGAGGAGAAGGATGTGACAGAAGATGAGATGGTTGGGTGGCATCACCAACTCAATGGACATGAGTTTGAGCAAACTCAGGGAGATAGTGAAAGACAGGGAAGCCTGGCCTGCTACAGTCCATGGGGTCACAAAGAATTGACATGACTTAGCAACTGAATGAAAACAGAAGCAATAAACTGAAGAGAATAGAGAGTTTAGAAGTAGAAATATATTATTCAGTATTAGTTTGTGGTTAATCTGGCACATAATGTTCAGTCGTGTCTGACTCTGCAACCCCACAGATTGTAGTCTACCAGGCTTCTCTGTCCATGGGACTCTCCAGGCAAGAATCCTGGAGTGGACTGCCATTCTCTTCTCCAGGGATCTTCCCAACTCAGGGATTGAACCCAGGTCTCCTGCATTGCAGACAGATTCTTTACCATTTAAGCTACAGGGCAGTCCTTGTAATTAATATTACATTTTAAATCAGGACAGTGGGAAAAAGAGTAATTAGCTATATAACAAATAGTGCTGGAAGTTCAGTTTATCATTACAAAAAGTATAATCTGTACTGTATATACTAAAAATAAATTTCAGATGGAATCAAGTAATGTAAGCAAAAAATAAAAATATCACAGTACTAGAACATTATTTTAAAAGATAATCTTGGGGTAAGATTGCTTTAAGCAAGTCACAAAGCTTAAAAAACATACAAAAATTACTGCACTTTGATGAAAAAAATTAATAAGTTCTTACACATAAGAAAACTGAATATAATGGACATGAATAAAAATCAAGGAATTAGAAATTTATGAAAATTGCTCAAACTCTCTTCCTTAAAATTAAGGAAACAATTAAAACTGGATAGCGCTTTCCAATTTAATTCAGGAAAGGGAATAAGCTTAATAACATACAATGCTGGCAAATAGCAGGGATAAAAGTTTTGTTCAAAGGCCATGGCCAGAAATTAAAACTGTCATAAACTTGTTGGCAGGCAACTGACACTATCTATATAAATTTAAACTAAACATAAGCTTTTGACCCATCAATTCACTTCTGGAAATTATTTTATAGTTATAGTTTGTGGAAATGGAAAACTTATGTCAAGGATGTTCACTGTGGCATTGTTTACAACAGCAAAAGCCTAGGCACAATCCAAATGTTCATTTTAGGGAATGACTAAGTAAATTTCTATAATATAAAAGGCTAAAAATAGTAATATATAGCAGTAAAAAAGAATGTGGCAGATTTATGTATATGAAGATTACATTATGCTAATATTATACTCTTAATGCTATTTGAAAGTTTTACCATATGAAAGTATTATATTTTATTTTATTTTTTAAAAATATCAACTAAAATACATAAATAAAAATAACTGGGTTACATATAAACATATCCAGGGGGGAAAAATCCAATTAGCATTCACATATGAGACAGGAAAGATTAGCATTCACATATGAGACAGGAAAAAGAGAGGAATAGGTCAAAGAGATGAATATGATAAAGGACAGTAGCAGAGATACACTCAATTACATATTGTCCCTTAGGGCAGTGGCGGGGGGGATAGATATAAACATAATATAATGGTATAAACTGTAATTTATTATTTCATCAAATTGGAGATTCCATTTGAGTCTAAAACGTATCATTCAACTGTACTACAAAAGAAAACAAAACATTGCCAGTTATACTATGACATAATCCTTTCTAGTCATTGATTGCAATGTGTATCCTAATTTCTGAGATGTTGAAACTGTTTTAAAAAGTACATCTTATAATTGTCAAAGTATTGTAAATACCCAATACCTAGAAATATCTTGGCAGTACTTTTGAATGTCAAGGGTAAATACCAATTGTCTCAGTGAGGAAAGAAACAAAATTACAAAGAAATACAAATTAGACCAACCTTAGCTTTTCTCTCAGTATCATGTGCCAGAAGACATTGGATTTATCTTGAAGAGTTTTGAGTACAGAAAGGATGAGATCCAAGAATTCCATCATCTGCCAACATATTTCTTCTTGGACAAAGACAATGAAAATAAATATATTCTCAAATAGAAGACTCTAAAAATACATTACTATGTTTCAGAAAAACTTACTCAAAATCATGCTCCTGATGATCACACAGTAAATCAAAGAAGAAATACAAGTCAGAGTATAAAGGACTAAAGTGATTGTTAATTTCACTAAATCAGAACTGGATTTACAAATGTTTTTTTGTAAAAAAAATTAAATGTAAAATAAGTAATTCTGAAAGATTCCATATATAATGCCAGAAATACTTACATATTTACATGACCTCTTATCGCAAACATTTCCTCTTTGCACCTTTTGGGGACTGCTTGTTTCTTACTCCAATATCTTTTTTTGTCTTTAGCTGAGCTATTTCAAATCCTAAAAGATGATGCTGTGAAAGTGCTGTACTCAATATGTCAGCAAATTTGGAAAACTCAGCAGTCGCCACAGGACTGGAAAAGGTCAATTTTCATTCCAATCCCAAAGGCAGGCAATGCCAAAGAATGCTCAAACCACTGCACAATTGCACTCATCTCACATGCTAGCAAAGTAATGCTCAAAATTCTCCAAGCCAGGCTTCAGCAATATGTGAACCATGAACTTCCAGATGTTCAAGCTGGTTTTAGAAAAGGTAGAGGAACCAGAGATCAAATTGCCAACATCCACTGGATCACCGAAAAGCAAGAGAGTTGCAGAAAAACATCTATTTCTGCTTTATTAACTATGCCAAAGCCTTTGACTGTGTGGATCACAATAAACTGTGGAAAATTCTGAAAGAGATGGGAATACCAGACCATCTAACTTGCCTCTTGAGAAACCTGTATGCAGGTCAGGAAGCAAAAGTTAACAACTGGACATGGAACAAGAGACTGGTTCCAAATAGGAAAAGGAGTACGTCAAGGCTGTATATTGTCACACTGCTTAGTTAACTTATATGCAGAGTACATCATGAGAAATGCTGGCATGGAGGAAGCACAAGCTGGAATCAAGATTGCCGGCAGAAATAGCAATAACCTCAGATATGCAAATAATACCACCCTTATGGCAGAAAGTGAAGAACTAAAGAGCCTCTTGATGAAAGTGAAAGAGGAAAGTGAAAAAGCTGGCTTAAAGCTCAACATTCAGAAAACTAATATCATGGCATCTGGTCCCATCACTTCATGGCAAATCGATGGGGAAACAATGGAAACAGTGTCAGATTTATTTTTCTGGGCTCCAAAATCACTGCAGATGCTGATTGCAGCCATGAAATTAAAAGACACTTACTCCTTGGAAGGAAAGTTATGACCAACCTAGATAGCATATTGAAAAGCAGAGACATTACTTTGTCAACAGAGGTCCATCTAATCAAGGCTATGGTTTTTCCAGTAGTCTTGTATGTATGTGATAGTTGGACTATAAAGAAAGCTGAGCACAGAAGAATTGATGCTTTTGAACTGTGGTGTTGGAGAAGACTCTTGAGAGTCTCTTGGACTGCAAGGTGACCCAACCAGTCCATCCTAAGGGAAATTGGTCCTGCATGTTCATTGGAAGGACTGCTGTTAAAGCTTAAATGCCAAAATTTTAGCCACCTGATGTGAAGAGCTGACTCATTTGAAAAGACCCTGACGCTGGGAAAGATTGAAGGCAGGAGGAGAAGGAGATGGCAGAGGATGAGATGGTTAGACGGCATCACTGACTCAATGGACATGAGTTTGGGTAAAAACCAGTAGTTGGTGATGGACAAGGAGGCCTGGCGTGCTGTGGTTCATGGGGTCGCAAAGAGTCAGACACGACTGAGCAACTGAACTGAACTGAACTGAAGACAGTATTTAAGATGGTGGCTCAGGCCATTTCAGGGAATTTTACTCAGTTTCCTGATATCTCCCATATACATATGAGGTATATATGTTAATAAACTTCTATTCATTCTCTTGTTAATCTATCTTTTATTACAGGGGATCTCAGCCAAGAACTCAGACTTGTGTGTTTGTGCATGCATACTCAATCGTGTCCAACTCTTTGAGACCCCATGGTCTAAGAATACTGGAGTTGGTTGCTATTTCCTCCTCCAGGGGATCTTCTCGACCCAGGGATGGAACCTGCATCTCCCAAGTCTTCTGCAATAGCAGTCAGATTCTTTACCACGAAGCTATCTGGGAAGCAAGAATTCAGAAGAGTAGAGGAAAAACTGTTTTTCCTCCCTGACAAAACTATTACCTATGAGCAAAAGATCACAGGAAGAAGAAGTAAAAATTGAGAATTTCCCTACATTGATTTATTTGGAACAGCAGAAAATGGAGCACTGATGTGAAATATTCATAATCTTAGAGTTCATTCTCCTCCCCCAAAAGGAGAAGCAACATTACTGGTAGTCAAGAGCTAAAAACCAATCATACAAAGATCTTGGGAAAAAAGGAGAGAAATTGTAGGAAGAGCTGCATTAAGAAGCTCCAGGAGTTTCCTACCATAAGTCCCTAGTATATGGGCCAACATATGTAACTATTTATTAGTGTTCATTTAAAATTTCCTGAAATACTGTCTTCTTGGCTCCAGGACTTTGAATTGAACTGGAGAGATTATTAAAAACTCAAGGATAACCTCTCAGGAGTGACCAAGAGAGAATATATCCTAACTAAGGAGATAGAGGACATTTAACAAATTTGGAGAAGTTAAACCAAAGCCATGGTTTGTCAATCAAGTACGTAGACAATCCCAGCTACGCTCTTACATCACTGTCATCTTGTTCTTGCTTTACTATTAAATACTGGGTTGGAGTGAACGGTCACCTAACCTTAGGAATCACATGTGGACTTGGAAAGGTGTGTGCAACGTGGAGGAATCCTGAACTTTAGCTGAATAGTACAATATCTGCCAAATGGAAGACCATGGCAAGAGACTTCTGGCTTCTCAACAAAACCTGTTCATACAGCTGGACTGTGTTTTGCGGCCTTCCTTGCAGCTCAATGTGGCCATATGACTGAGTCGTCATCAGTAGAATGTGAGCAGAAGTGATGGGAGCCACTGCTAGGGATGCATCCCCCAAACCTTCCACACATCATCCTTCATGCCCAGGTATTCCTGAAAGTCTGTTGCTGAAGGCAGCAAAACCTTAGACATCCTGGGTCCCTGAATTGATGTTTGGATCAGATTTCTTCCCACCACTTGTCTCCACCCTGAAGCCATCTTTCAATTGTATATGAGCAATAAACAAACTTCTATTGTGTTTGGGCCATTTTTGGGTTTTTTTGACCTATATATTTGCAGTTAGCTAATGAAATAACAGAGGAAAGGTCTTGATAAGTGGCAGAAAAGATGACCAGCATCTCCAGATTTCTTCAGGTCTTAACTGCTCACGCTTCCAGGTGAAGAAAGATTCTCTTTCAGTAGTCTTAAATTTCATGGAGGAAAGTTAGTTTTGTGCGTGTGCATTATGTTCATTCCTGTGGCATGGAAGGAGGCAAGGTCAGCTTTCCCATCCCCCATGAGGCAACACAGACCTGGTGCTCCACTGAGAAAAGTAAATGTAGTAAATATGTTACCAGAAGGCGCAAAGGATGCTGAGTAAGCAGAAACACCGTTTGAACAGTAAAATCTGACGTACCCATATAGATAACATATTTAATATATTATCCCTTTATATCCCTTTGGCATAAGTGGTATGTGTGTGTCTCAAACAGATAATAAGATTTACTTGCTATCTTATATTTTGTCTATATTGCCTGAAAATGTAAATCTTTTTGTATTTATTATTTTAAAATGTTAACATATATATATTTTATGAGGTGACATTGAAGGTCAACTTGTTTCCTATTTTATAATTTTAAGAATTAAAAATTTTTTTAATTGTGAAGCAAGGGATACTAGACAATTTTTCTTACTTAAGATAGTGACTGTGGCTTGTTTTCTCCTACTTCCCCAATATTATGTTGCCGATATAATCTAAAGTAAGAGGTTTGGATTATTTTGAAATTATTAATTACTATCAATAGTTAATTAAAACTATGCTTTCAAGACTATTTAATAATATGAAAAAATACATAATGATATTGTGACAGCGTGATCCTAGCGATGAAGCCATATGAAAGCCTGGAAGAAATAAAACTAATTAAAAGTGGTTACCTTTTAGTTTTAGAATTATTGATGGTTTTCTTTTTTTTACTTTACTTATATATCTCAAATTTTCTATATGTTATAACCTAAATATTTTCAAAATAAAAATAAATGAATACCAACCATTGTTCAGTTCCTTCTGGTCTAAAACATTCATCTTTAGTTAATTGTCTCACTCTGCATAATTCAAGGAAAAGAAATGAAATAAGATAGTCCGTCCATATGTGGATAGACTGTGTTATTTCTAGGGCCCAGAGGATTTTCCTGGGCTCAGTTTACATTTGTGTTATAGGGAAATGAAGAGGGAAAGAAAAACGCAGCATGCGAACAGTGTGAGGCATGTTCAAATCCATTGCTCACAGCAGGGAAAAACAACTGCTTCCTCTCCTGTTTTCAGTGACCTAGCATGTGTGCAGATCACAGTGTCAGAAAAAGAATCTAAAATTGCCTTCAACACGGCTTCTCTGTTATTTTTGTGCTAGTAAATGCCGAGGCTGGAGGACCCTCTGAGAAACCTGAAGGCCTTGTACTGCCCTGGTTGACTTGGGCTAAAAAGGCTTCAAAGAGGCATTTGCTTATTTTGTAAGAAACACAGGTTCATACTAGGAGCCCTACAACTATCCTAAGCCCTCAGAATAATTGCATCATTAATTTCTAATGACGTGACTAAACTCTTTAAAATTATTATCTGACTTTTTACCTCTGTAGACTGGGAGAACTCTTGTAAATATCTATAGCTTCTTTGCAAAGAAAAATAATTCACATTTTATTCTTCCCAGATTGATTATTTACTGCGTCTATCAATTTTCATCATAAAAGCTTTCCATATAGGTGCCAAGGACAAAGATGGAAATAGGTGAATTTAAATGTTTGTTTATTAAGATGTTTGAAGGGCTTAATTCTTATCTGGCCATTCAAATAGGATTAAAGGGATTAACTTCGATAATACAGGCACATTATAAATATGTATGTTGTCTCTAATTAATAGGCTCAGATATGAATATAAGATATGTCAAATTATTACAGAATAGACTATGATTATATTATTTTTAAATAATGGAAAGAAAATCCATGAGTCATTACTAAAAGAGATGACTTTGGAATAAAGCAAACTCATTCAGCAAATATGATGCACTGCAAGACACATTTCCTATTTATATGTACAGTTAATAACATCTATTATGCAGTCTTAGCCCTAGAAGCCATTGTTTGTTGAGAGAAACACTTTAAAACAGAAGCTTAATTACATAGTGCTCAAGTTTCTCTGGCAACATCAAAAGGGAGAAAGTCATTTGTGCTTTAATGAACATTTTGAAAGAGAAAAATAAGTTCTCATGTTGAGAATTCTACAAGTTACAGAAAGGAGAATGCAAAAGGAAGAAAATTTTAGATCACAATATTTTTTCAGTATATGACAAAAGCTGCAAAGGGAGAAAATAGATGCTAGCTAGAGAGATAGAGATAGAAACAGGTAGATATACATATCAGAGAAGGCAGTGGCACCCCACTCCAGTACTCTTGCCTGGAAAATGCCATGGATGGAGGAGCCTGGTGGGCTGCAGTCCATGGGGTCGCTAGAGTCGGAAACGACTGAGCAACTTCACTTTCACTTTTCACTTTCATGCATTGGAGAAGGAAATGGCAACCCACTCCAGTGTTCTTGCCTGGAGAATCCCAGGGACGGGGGAGCCTGGTGGGCTGCCGTCCTAGGGGGTCGCACAGAGTCGGACACGACTGAAGCGACTTAGCAGCAGCAGCAGCAGATATACATATAGATATATAGATATAGACTACTAAGGCCTTGGATTTTTATTCCAGGATTGTCCTCTGAGAATTACTCAGGCACATTATAAACGAAAATATTTATTTTCAAGGGAAAGATTCTCCTTCACTTCTCTTGCCAGATTACTCCCTGAACACTATAACTATCACATTTTGAAGGAAATCACTGAAGAGATTTAGCAACCCATTCTAAGGAAGCAGCAGGTAATAACAACTTCACAAACTGGTTTTGACCTGACTCACTATTCTAACCAAAAATTCCACAAATTAGTATTAAAAATGATTATCAATTTTTCATGTGGGTTATAGGAGATAGAAACCTGATATTGTCCAATTTAACTTGGAGTTCTTAGAAGTGGACAGATAGTTTTTATCCTCTGATACAGTG
The DNA here is from genome assembly GCF_000754665.1 of Bison bison bison. Taxonomy (NCBI): domain Eukaryota; kingdom Metazoa; phylum Chordata; class Mammalia; order Artiodactyla; family Bovidae; genus Bison; species Bison bison. Next base: position 3,924,332 of record NW_011494769.1, read on the forward strand.
CATTTTATAAGGTAGAGAAACGTCAGACACCATTAAATTCCCTCATTTAAGAAAATACATGCAAAGATGCTGACAGTTCGTAAATGACAACCAAGCTCTGGATCCATCATTGGCCCACTAACGAGTATATTTATCTGAAAAAGAAATCAACAAAGTTTTGATATTTTAAGGACAATTTGTTAGAACTTACCAGAACTGTGTTCAAGGTAAACTTTAAGCAAATCTGAGAACAAAATGGGGCACCCTGAAAGTGAAAGTGTTAGTCGTTCAGTTGTGTCCGACTCTTTTTGCACCCCCATGGATTGTAGCCTGCCAGACTCCTCTGTCCATGGAATTCTCCAGGCAAGAATACTGGAGTTGGGAGCCTTTCACCTCTCCAGGGGATCTTCCCTGCCCAGGGATCAAACCCAGGTTCCTGCATTGCAGGTAGATTCTTTACCATCTGAACCACCAGGGAAGCCTGTAGGGCCCTCTACCTGTATGTATGATCCCTCATCCTATTGAGAACCTCTTGTGTCAACCCACGGCGCTCTCATGCCACACCTATATCCACCAGAACCTCCTTTCTCCCTCCCTACCTCTTCATTTTTAATACATTAACTTGAATGATATTGTTAATATCAAATACATTTTACCTTAGTGAAGAGTTCTCTCTTTTTAAATTTAGACTCCCAATACAGTATACTAACGCATATATATGGAATTTAGAAAGATGGTAACAATAACACTGTAATATGAGACAGCAAAAGAGACATTGATGTATAGATCAGTCTTTTGGACTCTGTGGGAGAGGAAGAGGGTGGGATGATTTGGGAGAATGGCATTGAAATATGTATAATATCATATATGAAACGAGTCGCCAGTCCAGGTTCGATGCACGATACTGGATGCTTGGGGCTGGTGCACTGGGACGACCCAGAAGGATGGTATGGGGAGGGAGGAGGGAGGAGGGTACAGGATGGGGAACACATGTATATCTATGGCAGATTCATTTTGATATATGGCAAAACCAATACAATATTGTAAAATTAAATAAAATTAAATTAAAAAAAATTTTTAAATAAATAAATAAATTTAGACTCCTGAAAACACAGTATCATATCTCAAGTGAATGACTCTTTCTTTTCATCTCCTTTTTGTCATTCTTTCCTTTTCACTTTCAACCAGGTATGAAGCCAAAAGAGTTCACTAACTTCTGTTGTATACATTTCATTATAGTGTTGTATACATTTCCATTACAAGCCCATCTGTATGCAAGAAAACCAGGTGACTAGTGTTTGCTTCTTAAGTTTAATGTAGAATAGTTTTCAGCTATTGACAGTGTCTTTTTTTACTCCAATGAAAATACATTTATAAGAATGGTCTATAGATCAACTGCAGATATCTGCCCTGAAAGCCCCAGGATGGTGTCAGCAGTGTCTAACTGTGCCTCAGTGTCGCAATACCTCAAATAAAATTAGAACAATAGGCCCACTTTCATCTTTTCCCAGCATTTTGCCTAATTTTTCTCCCTCTTTAACACATGCTGATTTATATATTTCTTCTTAATAAATGGCACCTTTGCCGTCCTAGGAAATGACTCTTGAAGCCACTGATTAAAATGGAATTAAGATGGAACATGACTGTTACAGCCATTGTGGTTCTGCATTCCTGGTATGGTTTTCATATATGATGCTACACTTGAAGACGCCATATATACTCCATTTCTGCAGTAGAAATCAAAAGGAAAACTAGATCATCATTTAACACTATGGCATTCAATTTTCAATTTCACATCTTGGGCTCTCATGGCTGCCTTATTTAGAGTCCTTCTCTTTGCCAACACTTCTTTTGAGCTCTGAGAGATACATCCATCATGATATGCGATTGGATCTGTAACTCGAGGTACTGGAATAATAATCAGAGGTGTATATATAAACTGAAAGCCTCTGTATTTCTCCAAACCATTCCCTGTTGTAGGAATGCTAAAATAATGCTAATGCAAGAAAAGATATTCCAATGTCATTTTAGATTTCAGGCATTGCACATTTGTACCCATGATTATGTCAGAATATACACATAGGCATCATTTAAGAGAGAATTTATTATAAAAGAAAATATAAAAAACCAAAGCTAGCCTGATCTTGCTTTATTTATTTATTTTTAAATCAGTGCTTGAACTGGAGTTGAATAAATTTGTCCGGCTTAACATGAAATTGTGTTGGTCTGAGCATAAAAAATAAAACTGGTAAGCCTATTCATGTGGAGTGAAAAGAAGAGAACATAAAAAAACATAAAATATCGCTCTTCTAGCATAAAAAATGCATTGATGTATTTTTTTAAAAAATAAAATCTACTTTTAAATAATACTAGGTTTTATGTAAAAAATAAAGAATTGAAAGCTTCAGAAGCAAAGAGATCCACATTTAATGCTGGGGATGCCCACCTGGGGAGAAAAAGGGAAAAGTATAATAACAGTGATATTTGTAGAGGTTTTTTAGGTCTGGGGGTCAGATACATCCAGACATGAATATAAGAGATAAGAATTAATGAATGTTTATCCTTTTCAGGTTTTTTATAGCCTTGTGAATTTTACTTACCTCTCTTACACCTAGACTTATGTGCCAAAGAAAAAGTACCAACTTCTTTTAAAGATTCACCTAATCATTTATTTTAAACCAAGTTGAAGTCAATTGATTTCAATTTTCCTTTCCAGATTCAAAGATCAATAGTATGAGGGTAGCATTTGTACACAGCTTGTTCTCTGCTTTTGCAATGCAATATTCAGTGAATTAAATCTTCTATCAAAACTAAACAACACAGGCATAAATTGGTTCTCATCAGCAAATTTTCTTTACTTTTTAGGTCTATTTGTTTACTATCATGAGCAGATGCTCTTTGGACCATACTTTCAGAGGTGTGTCATAAAGCTGAATGAGTATGACAGCTCAGAAATGGCTAAGAAATTAGTTACAAAAACTCACAAATTTCAGGAAAGGACTATTTAGTTATTTAATTCATAGCCTTTCCTCAGAATGTATTTGGTGAAACATTATGGTAAAGATGAGCTACAACTCCAGTTCAATCCAATTCACTTGCTCAGTCACGTCCGACTCTTTGCGACACCACTGATTGCAGCACGCCAGTCTTCCCTGTCCATCACCAACTCCAGAGGCTTGCTCAAACTCACGTCCATCGAGTCAGTAATGACATCCAACCATTTCACCCTCTGTTGTCCCCTTCTCTTCCTGCCTTCAATATTTCCCAGCATCAGGCTCTTTTCCAAGGAGTCAAGTTATTTGCATCAGGTGGCCAAAGTACTGGGGTTTCAGCTTCAACATCAGTCCTTCCAATGAATACTCAGGACTGATTTCCTTTAGGATGGACTGGTTGGATCTCCTTGCAGTCCAAGAGACTCTCAAGAGTCTTCTCCAACACCACAGTTCAAAAGCATCAGTTCTTGGGCACTCAGCTTTCTCTATAGTCCAGCTCTCACATCCATACATGACTACTGGAAAAACCATAGCCTTGACTAGATGGACTTTTGTTGGCAATGTAATGTCTCTGCTTTTTAATATGCTATCTAGGTTGGTCTTAGCTTTTCTTCCAAGGAGTAAGCATCTTTTAATTTCATAGCTGCAGTCACCATTTGCAGTGATTTTGGAGTCCCTCCAAAATAAATTCTGTCACTGTTTCCATTGTTTCTCCATCTATTTACCATGAAGTAATGGGACCAGATGCCATGATTTTAGTTTTCTGAATGTTGAGTTTTAAGCCAACTATTTCACTCTCTTCCTTGGAGATATAACCTCCAAGACCTGATTTATTTCTAAATTGTCCTCTAAAGCATATATCTGAGATGCAAAGGCTCAGAATCTACAAGCTGGAACTTCATCAAGCAAAACTGAGTTGAAATTTAATGGGAAATCCTCCACTAATTTTCTCAATTTCTGGCTCTCCTTAAGCTCAGCTGTAGTTATTTTTTTTAAAAAGAAAGGGGGAAAAAGGCAACAGGTAATAAGATCAGATTGTAGTTTCCAATATCGAGCCTAGTAGGAATTTTCAGCTTTAGATTATAAATCCCAGGAAATAGAAGTTTATAACACAAATGGTGACAGAACCTTAATTATGGCATTGCAAAGGGCAATGCTGCAATAGAAGGGAACTGTCCCTGAGATGAGTTGCTTCATCTCTGAGTGAAATCTGGCCTAACCACTCAAGAGGAGGGTGGTGCAATGAATGACTCAGGTCCTCATTGGTAAAAGAATCTGGTATGTATTCTATGAAATTGTCATCTTCCATTCCTGTCTTTCTGACTAAGCCTCACTTCATTCTGTACCAAGAAGAAAAGAAAGGTCATAAAGAATAAAGCAATGGCATCTTACTTTGGGGACAAAATCTGTTTTCCAACACGTGTATCAAAGAATCAGTGAAGCTGGAAAGGACCATCTGGTCCAGTCCTTCTGTCTCTCTGCAGACAAATTCTAAATATTCTAAGACAGAGTGGGAAGGAAGCCTACAGCTCACTTCTTCAGATGAAGGAGGGATAATTCATATCCTTCCTTAAAAGCCCATGCTAGGTATAAAGTCAAGAAGTTTGTCAAGTAAAACACAATTTTTATTTGCAACCAATCTGACCTACTCACACTATTGTCTGTAAACACGAAGTTTTATACATACTTCAAACATTTGGAGGAATTTACGAAGCCAACCCTTAGTTTCTCCATTTGTCAAACAACTCAAAGTCTCCTAGTATTTTTTAGCACAGTGAAGGGTCAAATTCCTAAACTTCTTGTTTTAGTTTTCATTTTTCCCTGAACTCTTCTTGATATTTCCACATTTCTCTTGCTAGGTATATTTATCATTATAACCCAAACAGCAAACACAGTGCCTAGTCCACAGCAAGCATTGAGTAATTGTTTTTGAGCAAACAAATGTCAGGGACTGGGACACTATAGATGCCCGAGTATACATTAAACAGCAAACCAATCAAAGAACAATACTTTTATATTTGTTTGTTTCGCATTCCAAACAGCCATCTCATCAGCTTCAGTTTCATTCAATTCATCTAACTAAAATACAATTAATTCACTGTCTTTCTTGGTTTAAATGTTACAGTGATATATGCAAATTATGCATCTATCCAGCAGCAGTTTTATGACACAAAGAAGTCACATTTTTTATCTAAAAAAAAGCAATATTTTCAGAAAGCATTTAAATTAGCAGTGGTCACTGTTTTACTCATAGGAAAGCAAAGCTATCCAGATGTAAAACACTGCATTCATAGATGGCTGTGGTATGCATCCCATTCTTACTTCAGTCTAGGTCTTAGAACTGAACATCTGTAGCAGTTTGCTGGGATGTCAACATCACAGCTAGGATAGTTCTGGCTACTCAGTTCCATGAACCTACTGATACCAAAGACTCACAAGAATCTCCTGCAAGGCAAGATATAGCCCACCATGTTTCCAATTCACACTGGAAAAGAAATAGAGGAAATGGGAAACAGAGGAAATCAGGGGCCCTATACCAAACCAAGACTTGCTCCTGATGGTTGTTTCTCCATTTCCTTCTCCCAAACCAAGAGAAATTCCTGGATTTCTACTGTCTTGAAAAAGAAAAGCGTCCTTCTTAGGCCATAGTGCACTTTCTAACCAAGCACCAGGACTGACCAAGTCTCTCAGGATTTTTCCAGAAAAAACAAAAACAAAAACCTGCCAATGATCTCAACAAAGGCAGTTGTCCTCTGTCAAGCATTTGGGGAAACAAGAATATAATAGGATCATCTATGCTGTGTTACCGATGGGTACCTATGTTTTTTTCAGTCTGAATCTGAGACACTGAATCATTCAATGGAAATGAAAGGAAAGAAGGAAAAATACCAAGAGGGTAAATGCTAGTTAGTTGACTGTATGATTATGCATATCAGCATGGCATTTTGCCTAATTTTACAGTTAGGAGCATTTTGGTTAGTTTTAATATGCATGCTTGTCACATAGGACTTTGAAAATGAAAGTGTTAGTCACTCAGTCATGTCCGACTCTTTGTGACCCCATGATCTGTAGCCCGCCAGGCTCCTCTGTCCATGGATTCTGTAGGCGAGAATACTAGAGTGGGTAGCCATTCCCTTCTCCAGGGGATCTGCCCAACCAGGAACCAAATCCAGGTCTCCTGCATTGTGGGCAAATTCTTTACTGTCTGAGCCACCAGAGAAGCCCATATAGGACTTTGCTGCTGCTGCCGCTGCTGCTAAGTTGTTTCAGTTGTGTCCGACTCTGTGCGACCCCATAGACAGCACCCCACCAGGTTCCGCCATCCCTGGGATTCTCCAGGCAAGAGTTCTGCAGTGGGGTGCCATTGCCTTTTCCAAGGACTTTACTTATATATAATTTTATGTGATATATTTTAAAAATTTCCTTTTGCATTCTTTTCTGGAAAAGTGAAAAGGTAGTTTATGTTCAAATACCAGCCAAGTACTGGCACCTGGATAGAAGGAAGGAAGGGAGGGAGGAAGAGGGAAGGAAAAAAAAGCCTTTTTAAATGTGTAAATTTTTGGATAAGCTCTAGGTAAGTAGTCCTCTGCTTGATTCTTTTACATAGTAACATATTTCTGACTGGGACAAAGTAAAGGTTGTTTAAAATATTCAAATGCAGATAGATTTCTGGAGAAAAAACTAGAGTTTCCATAATTATTATAAGTTAGATCCAGGATAAAATATGCCCAGCTACTACTAAGGTGATCAATATTCAGAGATAGAGATTAGAAACACTTATACATACATACATATCAATCTGTGTTTATGTATGAAACATTTACAGAAGGCTTATATCAAACAAAGCTTGCACCCAAAGTACTGAATTCATCACTGATCATGGAATTTCCAAAATTGGTGCACTTTTTATGTACTTTGTACTTTAAATTTAAAAGGCCATGTGACAGACTTCTTTTGATATGATACTATATTCTGAGATAGAACACAAAATCTTTCCATTTTGACTTAAAGTCTATCAGCATTATGGCTGCAAATAAGAATAGAGGCTTTACAACAAAGAATTTCAATGATTATTATATTTTACCTTTTTGTCACAAATGATGATGATCATTTGAGGACATAGCTACATTCACAAATAGTACTGTATGAGAGCAATGATGCAGTTTAGTAGAAAGCATACATACTACTAAAAGGCTTACTTCAAATAAAAGTGAAGAGTTGATTGCACTTCTGGACTTGATTCTAGCAACACAAAAATCCGCAGCATCAAACATGAAATCTGAGTTGGCTGTTGATAATATCACGTTCAGAAGCTTGACATTTCATAGATCAGCCACCTGCCATTCGTGTTTCCCCACACCCTGTTCAAACTTGCTCAAAAGAATCTCATATACTTTAATCCTCAGAACCTTGAAAGATGATCAGTGTGCCACAGGCGTTAAACCTGTAAACTTTTTTTAACCTCTCCATTAAATACCAGGAATCTTCGTCTGATCCTGGCAAGTGACCTGGGTAAAGATTTTGGTGCCCATGTGAGGCACACACATTTTTGAGTTTCACTGCTAGTGCTTTGCTTGCTGTTGGTAAATGCCAAATGCATCTGGGGAAAGAGTTTTGAAAACAACTCGACAGCATGAAAAGTTCCAACAATAAAACAGAACTCTTTACATTGCAAAGCCAAACAAATAACTCGGGCAAGTGTAATTGAATAAATCCTGAGCTTCAGTGCAGATGGCTGTTTTTACTGTCTATGCCTGGATCTGCTGAAGGTTCTTCAGTTCCAGTGTGTGTATGTGTCTGTGTGTGCGTGTGTGTACAGGGCTTTTTTTATATGAGATTTGGCATATTGCATGTGGCAGGCTGTTGAAAAATGAATAAAGACAGGAGGAAAAAGGCAATGTGTGTCCCATTGGTAATGAAGGCAAGCCAGGTTGCTGACTGCCCATGTGCCAGTTCTCCAGGATTGCCCACGGGCTCCCAAGATCATTTCCTTGCCCCCAGATTTTCATGTTGAATTATCACTCATGATCTCTAAGTGAACATGCCTCTTATTTTATTTAAGACACATTGGGCTCTTGTGTTTGACTTCCTGCTAGGCGATACAATATTTAGTGTATGCTCCTTACACAAATGGGAAGAAGTGAAAAATGACCATATAAACATAATTCCAAATTTATTTTTTTCTATCTTTGCAGAGATATCTTTGCCCTAAGCTTTCAAGAGGCAGACATCAAGTGTAAAGCATTTGTTCTGTGCTGAATTTGCTGAAGAAACTCTGACCACAGATGTCTACAAGGATTCATCAGGAGCTTTAGGCTATGGCCTCATGGCTTTGGCCTGAGGCAAGGCTAGGGGCAAAGAACTTTTCATGTGGGGGTAAAGGATAAAGTAGAAATTCATCATGCCTGGATTCTTACATTTGCTCTAACTGGTACCCAGAAGCCTCTCTCTAAAACATGGCTTGTCTGTCCCTGTGCTGCTGTTAAAACAGAAATGAGCAGCATCATAGCTTGTTTGTGACCTACTTAGGAGGAATTCATATTTGTCTACAATGGCCAAAAGGAAGAGAGGTTGAAAAGAACAAAAATTATTTCTCTCAGTATGATAGCCAAGAGGAATATAGATTGAGATGAACAAAAATACATAAGTTTTCCTTACTATGTGGATGTCACACTTAGTTCAAATGATTACCTCTATTGTTATGTGGCCATCGAATTTTTTTTTTTACTTTAAATATTTGGTCATGAGATAATGCTTTATATGATATAGTAATATTTTTAAATAAAAGATCTGCACATTTAGATAATAAAGTCTTGTCTCTTTTTTATTTCTTTAGCCCCATCAAGAACTGTAAAAAGAAACTGCTAGGTTGCTTATTTGTTAAGTGATTCTTAACTCATCTCTGATCCAAAGAATGCTCTTGTCAGAATACAGGCCTGTAAATAATTAATGGTGTTTTTAACTTTTGATTTCCAGCCACAACATTTTTTAGGCTCAAATTATGACTCTAACCACCTGCATAACAGAGGGATAGAGCATTTGACAAAGTTCCAGAAAACTCTGTGTTACAGAAGTGGTGAGAGTAGTCTGTTTCCTGGGTTGTTTTCTAGGTTCCTGTCCCTCTCTGACTTCCCTAGTCCCATTCTCCAAGAGAAGAGTGGCTTTAATAAAAATGGTGTGAGAGGATGAAAGCATGTAGTGTAATAACCTCTCAAGTATGATCTTTTCAGTAGAATTATGTGCTCCATTTCAAAGCCCACTTCTTCGGAAGAAAAGGCATATTCCTAGAAAGCAATAACTGAGAAATAGTCTATTATTCCTGCAGATAGTGTCACAGGTAGGCTAGGAACCCAGCTCTCAGCAAACCTGAAACCAAATGTCAAAACACATGTGGTATCCCATAAAACTTTATCATTGAAAATATGTTTTCTAGAAACTTCTGGTTTTCTATGCAACTATATCAAGTTGATTGATACTAGATTCAATATAAATTAACTGTAGACTTTCAACAGTCCAGTCTTTAAAACAATACCTCCAAAAGACAGGGAGAAATACATAACCTAAAAGAGTGAATACAGGCACAATAATGGCCTATTAACTATATTTCCATACCTGAATGGTTCCTCTGCCTCAATGCTGCTAATGTGGTGGAATTTATATAGTTAATCTTTAGGAATTTAAGTCCCTAGTTCCAGATCTAAATACAACAGTTTTAATCCACTTTCGACTTGACCTCATATTGAGCTCAAATACAGCTAAGCCACTTTGCCATTACCAATTTCATAGGTTACAAATAGAACACAGGGCACGTCAGTCTTGGAATGGAAGGGTCATTTACATGCTTCACTAAGATGGTCATTGAATATTCTTATAAGAGGTTGCTTTTCCCATAATTCCAACTCTGATAGATCATTGTAAAATGGGTGAAACTGAAGGGAAGAATTTATTTAGAATCGTCCAACTATTCCCTGTAATTTGTCCCAAAATTTAATTATAAAAATTTCCAAATGTATAGGAAAGTTGAAAGAATTGTAACCACCCATATAGCTAACACTAATATTCTACAATTAATATTTTTCTATTTTGACATATTACATATCTATCCATCAAACTAGCCTTCTATTTATCTATCAATTCATGTTTTGTTGTAATTCAAAGTTAGTTGCAGATATCAGTACATGTCACCTCTAAACATTTCAGCATGTAGGGCATTAACCAGAGTTTAATATTTGATTAACTATTTTATTTTAGGTAAAATGTATGTATCATGAATTGCATAAATCTGAAGTGTGCCATTCTTTGAGTTTTGAAATTTCTTATACTTGAATAACCAAAATCCCTATCAAAATAAAGAAAATGTAACTCTAGAAAATTTCTCTCATGTCCCTTCTCAGTCAATCTCCACTGCAAACAGCTCCAGAGGCAATTACTACCATGATTATTTTCACCCTGTATTTGTTTTGCCTGTTCTTAAAATTCATATAAGCAAATTATATGATATGAACTGTTTGTATAAAGCTTCCTTTTACACAGCATAATGTTAAGAATTTATCCATGTTGTTGCCTGAATCAGTTGTTCATTCTTTTTATTGCTGAAATCTTTCCCTTGTATGAATATACAATGGTTCAGCTTTCCATCCTCTTGTCCAGTTTTGTACTACTCTGAATTGAGCTATAGTGAGCATTTCTGTACAGGAATTTTGTTGATCTAGGCTTTCATTTATCTAGGGAGAATATCTAGGAATGGAATTTCAGGGTCACAAGGTAGGCATGTTTAGCTTTATATTAAGTTACTAGAGATTTTTCCAGAGTAGTTATACCATTTTATACTCCACCAAATGTGTGAGAGCACTAGTTTCTCCTCTTTATTTTCAGACAATCTGGTGGGGAGATAATGGGATCTCACTGTGGTTTTATTTGTACTTTCCTGATGACAATATGAGTACTCTTTCATGTACTTATCAGGTATATACCTTCCTTTGGGGAGCATCTATTCAAGTATTTTGCCTGTTTTTAACTGGGTTGGTTACATTTTTATTCTTGAGGGGTTCTATATACATTCCTGATAGGAGCCAGTCATAATTTTTGCAAATACTTTCTCCCATTCTTTGACTTGCCTATTTGTTTTCCTAACGATGATTCTTGATGAACAGAAGTTTTAATTTTGATGGAGTCTAACGTTTTTTTAAAAAGATCATTGTTTTTTGCACTTGAAAAGATTTGCTATCAGCAAGACAAAATGTTTTCATTTAATGTTTTCTTTTGGAAGTTCATGATTTTAACTTTTATTGTAAGTCTATGATTCCCCTCAAATAATTTACTATTATGTGTGGTGAGAGATGATAGAGTTTAGTCTCTCACTGTGTCTCTTTGTCTCTGTGTCATTCTCTGTCAATAGGTAGATGAAAGAATAGACAGATGAAAGATACATAGATGCATGAAGTGAAAGTGTTAGTTGCTTGGTCATGTCTGACTCTTTGTGACCCCCATGGACTTTAGGCACACCAGGCTCCTCTGTCCATGGCATTCTCCAGACAAGAAAGTGGAGGGGGTTTTCATTCCCTTCTCCAAGAGAGATACATAAATACACACATACATACACAGACAGATAATCCTGAAACAACTATATATATATCATTGTTCAGAGTCATTTGTTGAAAAGAATGTGGTTTTCCCACATAGTCTTACCCCTTTGTTAAAAATCAGATGACCATTAACCATATATATGTGAGGATTTGTTCTTTTTTTCTGTATTTTTCTATTTTGTCCCATTGATCCACATGTGTACCTTTTCACTGGTACCACACTGTCCTGATTAATATCACTTTATAAAGAGTCTTAAAATAAAAATAAATATTCCAACTTTGTTGTTTTTAAAAATGTTTTGCAAATTCAACCTTAACTGTCCTTTAAATTGAGTTTCTGTACACTTTAGAAGAGATAGAGATTGCAGGGTTTTCTGTCTTGGCTACTGTTTGCTGGACTGCAGTTTGACAGTGATGCTGTCCTCTTCTCAAAGCCATAGCTCCTTTTTCTTATAGCTACAGCTACATTCACCCTGGATTATGTCCTCCAGCTCTTACTCCTTCAGGCCAATGAGTGGTAACAATTCATTGCTGTTGATTTTTGCCTTCTCTTGATTATTCTTAATTCTGTCCATACTTCTGTAAATTGTCCTGTCATTAAATGTTCAACACAGATCGTCTTTAACCACTGTGTTTAAGTATGCCAAATCTTTACAAGGCTAGCTCCTTTATCTTTTTATTTATTTTTTCATTAAAAATTTTGTCTTTACTGGAGTATAGTTGAAAAAACTACTGGAGGAGGGAATGGCAAACCACCCCAGCATAATTGCCATGAGAACCTCACAAACTGCATAAAAAGAAAAAAAGATATGATGCCAAAAGTTGAGTCTCCCAGGTTGGAAAGGGTCTAATGGGAAAGAGTGGAGGACAATTACTAATAGCTCCAGAAAGAATAAAGCAGCTGGGCCAAAGCAGAAACGACTCTCAGTTGTGGATGTGTCTGGTGATGAAAGTAAAATTTGATGCTGCAAAGAATAGTATTGCATAGGAACCTGGAATGTTAGACCCAGGAATCAAGGTAAATTGGACATAGTCAAGCAGAAGATGGTAAGAATAAACATCAACATCTTAAGAATCAGTGAACGAAACAAAAATGGGTAAATTTAATTCAGATGACCATTATATCTACTATTGTGGGCAAGAATCCAGTAGAAGAAATGGAATAGCCCTCATAATCAATGAAAGAGTCCAAAATGCAGTACTTGGGTGCATCCACAAAATGAAAGAATGATCTTAGTTAGTTTCCAAGGCAAGCCATTCAACATTACAGTAATTGAAGTCTATGCCCCTACTATTGATGCTGAAGAAGCTGACATTGATCTACATTCTATGAAGACCTAGAAGACTTCTGAAAACTAAACATCAAAAAAAAAAGTTATATTCATCATTAGGGATTGGAATGTAAAAGTAGGACGCTAAGAGATACCTGCAGTAACAGCCAAGTTTAGCCTTGGAGTACAAAATGAAGCAGGGCAAAGGCTAACTGAATTCTGCCTAAAGAATGCACTAGTCATAGCAAACACGCTTTTTCAACAACACAAGAGATGACCTTATACATGGATATCACCAAATGATCAGTACTGAAATCAAATGATTTACATTCTTTGTAGCCAAAGATAGAGAAGCTGTATATAGTCAGCAAAAACAAGACCTGGAGCTGACTGTGGCTCAGATCATCAGCTTCTCATTGCAAAATTCAGGCTTAAATTAAATAAAGTGGGGAAAACCACTAGGCCAGCCACATACACTTAAATCAAATCCCCTCTGAATATGCAGGGGAGGTTATGAACAAATTCAAGAGATTAGATTTCTTCAAGAAAATCAGAGATACAAAGGGAACATTTCATTCTAAGATGGGCACAAAAACGGACAGAAATGGTATGGACCTAACAGAAGCTGAAGAAGAGGTTGCAAGAATACACAAAAAGCTAAACAAAAAAGATCTTCATGACCCAGATAAGCATGATGGTGTGACCACTCACCTAGAGCCAGACTCACCTAGACCAGAAATCCTGGAATGTGAAGTCAAGTGGGCCTTAGAAAGCATCACTACAAACAAAGCTAGTGGAGGTGACAGAATTCCAGTTCAGCTATTTCAAATCCTAAAAGATGATGCTGTGAAAGTGCTGCACTCAATATGCCAGCAAATTTGGAAAACTCAGCAGGGGCCACAGGACTGGCAAAGGTCAGTTTTCATTCCAATCCCAAAGAAAGGCAATGCCAAATAGTGTTCAAACTACCACACAATTACACTTATCTCACACACTAGTAAAGTAATGCTCAAAATTCTCCAAGTGAGACTTCAACTGTACATGAACTGAAAAATTCCAGATCTTCAAGCTGGGTTTAGAAAAGGCAAAGGAACCAGAGATCAAAGTGCCAACATCCGCTGGATCATGGAAAAAGCAAGAGAGTTCCAGGAAAACATCTACTTCTGCTTTATTGACTACACCAAAGACTTTGTGTGGATCACAACAAACAGTGGAAAATTCTTCAAGAGATGAGAATACCAGACCACCTGACCTGCCTCCTGAGAAATCTGCATGCAGGCCAAGAACCAACAGTTAGAACCAGACATGGAACAGACTATTTCCAAATTGGGAAAGGATTACATCAAGGCTGTATATTGTCATACTGCTTATTTAATTTATATGCAGAGTACCTCATGTGACATGCTGGGCTGGATGAAACACAAGCTGAAATTAAGAATGCAGGGAGAAATAGCAATAACCTCAGATATGCAGAGGACATCACCCTTATGGCTGAAAGCGAAGAACTATGGAGCCTCTTGATGAAAGTGAAAGAGGAGAGTGAAAAAGTTGGCATAAAACTCAACATTCAGAAAATGAAGATCATGGCATCTGGTCCCATCACTCCATGGCAAATAGATGGGGAAACAGTAGAAACAGCGACAGACTTTATTTTCTTGGGCTCCAAAATCACTGCAGATGGTGACTGCAGCCATGAAATTAAAAGATGCTTGCTCCTTGGAAGAAAAGTTATGACCAACCTAGACAGCATATTCAAAAGCAGAGACAAAAAGCTATGGTTTTTCCAGTGGTCATGTATGGATATGAGAGTTGGTCTATAAAGAAAGCTTATCACCAAAGAATTGATGCTTTTGAACTGTAGTTTTGGAGAAGACTCTTGAGTGTCCCTTGGACTGTAAGGAGATCCAACCAGTCCATCCTAAAGAAGATCAATCCTGAATATTCATTGGAAGGACTGATGCTGAAGCTGAAACTACAATACTTTGGCCACCTGTTGCAAAGAACGGACTCATTTTAAAAGACCCTGATGCTGGGAAATATTGAAGTCAGGAGGTGAAGGGGATGACAGAGGATGAGACGGTTGTATGGCATCACCAACAGAATGAGGATGAGTTTGAGCAAGCTTCAGGAGTTGGTGATGGACAGGGAAACCTGGCATGCATGGGGTCACAAAGAGTCAGACATGACTGAACGTCTGAACTAAACTGAAATGGTATGCCTGAAGAACTATGTCCATAATATTGTACAGGAAGCCATGAACGAAACCATCTCAAAGGATTAAAAAAAGCAAGAAGGCAAGTGGTTGTCTGAGGAGGCTTTTCAAATAGTCGAAGAGAGAAGAGAAGTGAAAATCAAGGGAGAAGGAAAAGTACAGGGTCGCAAAGAGTCGGACACGACTGAGCAACTGAACTGAACTGAACTGACATCCTACTAAAGGCTGAGTTCCAACAAATTGCAAGGAGAGACAAAAAGACCTTCTTCAATGAACAATATATAAAAACAGAGGAAAACAACAGAAGGGAAAGACTAGAAATATCTTCAGGAAAATTGGAAGTAAGGGATCATAATGCCCAAAGATGGGCACAATAAAAGACAGAAATAGTAGAGACCTAGTAGAAGCAGAAATGATCAAGAAGAGATGGAAAGAATATACAAAGAATGGTACAAAAAAGATCTTAATGAACCAAATAATCATGGTGGTGTGGTCAGTTACTCAGAGCCAGACATTCTGGAGTGCGAAGTCAAGTGGGTCTTAGGAAGCAGTGCTGTTAATAAAGTTAGTGGCTGTGATGGAATTCCGGTATAGATATTCAAAACCCTAAAAGATGATGATATCACAGTGTTGCACTCAATATGTCAGCAAATCTGGAAGACTCAGCAGTGGCCATATGACTGGAAAAGGCCCTCATTCCAATTCCCAAGGAGGGCAGTACTAAAGAACGTTCAGACTGTCTGAGAGTTGCTCTCATCTCCCATGCTTAAAATTTTGAATGCTAGACCAGCATTACACAAACCAAGAACTTCCAGACCTTCAAGCTATGTTTATAAAAGGCAGAGGAATCAGAGATCAAATTGCCAACATCCACTGGATCACAGAGAAAGCAAGGGAATTTCAGAAAAAACATTTACCTCTGTTTCATCAACTACACTAAAGTCTTTAACTGTGTGGATCATAACAAACTGTGGAAAGCTCTTGAGGAGATGGAAATACCAGACCATCTTACCTGTCTCCTGAGAAACCTGTTTGTGGGTCAAGAAGCAACAGTTAAAACCCTGTATGGAACAACTGATTGATTTGGTTCAAGACTGAGAAAGGAGCACAACAGGGCTGTCTGTCATCACCCTTTTTATTTAACTTATATGCTTAGCACATTGTGAGTAATGCTGAGCAGGATGAGTTATAAGCTGGAATCAAGATAGGCAGGAGACATATTAACAACCTCAGATATGCAGATGATACCACTCTAATGGCAGAAAGTGAAGGCAAACTAAAGAACCTCTTGATGAGAGTGAAGGAGGAGATTGAAAAGGCTGTCTTAAAACTAATATATTAAAAAAAACTAAGATCATAGCACTTGGCCCCATTACTTTATGACAAAAAGAAGGGGAAAAGTTGCAAGCAATGACAGATTTCTTCTTCTTGGGCTCTAAAATCACTGCGGATGGTGGAAACAGCCATGAAACCAGAAGACAACGGCTTCTTGGCAGAAAAGCTATGGTAAACAGTTGAAAAGCAGAGACATCACTCTGCCGACGAAGGTCTGTATAGTCAAAACTATGGTCTTCCCAGTGGTGATGTACAGTTGTAAGAGCTGGACCGTAAAGAAGAGCACCGAAAATGATGCCTTTGAACTGTGGTGCTGGAGAAGACACTTGAGAGTCCCTTGACAGCAACAAGATCAAACCAGTCAATCTTATAGGAAATCAACCCTGAGTATTCATTGGAAGGACTGATGCTGAAGCCGAGCTCCAGTATTTTGATCTCCTGATATGAATAGTCAACTCATTGGAAAAGTTCCTGATCCTGGGAAAGATTGAGGGCAGGAGAAGAGGGCATCAGAGGATGAGATAACTGATGGCATCACTGATACAATGGAGATGAACTTGGAAAAACTCCAGGAGACAGTAAGAGACAGGAAGGCCTGGCATACTGCAGCCCATGGGGTCACAAAAGAGTCAGATATGACTGGGTGACTGAACAACCAATAGTTGATTTATAATCTTGTGTTAATTTCAGGTATACAACAAAGTGAATCAGTTATAGATATACATATATCCAGACTTTTTTATTTTTAGAATTATTTCCCATAGAGGCCCTCACAAAGTATTGAGTAATCTTCCCTGTGCCATACAGCAAGTTCTCCTTAGTTATCTGTTTTATAGATAATAGTATATATATATATGTCAGTCCAAATCTCCTAATTTTTCCCTTCACCTGTCCTTATCCCCTGGTAACCATAAGCTTGTTTCTACAACCATGACTCTTGGGTTTTGTAAATTCATTCACTGAATCCTTTTTTTAAGATTCCACATATAAGTGATATCATATGACATTTGTCTAGGTATGACTTACTATACTCAGTATAACAATCTCTAGGTCTACCCATGTTGTTGCAAATGGCATTAGTTTGTTCTATTTCCTGGCTGAGTAATATTCCATTGTATATATGTACATCTTCTTTATCCACTTCTCTGTTAATGGACATTTAACACCAATTTAAATATCACTTCTTTAGAGGTGACCAACCTCTCCATTAAGGTAGATCCAACACCTCTCCTGCTTATCTACATTCCTACACTTCTCCATCACAGAATTTTGTTCAATTTCTTCATAACTTATCAGAATTCCTTACTGCTTATCTGTTTACTTTGTATTGCCAGTATAATAATCTAGATAGTAAATTCTAAAAGGGCATGAATTATATCTATTTCATTCATTGCTACATAACCAGTAAATATCAAAGTGCTTAGCAAATATAAGCCAATCAAAGAAATATTTATTGATATGGCAGCACCTTAAGAAAGAATTTTGAAAGATTTTGTGCTGATAGGTTCCACTGTATTCCTGTAGTAGTAATTAAACCCATCGCTATTAACAATATAGAAGGTGAAAAAGTACACTGCAATTATCTTACTTCAAGGGACAATAGGTTAGTGGGGAAGATGAAATGCATAAAGAAGGATACAAAATCCTGTCAAGAATTTTCATATAACAAATAATTCAGCTCTGTAAAATAAAATTCAAAAAGTATTCATACCACTAAAAAACAGGCAAATAAATACTTTTAAAAATAAGTTAGGTTTTTAAAAATGTATAAATACTAGCAAATGATTTTTTTCCTACTTTGAGATCTATTTTTCTGTATTTAAGAAGAGTAATTCTTTCCTAAGTGATTTTGAGTGTTTAGAAAAATGCTTAGAATTCCTCAGGGAATTTAGGAGAGACTAGGATGCCTTTTGAAGCCACCATTATGCCCTCAAAAAGAAATTGAGACTACTTCTCATCTCAGACCTTTGAAGAAAAGTTGCACTCCATAAGACATTCTCTCTGGACTTTGATCAGCTTCTAGTAGGTCTTTTTATTTCCTTTTCAAATTTTATTAATTATGAATTCTACTACTTAATCTTCTTTTTTTTTTTATTTTTAAACTTTACATAATTGTATTTGTTTTGCCGAATATCAAAATGAATACGCCACAGGTATACATGTGTTCCCCATTCTGAACCCTCCTTCCTCCTCCCTCCCCATACCATCCCTCTGGGTCGTCCCAGTGCACTAGCCCCAAGCATCCAGTATCGTGCATCGAACCTGGACTGGCAGCTCGTTTCTTACATGATATTTTACATGTTTCAATGTCATTCTCCCAAATCTTCCCACCCTCTCCCTCTCCCACAGAGTCCATAAGACTGTTCTATATATCAGTGTCTCTTTTGCTGTCTCGTACACCAGGTTATTGTTACCATCTTTCTAAATTCCATATATATGCGTTAGTATACTGTATTGGTGTTTTTCCTTAGGGCTTACTTCACTCTGTATAATAGGCTCCAGTTTCATCCACCTCATTAGAACTGATTCAAATGTATTCTTTTTAATGGCTGAGTAATACTCCATTGTGTATATGTACCACAGCTTTCTTATCCATTCATCTGCTGATGGACATCTAGGTTGCTTCCATGTCCTGGCTATTATAAACAGTGCTGCGATGAACATTGGGGTACACGTGTCTCTTTCCCTTCTGCTTTCCTCGGTGTGTATGCCCAGCAGTGGGATTGCTGGATCATAAGGCAGTTCTATTTCCAGTTTTTTAAGGAATCTCCATACTGTTCTCCATAGTGGCTGTACTAGTTTGCATTCCCACCATTAATCTTAAAATACAATATTCTTCATGTGTTCCTATGAAAGTATCTGAAACTGTTTTTACTGCCTCTTGGATCAAATCTGACTCCAAATTATTTAGAAGATATTTAAAGTCTTCAACCAAGTGGTAAAACCAGCTTATCCACGTCCCCATCACATCAAAGGTCAAACAAACCAGTGTCATGCACGATACACACTGTGCACTTTCTGCCAGTGTCCTGTTCATGCAGTACCCATCACACCTTGCCCTGTCCATCCCTGCCCAATGATGTGTTCTTTCTTTTTATGCTAAGTGATTCTTGGAATTTCTTCCAGATCATAGCTCTCATAATTCATGAAGAATATTTTGATTATCCCAATCAGTTTACAATGATCTTTTAATTAGTTTAATTTCCCATAATAATCAATAATTATCAATAGATATGTACTGAGTGTCTATTACATTAAGGAGACCTAACATAGACCCTGCATATACAAAGAGGCAGAAGATCCAGTGCTCAAATTCAGGGAGTTTTATTTGTGCTCATCTAGAAAGAGAAACAACAATGCAAAGTGACAAAAAGTGTCCTCAGAGGTAACTACCCATCTATGCAGTTACTTAAATCTTAGAATTGGTTTCAAGAACTTTTATATAATCTTTCTTCCCAATAGATGAATTCTCAAATGTTAGAAATCACATATTTTTGTTTTATGGTAAAAGAAAATGAATTAAATAATAGCTAATGCTATATGCTTACTATGTGAAACATGCTTTACTAAACACTCTACATGTATTAACTCATTTAAACTATCAGGATGCTGCTATCATTTGATAGATCAGAAAATAGAGATATAGTAAGACATAAAAATTTGCCCTGGGTATAAAACAGCTAACTAGTGGCAACATTGCATTTTAGACCTAGATTTTTCCACCTCTAGAGGCGATAGTTTTTGCGTGGCGCTTTACTATGTAGATTCCATGTCTATGTCACGTATGCCAGGGAAACATACTGCTAAAATAAAGAAGGCTATTCTCTGTAAGCGGGAAATCTGCCTGGGGACAATGGAGAGACTATTTTACCTAAGAGAGAAACAGAGCTGAACTTGAAGTTCAGAAGTTCTCCCATCCCAGTCAAGCATGCTATGCCTGGTAATCATGCATAGCACAACCCCCCCCTTCCTTGCCAATCCTTTGTCTGGAACTCTGCATGGAGTCTTGATGTGCCACACCCACTCTCATAGAATCTCTGCTGAAGGAGAAGCCTCTAGGGAAATCCAATCCCATTAACTATGCTAATCAACAAATCAACTCTGAGTTTGTTTGAAACAGCAATGTGTCCAGCTAAAAACTAATTAAAAAGTTTCCCAGGTTTCCTGGAAACAATGAACAGCTGTTCCCAGAAGTATAGGTTCAACCACAGAGATCTAAGCAAAAGTATATTGGAGATATAGGTACATATGTGACTCCTAGAAAAAGCTATTGCCTTCCTTTTAAAAATAGACTGATTCAAATAGCACAGGAATTTTTGGCCTTTGTCCTTCTTCTTGCCTTGGAATGCAGACGTAATTCACATTGGTACAGCAGCCATCCTGCAACCATGAAGTCAAATATCACACTCAGATACACAAAAAGCGGGGGGGGGTGGGGGGGGGAAGGGGGGGGTAGGGAAGCTTGTTTCTGAGTTCCCTCGGATCCCTATTAGATGAGAAAAATTAATTCCTTATTGGGTTAAGCCACTGTGTTCAGGTTTCTATTTACCTGAAGCTTAATGCAATCCTAAACAATAAAACTTACTGAGTTTGATTCATAAGAACATATTTACTCCACTTTTGACAAAAAAAAATTGTAATAATAATTTTAAAGGTACTGATTTAAACAAAAACGAAAAACCTCTACTGTACTCAATCACTATATGTAAATTTTTTCTAAAAAAAAACTCTAAAAGCTTCTATTAGACAATTTTTTTCCCAAAAGGAACAAATATTTTGTTACCATTACTATCAAAGTAAAATGGGACAATTGAATGGAGCTTTCTACCCTATCTGGGCCAGTATTTTTGAACTTCAATACACTTTTATGTTAGGACAGAAAGTTCACATCAGTAATAGGGTGATTCATCTTTTCTTAATCAATGAACAATTAATCTTCATTAGTATATTCAGGTCAGTTTAAATGTGCAATGAGATGCTGGATCTTAGGAAGGAAGCCTCAAACACAATGGAAGTCATTAAAATTACATTACATCTGGCATTCTTGATGAGGCAAAGCCGCACCGGTTCCCCAGTAACCATAACCACTGAGGCTCATGGCTAAGTCATTTGGGGAATACGGACAAATGTATTCATTTAAGTGTCATCACTTGTCCTCAAGGCCAAAGTAAAACAGCCTGCAACTCTGAAGGTGTGAAGATTGTTCCCTTAGTGACTCTTAAATGTGCCACATTTTTGCTTCACTCACCTTTGTTCATACGTTAGGGCCAGCTTGGCTCTGAACTCTGAAGTACAATCTTCAAATATTCCAGCCTGTATAGGTATTCCTATTAATCTAGTTATTTTTTGCCTCTCACCTGGGGACCTTATTTTGTCTTCAGTAGCATTTGTTTCACAGCCCTTATGAATTGAATGCTTAGTGTTTTGAATTGAATGTTTCCTAGGAAACAGTCTATCATTTCAAACATAAAGCTGACTGTCTTATTTCCACTTTACAGATATGAAAACTAAAGTTCTGGTTAAATAGCTAGCCCACAGTCATACAGAGGTAAACTAAGCCTGTCTGCCTGCAGATTGACTCCACTATACCACACTGCCTTTCAATTAATTATATTCTGTCCTCTTTTGTTGTATTTGCCTCTTGCCAGCACACCACGCCACCAGTCCCGTGAGGAATTGATTTTTCCCATATATTTCTAAGTACCCCTTAAACCCCAACACATGCCAGAGACAGTCTGGTGAAGTTTTAGTGAATGCAGTGGATTTAACTCCAGTCTGATCCTACTAACTCTTGGTGTCTTGTATCAACTTATTTGATGCAAGAATTATCTGTGGACTCAGAAAGTGACTTCTAAGGCAGCATGGTTGGATTTGGTAGATAGCAGCTCTCATGAGCTCTTTATCCCTCTAATCACAAGCATAAATAGAAGAGGGGCCTGGGTAAGGCCTTGAAAAGACCAAGTTGACTCATCAGATATATGTCTCTATCAGTCTTTTGAAACAGGCAGGCTTTTTTTTTTTTAAGACTTCAATTTAATTAGAATTCCTTCTCCCATTGAGATAACATCTTCAATTGATTTAATCATTTCTTATACATTCCTTGCATCATGAGAGGTAGTAATGGTTTTCATTTTACATTCTGGTCTTAAAGCATGATAAACAGCTAGCGTCAGTCTTACTTCCCCCAACCAGTGGCTGCAGATGTGCAAGTAGAAGGTCAGGGAGCAGACCTCCAGTCATCTGCAATTCTCTTCACCTTCACTCTCCAACGCTCTGTTCCATTTGTCCTTTGGTTTGATTCACCCTCTTGCTCTCAAAGATTGGAGACTGGATGACTATAGTTAAAATTTCTAAATCCTTTCACATTTTACAGATTGTATACATTATAGGCGTTTCTGAATTAGCGAGCATCTCTTAAAATGCAATCCAAAAGACATTTCTACATTATAGGTCTTTAAGTACAGCTCTGTTGTGTTTATTATAGCTGGAAGAGAAAGTTGGTTCTCTACTTTTCCCTCCTAATTGTTATTGAAGACTACAAGTCTAGAAAAACAGAAAGTTACAGAATTTAAATACAAAAATATCAAACATGGAATTCATAGAACAAAACAAATCATGTCCATAGATACCAATAAGTGATCCATATAATAATTATCATGTCATGAATGTTTTGGGGGACTAAATCTCCGGACTGTAGATATACTTGGTCACAAACTGTTAATGCCTGTCAATGGGCTTTTAAATTTGACTTCTATTGTATCTGTTATGGTTACACAACACCAACTACTTCTAAACTTTTCCCTTTTAAGTTTATTTCCAAAGGCAATGTTTCCACTGGGGTAATTGTAGGATGGATGAAAACTGACCTTTTCCAGTTCTCTGGCCATTGTTAAGTTTTCCAAATTTGCTGGCATATTGAGTGCAGCACTTTCACAGCATCATCTTTTAGGATTTGAAATATCTCAACTAGAATTCCATCACCTCCACTAGCTTTGGAGTCAGTTTTCATTCCAATCCCTAAGAAAGGCAACATCAAAGAATGTTCAAACTATCGCATGATTACACTCATCTCACACGCTAGAAAAAATATGTTCAAAATTTCTCCAAGTATGGCTTCAACAGTACATGAACTGAGAACTTCCAGATGTTCAAGCTGGATTTAGAAAAGGCAGAGGAACCAGAGATCAAGTTGCCAACATCCACTGGATCATTGAAAAAGCAAGAGAGTTCCAAAAAAATATCTACTTCTGCTTTATTGGCTATGCCAAAGCCTTTCACTGTGTGGATCACAACAAACTATGGAAAATTCTTCAAGAGATGGAAATATCAGACCACCTTACTTGTCTCTTGAGAAATCTGTATGTAGGTCAAGAAGCAACAGTTAGAACCAGACACGCAACAACGGACTGGTTCCAATTGAGAAAGGAGAATGTCAAGGTTGTATATTGTCACTCTGCTTATTTATCTTATATGTAGAATACATCATGCAAAATGTCAGGCTGGCTGAAGCACAAGCTGGAATCAAGACTGCCAGGAGAAATATCAATAGCCTCAGATATGCAGATGACACCACCCCCATGGGAGAAAGTGAAGAGGAACAAAAGAGCCTCTTGATGAAAGTGAAAGAATAGAGTGAAACAGCTGACCTAAAGCTCAACATTCAAAAAACTAAGATCTTGACATCTGGTCCCATCACTTCATGGTGAATAGATGGGGAAACAATGGAAACAGTGACAGACTTTGTTTTCCTAGGCTCCCAAATCATTGCAGATGGTGACTGCAGCCATGAAATTAAAAGATGCTTGCTCCTTGAAAGAAAAGCTATGCCAACCTAGACAGCATATTAAAAAGCAGAGACATTACTTTGCCTACAAAGTTCCATCTAGTCAAAGCTATGGTTTTTCAGTAGTCATATATGGATGTGAGAGTTGGACCATAAACAAAGCTGGGTGCCAAAGAATTGATGCTTTTGAACTGTGGTGTTGGAAAAAACTCTTGAGAGTCCCTTGGACTGCAAGAAGATCAAACCAGTCAATCCTAAAGGAGATAACACTGAATATTCATTGAAAGGACTGATGCTCAAGCTGAAACTCCAATACTTTGGTCACCTGATGCGAAGAACTGACTCATTGGAAAAGACCCTGATGCTGGAAAAAACTGAAGTCAGGAGGAGAAGGGGATGACAGAGGATGAGATGGTTGGATAGCATCACCGACTAAATGGGCTTGAGTTTGAGCAAGCTCTGGGAGGTAGTGATGTATAGGGAAACCTGGTGTGTTGCACTCCATAGCGTTGCAAAGAGTCAGACATGACTGAGCAACTGAACTGAATTGTAGGATATTTCTCTTTCAGTTCAGTTCAGTCGCTCAGTCGTGTCCTACTCTGCAACCCCATGAATTGCTGCACGCCAGGCCTCCTTGTCCATCACCAACTCCCAGAGTTCACTCAAACTCACATCCATCGAGTTGGTGATGCCATCCAGCCATCTCATCCTCTGTTGTCCCCTTCTCCTCCTGCCCCCAATCCCCCCCAGCATCAGAGTCTTTTCCAGTGAGTCAGCTCTTCATGTGAGGTGGCCAAAATATTGGAGTTTCAGCTTTAGCATCAGTCCTGCCAAAGAACATCCAGGACTGATCTCATTTAGAATGGACTGATTGGATCTCCTTGCAGTCCAAGGGACTCTCAAGTGTCTTGTCCAACACCACAGTTCCAAAGCATCAATTCTTCAGTGCTTAGCTTTCTTCACAGTCCAACTTTCACATCCATACAGCAGTCATTATTCTAGGATGAATTTTGATTTATCTTCATATAAACTATTTCACTACTTCCATTTCTTATGTATCAAATTTTTAAATTAATTTGCCAGTAAAAAGCTAGACATGATACCAAAAAGTATATCATTTTATTAATTTGTTTTTATCAGAAAAGACAGGCAGGCATAGTAATAACATCCCATACTGGTTAAACTGACCTGCCTGAAAACAAACTACTGTAATCGAAATTCTTGCCTATACTTATTTCTTTAACGAATCAACTTGCTAAATGCAATTTAATGCACAACTCTATGTTTTATAGTTCTCTAATTTATAACATTTTAATACCCTCTTATACATAAAATATAAACCAGGTAGACTGAAAATATACTGTTGATAAGCTACTGTATATAAATAATTGTTCTGTTTACATGTATATAAAAGAGTACCAGCTTTTGACTCAGAACACGCTTAGATACAATTTACAAGTTGTAGAATGTAACTCATTTAGTCTCTCTGACCTCAGTTTAAGTATCTGCAAAAAGGGAATAGTAATATCCACATCAGAAAAAATTATCTTGAGTGGCCAATAAGGTTAGATAACATTCTGAGAGGCAATCCATGACACCAGTTAAGAATATAGGAACTAAGCCAGGCTACTTCCTTCACATCTTTGTTTCTCAGTTTCTTTATCTGGGTAGGGGGGATAAGAGTAGTAATGAGGTGAGGTGTTAATATATGGAAGGTACTTAAAATAATGTTGGATTCCAGTAAGTTGACTCAAGAATCAGTATTACTACTACTGCTTCATGTGAAAATACTTAGCATGCAACTATGACTATGCAACACAGAAGTTTTGCTTTCCTGAAATATCAATAACCTCAGATATGCAGATGACACCACCCTTATGGCAGAAAGTGAAGAGGAACTCAAAAGCCTCTTGATGAAAATCAAAGTGGAGAGTGAAAAAGTTGGCTTAAAGCTCAACATTCAGAAAACGAAGATCATAGCATCCGGTCCCATCACTTCATGGGAAATAGATGGGGAAACAGTGGAAACAGTGTCAGACTTTATTTTTCTGGGCTCCAAAATCACTGCAGATGGTGACTGCAGCCATGAAATTAAAAGACGCTTACTCCTTGGAAGGAAAGTTATGACCAACCTAGATAGCATATTCAAAAGCAGAGACATTACTTTGCCAACAAAGGTCCATCTAGTCAAGGCTATGGTTTTTCCAGTGGTCATGTATGGATGTGAGAGTTGGACTGTGAAGAAAGCTGAGCGCCGAAGAATTGATGCTTTTGAACTGTGGTGTTGGAGAAGACTCTTGAGAGTCCCATGGACTGCAAGGAGATCCAGCCAGTCCATTCTGAAGGAGATCAGCCCTGGGATTTCTTTGGAAGGAATGATGCTAAAGCTGAAACTCCAGTACTTTGGCCACCTCATGCGAAGAGTTGACTCATTGGAAAAGACTCTGACTCTGGGCGGGATTGGGGGCAAGAGGAGAAGGGGATGACAGAGGATGAGATGGCTGGATGGCATCACTGACTCGATGGACATGAGTCTCAGTGAACTCCGGGAGCTGGTGATGGACAGGGAGGCCTGGCGTGCTGCGATTCATGGGGTCGCAAAGAGTCGGACACGACTGAGCGACTGATCTCTCTCTCTCTCTAAGTTGTCATTAACACCTTGTTCTTCCATTTAATTATTATGGGTTTCCCTAGTGGCTCAGATGGTAAAGAATATGCCTGCAATGCAGGAGACTCAAGTTTGATCCCTGGGTCGGGAAGATCCCCTGGAGAAGGGAATGGCTACCCACTTCTGTATACTTGCCTGGAGAATTCCATGGACAGAGGAGCCTGGTGGGCTATAATCCACAGGGTCGCAAAGAGTCAGACATGACTGAATGACTAACACACATTATCACCTCACAGTGGCAGCTATAGAATATCTTTGTCAGAGCTGGGAGAAATGCAGTAGGAAGAAGAGTTGTGGGATTTTTCTTGAAGCAATATTTGCCCAGTGGTTTCAATAAGATCAAGAAACATTTATTTCCCATAGAAAACTATTGGCAAAGGCTACAGACAGGGCTAACATCCCTCAGTACTGTGGGTCATGTAGGTATCTCCAAGTAGCAGAAGGAAACAATGTTATAATAAAGTCTCAGTTACTCAACCCAGAATTTTCAGCACAACCAAATAAGAACGTCTATAGGGTAATGTAATCCAATGCTCAGTACAAGACAATAATGGAAACCTAAAATGAATAAGTTGGTTGGGGTTTGGTCCATTAAATGTATTCAGATATGTTCATTTTACCCAAGACATTCTACCTAGAAAGTATATAAAAATGGCAATGTCTTTATTATTAATGTCAAGTTTCAAGTATTTCAATCTATAGAAAAATTCTTATGTCTCAATCTGAAGCATCCTGTTTTACCTTTATAAGAGCCTATTTAACCCTTTGAATAGAGTCCATCACACATCCAGTAATACTAATACGTATACACATTCACACACACACAAACACATACCAAAATTCCATTGCCATTTCCCAGAAAGTGCAAACCTCTTTAGGAAACATTACTTTGTAATTATTTGCCTGTTTCCTCATTCAACAAAATTTTATAGCAAATCATAAAATCATACTAGGCACAAGGGAGGAAAAGCCATAAAGTCTGGTCTTATACTCTAGTGGGGAAAGTGACAGGTAAACAAATGTGAAGGACAAAATGGGATCAGTGAGGTTAGGTTAAAAAAATTGGTACCTTGAATTTAAATTGGTATATAGTAATGATGTACTTAAATCGGTATAAAGCAACGATGTTTTTATTTACACACACACATGTGTGCACACAAACATGTTTTATCCACTACAAAAACTTATACCAGCCCAGTGGCAATGAGGACACCTAGTATTGCTCTTTTCATACCATTTGTTACAAAACAGAAAAAGAAATCCTTTAAGAAATTGCCAGCTCCAGATCTGGAACAGGAAATATACAGGATTATCCTGGCACAAGCAAGAAAGCTATCAAAGATGCTCAGGAATGCATTTAAACAAGCTTTTTTGCCGAAGATAGAACAATTGAGCATCAATATATATCATATCTACAGTACACTGAAAGTCATTCAGTATGTTTAAATCCAGGCATTCTTGATAATATTTAAACAAAAACTGATCTTCTATGGTGCATGCTAGGCTATCAATTCATTATTTTAAAAACTGTTCAATAGAGGGAAAAAATAATTAAATTTGTCTTTCCTATGTGAGCTGTACTTTAGAGTAACCAAATCTGTGACCAGTGGAAATTTATTTTTATATGTGTTAAGATAATAAATTAGGATGGTATCATCTGCATATCTGAGGTTATTGATATTTCTCCCAGCAATCTTGATTCCAGTTTGTGATCCATCCACCCCAGCATTTCATGTGGCATCTGGTCCCATCACTTCACAGCAAATAGATAGGGAAACAATGGAAACAGTGACAGATTTTATTTTCTTGGGCTCCAAAATCACTAGAAATGGTAGTTGCAGCCATGAAATTGAAAGATGCTTGCTCCTTGGAAGAAAAGTTGTGACAAAACTAAATGTATTAAAATGCAGACGCATTACTTTGCCAACAAAGGTCCATTTAGTCAAAGATATGGCTTTTCCAGTGGTCATGTATGGATGGGAGAGTTGGACCATAAAAAATGTTGAGCACTGAAGAACTGATGCTTTTGAATTGTGGTGCTGGAGAGGACTCTTGTGAGTCCCTTAGACAGCAAGGAGAGCCAACCAGTCAATCTGAAAGGAAATCAACCCTGAATAATCATTGGAAGGACTGATGCTGAAGCTGAAGCTCCAATACTTTGGCCACCTGATGTGAAGAAGCCAACTCATTGGAAAAGACCCTGATGCTAGGAAATACTGAGAAGAAGAAGGAAACAGAGGATGAGACTGTTGGATGGAATCATCAACTCTAAGGACATGATTCTGAGCAAACTCCAGGAGATAGTGAAAGATAGGAAAGCCTGGAGTGTAACAGTCCATGTGGTCACAAAGAGTCAGACACAACTTAGCAACTGAACAACAACAACAAGATAATAAATTAAGAAGAAATAATCAAGGTTAAGTTGGAGAAGGCAATGGCACCCCACTCCAGCACTCTTGCCTGGAAAATCCCATGGATGGAGAAGCCTGGTGAGCTGCAGTCCATGGGGTCTCGAAGAGTTGGACACAACTGAGCGACTTCACTTTCACTTTTCACTTTCATGCATTGGAGAAGGAAATGGCAACCCACTCCAATGTTCTTGCCTGGAGAATCTCGGGGACGGGGGAGCCTGGTGGGCTGCCATCCATGGGGTCGCACAGAGTTGGACACGACTGAACTGACTTAGCAGCAATCAAGGTTAAGTAGAGAGTATGTAGACAAAACTGTAACTGCCAAAAGTGGATAATTGTTAAAATTGGGAGGTAGTGTGTAAAAATTACAGATTACACTATTCATTTCTTTTGTACATATTGAGATTTTGGTAACATGAAGTCAAGAGTAATAATATGTTCCGATTACTGTAGCTTTAGAGTAAATCTTCATGTAATTCAGGGTAAGTCTTCCAAATGCATTTTTCTTTTTTCCGGATTGTATTGGCTATTATTGCTTGGCTCCATACATACTTTAAAATCATCTAAGCTCTTTCTAAGAGCTTGGGGAAGATCCCCTGGAGGAGGTCACGGCAACCCACTCCAGTATTCTTACCTGGAGAAGCTTATGGATAGAGGAGCCTGGTGAGCTGTAGTCCATGGGGTCGCACAGAGTCAGACACAAGTGATGTGACTTAGCATGTAGCACAAGCTCTTTCTTCAAGACAGGGATTTTTTTTTTTTTTTCATTGCATTGAATCTATATCAGTTTGGGGACATCTAACATTTTAGCACTGTTGAGTCTTCCTATTCATGAGCTTCTCTCCATATGTTTAGTCTTCTGTGAGTTCTTTCTACAATGTCTTACAATTTGGGGTGCAGAGTCCTTGTACATCTTATGTTATATTTATGCATACATATTTTGTCTTTTGGGGGGCTCCAAAATCACTGCAGATGGAGATTGCAGCCATGAAATTAAAAGATGCTTACTCCTTGGAAGGAAAGTTATGACTAACCTAGATAGCATATTGAAAAGTAGAGACATTACTTTGCCAACAAAGGTCCGTCTAGTCAAGGCTATGGCTTTTTCCAGTAGTCATGTATGGATGTGAGAGTTGGACTGTGAAGAAAGCTGAGCGCTGAAGAATTGATGCTTTTGAACTGTGGTGTTGGAGAAGACTCTTGAGAGTCCCTGGGACTGCAAGGAGATCCAACCAGTCCATTCTAAAGGAGATCAGTCCTGGGTGTTCATTGGAAGGACTGATGTTGAAACTGAAACTCCAATACTTTGGCCACCTTATGTGGAGAGCTGACTCATTGGAAAAGACCCTGATGCTGGGAAAGATGGAGGGCCGGAGGAGAAGGGAACAACAGAGGATGAGATGGTTGGATGGCATCACTGACTCAATGGACATGGGTTTGGGTGGACTCTGGGAGTTGGTGATGGACAGGGAGACCTGGCATGCTGCGGTTCATGGGGTCGAAAAGAGTCGGACACGATTGAGCGACTGAACTGAACTGATTTTTGTCTTATTTTTGTTATTTTAAATACTTTGAACTATTTGCTACAAATATGTAAAACTACTACTGATATTTATATACTGGCCCTTGTATCTTTAAACTCTGACTTATCAACTTCACAACTATTGCTAGTGTTGCTTTGTAAATTCCTTAGGATTTTACACGTAGATCCTCATACATGCACACTTTTACATAGTGTGCAATAAACATAGTTTGGCTTTTGCTTCTTTAATTTTTATTTATTAGCTGCTCTGGCAACTCCAATATCAAATACAAAGTGGTAGAAGCAGGCCTCCTTGCCTTTCTCCAGTTTTAGGAGGGAAATATTTAGTCATATAGCGTTAAGGATAGCGTTAACTATAGATTTTACATAAATGCTGTTACAAGATTGAAGGGATTCCCTTCTACAACTATTTTCTTAGGCTTTTTTTTTCCCCCAGGGAAAGAAGGGCAACATCTTTGTCAGCTTTTGGTCTCAGGGTTATGTCAGCATCACAAAATGAAGTGAAAAGGGTTCCCTCCTCTATTTCTTGAACGTATTACAGTTTCTCTTTAATAGTTGCTTTAGGCCTTTTAAAAATAATTAATAAATTTCACAACACAAATCATCTGAATCTGGAATTTTCTTTGTGGAAAAGACTTTTACTATGAACTTTATTTATTTAATATATTTCTTATGTGTTTGTTTAATACATTTAGATCTATTCTGATATTCTGTTTCCTTGATATTCTATTCCATTTCCTTCCTTCTGATATTCTATATATATATTCTATATAGTTTTGGTATATTACATTTTTTAGGGATTTTTCTATTTTATCTAAATTATTGATTTTATTGAAATAACATTATTCATAATATTTTCTCACTATCCTTTTACTACCTGGAGTATATGTAGTGAGCCCTTCTTTCAATCATGATGTATACTTCTCCTTCTTTTTTTCTTAAACAGTTTTCTTAGGAGTCTATTAATCTATTATTACTATTTTCAAAGCAGTCACATCAAGCTCTTATTTCTTTATTGTTCATCTGCTTTATATTTCTCTGATTTCTCCTTTTCTTTGTTATTCCTTTTCTTCTACTTACTTTGCATTTGATATTCTCTTCTTTAGACAGTTTCTTAAGGTGGCAGCTTAGATAATTTATTTCAATCTTTTTTTATATTTTCTAATATGAAACTATAAATTTTGCTCTGAGCATTGCATCACATAAGTTTTGAGATGTTGAATTATTGCTGAGTTCAAATACTTTCTAATCTCCATTACAATTTCTTCTATAACCCATTGGTCATTTTAATAATTCTGTTTAATGTCCAAATACATGGACCATTTCTAAATATGTTACTGCTATTTATTTCTAGTTATTGACTCCATTATCTATAAAAATTCAATCTTTTAAAATGAGTTAAAGTTAATTTTTTAGCCCAATATATGGTCTATCTGCAAATATCATGTTTACTTGAAAAATATGTGTAGTCTGTAGTTGTCAAATTTAGCATTCTACAAGTATCTGTTAGGTCAAGTTGGTTGCTAGTGTTATTCATATCTACATTCTCAATCATTTTTTTGACCCAGTTTTTCTGTCCTTTACTGAAAAGGATTGTCAGTTTGTCTATTTCTCCTTTTGGTTCTATCAATTTTTGCTCTATGTATTTTAAGTATTTATTATTTGATACATATACATTTCTGATTGCTATATATTTCTGGTAAATTGCTTCCTTTCTCATTATGAAATGTCTCTCCTTATCTCTGGCAATTCTCATTCCTTAAATATCTACTTAGCTCATATTGACATAACCACACCACCTTCCTTAAACAATACTTACTCTTCACATGATCTATTTTCTCTACATTTATTTTCAATATCTAATGGCTTTATACTATGCCATGCCTCTTTAAATATAGTTAAATCCTGTTTTTATCATCACAAAATCTATTTTCATAAGATTATTTAGTCCATTTCCACTAATACTATTATGATACAGTTGAAGTAAATACACCATATTACTAATACTTGATCCTTGTGCAAGTAATAGATAAATAGATAAAAAGACATGGATGAATGAACAAAAAATTGAACAGAGATTGAATTGATAAAAGTCTTAAGGTAAAGTTGTGTGATTAAGCAAAAGGAAGAAATTCAGAGGGAAGGAAAAGCAAAATATATTAACAAATTTGGCAGAGTAATAGTCTCCGAATATGCCTATGTCCTAATCTCCAAAACCTGTAAATGTGTTCCCTTACTTGGCAAAAGGGACTTTGCAGAAGTGACTAAGGTTACAGGACTTTGAGATGGGAAGATAATCCTGGATGATTCAGGTGGGCCTATTCTAATCACATGAGTTCTTAAGCAGATAATCTCTTAGCTACAGAACAAGATATACTGATGGAAGGAGGGTCAAAGAGGCAGGATGCTGCTGAATTTAAAGGAGAAGAAAGCGAGCCGTGAGTCCAGGAATGTGAGCTGCCTCTAGAATCTGGAAAAGGCAAGGAAAAGGATTCTCCCCTACAGACTCCAAAAAGGAACACCACTCTGCCAACACTTCAATTTTCACCCAACAAGATCTCTGGGATCTCTGACCCACAGAACTGTAGGAGAAAAATTTGTTTTAAGCCATGAAGTTTGTGGTAATTTGTTATAGCAATAATGGAAACTAATACAACTAATTAACTGTACAATATCTCTAAGTCTAAGCATTTTCTTGGAGATCTGCCATTTCTACTTCCATTATTCCTTCTGTATTTTTCTACAACTTTGTACCCTACCTGTTGGAGGAAGTCATAGATAGTACGTGACTACCTGTAGACCCTCAAGTTGAACCGAAGCAATCAGAGGCTCCTTATTCCTCCCATCCTTCAAATGTTCATTCTGCCCACTGTTTCCAAAGCAGCAGCTGTTTTCAAGGACGCACCCTTGAAAGAGCAATTTGTTATTGATATCATCTGGATGATTTATGTGCTTGAAGCTTATTAAGGTCACCATATAAATTTTTAAGATTCTGCCAGGCAAGTGCAAAGATCTACTCATCTTGCAGCCACCCAAGCCAAGTTTCATATGTAAGTTCCCTAGTTGGTTAAAGCTGTGACCTGCATATCCAGTGTCCTGCCCCTTTCTTTGGTCTCTCCTGTCCCTCCATGTCTAGAGGCCAGGTGGTGGTGGTGATTCAGTCACTAAGTCGTGCCCAACTCTTGTGACCCCATGGACTGTAGCCCACCAGGCTCCTGTATCCATGGTATTTCCCAGGCAAAAATCCTTGGAGTGGATTGCCATTTCCTCCTCCATGGGATCCTCCTGACCCAGGGATCTAACCCGATTCTCCTGCATCACAAGCAAATTCTTTACCACTGAGCCACCAGGGAAGCGTAGAGGGGCCAGATTCAGATTTAATTTGGTGAACTCCCTAGTTTGTGAACCAATACTACCCTCTTTCATGCAGATACTCTAGTTCTACAGTTAAAAAATATTGTCCTCTACTTTAATAATATCAGCAATAAACATTTTTTAAAAATCCAAACAAGATGATGGTTTCATTGTTACAGACTAGACAAGCCAGGTGTGATTCCCACAGAGCCACTATAAAGTGACCAAGAGAGAAGGGTCATCCTGATCCAGTGTAATTGGCCAGCATGGATCTCATCTGTGCTACTGGGGATAGAACAGGGTTCGGTATCAGTGGATCTGATACTTGTAGAAGCATTATAGCAGCCTTCATATGTAGCCTCCTAACTGTGCTTTTGGAGAAGGCAATGGCACCCCACTCCCGTACTCTTGCCTGGAAAATCCCATGGACAGAGGAGCCTGGTAGGCTGCAGTCCATGGGGTTGCTAAGGGTCGGACACGACTGAACGACTTCACTTTCACTTTTCACTTTCATGCATTGGAGAAGGAAATGGCAACCCACTCCATTGTTCTTGCCTGGAGAATCCCAGGGATGGGGGAGCCTGGTGGGCTGCTGTCTATGGGGTCGCACAGAGTCGGACACGACTTTAGTGACTTAGCAGCAGCAGCAGCAGCAACTGTGCTTTACTCACTTGTGTAAAATTATATTGTTGTTCAGTCATCCATGTCTGACTTTTTGAGATCCCATGGATACAGGTGACACTAATAGTTTTCATTTAGCTCTCTCCATTTCTCAAAGGTACATACATGTTTTAACTGACAAAAGTATTCCACAAACAGAAATTGCCAGGCCAAAGTCAACTAATAATAATAAACCTATAAAACCATGTAGAACTCATGTTGCTTCTTTAAAGATATAATTGATTGAAGTTGGTTTACAATGTTGTGTTGTATTGTTTCTTTCATACTATTCTCTCTGTTGAGCAAACCGACACATAATGCCAAATTCTTCACTCCCTCCAAGGGCTTTTTCAGGTCAGAGTGACCTACTCAAGAGCCACTGGCTCCCCATCCTCCACTTTCATGCCTCTGTACTCTAAGCAGTCAAGATAGACCAGGATGGTACTTCTGAACATACTGAAGGATGCCATGATGGCATTCATGCTTCTGATCATCCAGGCCATGTCACGGCTACATAAATTTTTGTATCTTT
Organism: Bison bison bison; assembly: GCF_000754665.1. NCBI lineage: Eukaryota > Metazoa > Chordata > Mammalia > Artiodactyla > Bovidae > Bison > Bison bison. The sequence goes on from NW_011494769.1 coordinate 3,959,658, forward strand.
TGAGCATTGCCCCCAAGTCACCTCCCATTACTTGAAGTTGATTTCAGGGAATACTGTGCACAAAAGATAGATCGTTAGCTTCAGCAGAAGACCCTGCTTCTCCAAAGCAGTGGCATTCCCAAATAACCTGACTTTGATGTTGCTGGTTCAACTCTTCTACTCTTCCAGCAAGTTATTTTGCTATAAACTGCCTTGCAGCCAAAAAAAAAAAAAACCCAATCCTGTTTGTTGTTGTTGCTATTTGTGACACATATCAAGCCCATGTTTGTGATCCATAAGAGGGCCTATAGCCAACTTTCACTGCTACACTGAACATCCTCTAAATTAACAATTAAACTGCACCCTTTTCCTAAGAGTTTGCCTAATAATAGATAAACTGTAGGCTCATAATGTTACCAATTATTAATCAGTAATACTCCAGCTTCCAGGACATCCTCAGACTTTACTTACCAGTTTCAGTGCCAGTTTTCAGACTGCTCCCCAAGATGCAAAAACAGCAATCTGACACTAGTCAAAGATTTCTAAAAGTCATGTTAAGGAAGAGTACAAGTTCCCAGCTTTCCCAGGAAAGATGATATTCAGCATTTATTAGTTTTCTAAGATAAGCTTTGGTTTCAGATTAGAGGTCTTAGGAGGCTTAGACAATGGATTCTAGAATTTGGTCTGGTACAATTCCTCCAGTTTGCAGATTCTAATAAATTGGTTAGGGGAAGCCCCAGAAACTAACAACAGGGTCACCTAAATGAAAAAGGGGATTTTTCTTTTTTTTTCTCACAGACTGCATAGCCCTATTCCAGAAATAAGAGGGAGGTTCAGACCTTATTAGTGTTTGTATTGAATTAAAGAAAAAGGGTTAGTAATAAACTATATGCTACTTATTTGCCTGGATCTGACAAATTGCTATAATGTTCAACTTTTGTGACTCCAATAGCTTTTTTGATGCACTAAAAAAAAGATAAATTGTTCCATAAAACACAAAAGCATACAGACAATCTATTGTACTAATGCAGAAAATTCTCACTCTTACCATTTATATAATGCTTCACTACCTAAGGCCTAATTTGAAAATATAAATAAATAAAAATGATGAGCAGTTCAGTTCAGTTCAGTCATTCAGTCATGTCCAACTCTTTGAGACTCCATGGATCACAGCACACCAGGCCTCTCTGTCCATGACCAACTCCCAGAGTTTACCCAAACTCATGTCCATTAAGAGATATTAAGAAGAGATGGCAAGAATACACAGAAGAACTGTACAAAAACGATCCTCACGATCCAGATAACCACGATGGTGTGATCACTCACCTAGAGCCAGACATCCTGGAATGTGAAGTCAAGTGGGTCTTAGGAAGCATCACTACGAACAAAGGTAATGGACGTGATGGAATGAGCAGTAACATCAGCTATTTGCTACAAAATGCATTCCTATCCCTTCATAATTGTTAACAAATGCAAATAAAAGGGCAGAGATTTGATTCACCCACAGGGCAGCTGAAGATGACCCTGTAGGTTTGTATCTCAAAGACCTGGTTTGACAGTTCAATGAGCTTTCCTACCTGAGGTTTCCTAATAATAAAAATTCAGGTTTAAAATGTATAGAATTTCATAGAATGGCCATACTATTTAGGAGGCATTTATGATTAAGATGTATTATATTTATGTTGAATTTATAAAACTCTCTTCAAATGTTATTCTCTTTTTGCAATTATTAAATCCAATATTCAATTCAGATCAGTCACTCAGTTGTGTCCGACTCTTTGTGACCCCATTAATTGCAGCAACCAGGCCTCCCTGTCCATCACCAACTCCCGGAGTTTACCCAAACTCATGTCCATCGAGTCGGTGATGCCATCCAACCATCTCATCCTCTGTTGTCCCCTTCTCCCCCTGCCCCCAATCCCTCCCAGCATCAGGGTCTTTTCCAATGAGTCAGCTCTTTGCATGAGGTGGCCAAAGTATTGGAGTTTCAGCTTCAACATCAGTCCTCCAAATGAACACCCAGGACTGATTTCCTTTAGGATGGACTAAATGGATCTCCTTGCAGTCCAAGGGACTCTCAAGAGTCTTCTCCAACACCACAGTTCAAAAGCATCAATTCTTCTGCGCTCAGCTTTCTTCACAGTCCAACTCTCACATCCGTACATGACCACTGGAAAAACCATAGCCTTGACTAGACCGACCCTTGTTGGCAAAGTAATATCTCTGCTTTTGAATATGCTATCTAGGTTGGTCATAACTTTCCTTCCAAGGAGTAAGCGTCTTTTAATCTCATGGCTGCAGTCACCATCTGCAGTGATTTTGGAGCCCCCAAAAATAAAGTCTGACACTGTTTCCACTGTTTCCCCAACTATTTGCCATGAAGTGATGGGACCAGATGCCATGATCTTAGTTTTCTGAATGTTGAGCTTTAAGCCAACTTTTTCACTCTCCTTTTTCACTTTCATCAAGAGGCTCTTTAGTTCTTCACTTTCTGCCGTAAGGGTGGTGTCATCTGCATATCTGAGGTTATTTATATTTCTCCCAGCAATCTTGACTATGCCAAAGCCTTTGACTGTGTGGATCACAATAAACTGTGGAAAATTCTGGAAGAGATGGGAATACCAGACCACCTGACCTGCCTCTTGAGAAACCTATATGCAGGTCAGGAAGCAACAGTTAGAACTGGACATGACAACAGACTGGTTCCAAATAGGAAAAGGAGTACGTCAAGGCTGTATATTGTCACCCTGCTTATTTAACTTATATACAGAGCACATCATGAGAAACACTGGGCTGGAAGAAGCACAAGTTGGATTCCAATATTGCCCTCTACAATAATAGTTGGCCAATTGTTAGCATAATAAAATTTAATCATGTTTTGGAAAACAACTCTATATTCTCAAATAAGACCAACCCTGAATGTAAGATCATCCTTTATATTTCTAACGTGTGTGTGTGTACTCACTCAGTCATGTCTGCCTCTTTGTGACCCTATGGACTGTAGCCCACCAGGTTCCTCTGTTCAGGGGATTCTCCAGGCAAGAATCCTGGAATGGGTTGCCATTCCCTTCTCCAAGGGATCTTCCCAACTCAAGGATCAAACCCAGGTCTCTTGCACTTCTGGCAGATTCTTTACTGTATACCAAAATCATTTGGGACCAAGTTTTATACATATATGGGCTTCCCTTGTGGCTCAGCTAGTAAAGAATCTGCCTGCAATGTGGGAGACCTGGGTTCGATCCCTGTGTTGGGAATAACCCTTGGAGAAGGGAAAGGTTACCCACTCCAGTATTCTGGCCTAAAGAATTTCATACACAGTATAGTCCATGGGTAGCAAAGAGTTGGACACAACTGAGTGACTTTCATTTTATACCTATGTATATATATATATAATATGAAACTTTTAGGGATATAAATGAAATTGTCAAATGTTTACTTATTTCACTTATAATTTAGATATACTTTCATGTTTAACTTGCCTATATGAAATACACTAATGGCACAGTTACTTCATTCATTCATGCAAAATATCACATACCTTATAGAGTAAGTTTATTTAAAGTTTTCACATGTGTCTTTAATTAACATCAGTTCATTGGTTAACACCAGGACTTCCCTGGTGGCTCAGACAGTAAAACGTCTGCCCAAAATGCAGAAGACCCAGGTTCGATCCCTGGGTCAGGCAGATCCCTGGAGAAGGAAATGGCAACCCACTCCAGTATCCTTGCCTGGAGAATCCCATGGAGGGAGGAGCCTGGTAGGCTACAGTCTACAGGGGTCGCAAAGAGTCGGACACGACTGAGCGACTTCACTTTCATTTTCTTTTTTTTTTTTTTTTAATCTTTTTAATTAATTTTATTTTATTTTTAAACTTTACATAATTGTATTAGTTTTGCCAAATATCAAAATGAATCCACCACAGGTCACTTTCAGGGCCATGGCATGAGTCCTCTGACCCAGCTCTCCAGTGTACTCTCTCCATTTACTTCTGTCTGGGTCTGTGAGATACAGGCCTATTTCAATCCATATAAAATACTGATGCTTGCTGCTTTATCCAAAGCATCTATTCACACTGAGACTGATTATTTCCCCTGTGAGTGTATATTCTTGATTTTTATGCTAAATTGCTATGTTTATTTAACAACAAACAACACTTGCATTTTTAATGTTTCATGAAATTATCACCAAATCTGTGTTAAATTTCTTTGTCCTCTTTTGGGACTATTGATTGAAGGAGTTTCAGGCTAACATGTGGTCTTCCACAAATAAGCGCTTACGTCCAAAGCGCAAGAACTAAGAAAACACCACAAAAAATGAAAGACTTTGCAAGAACTTGATTATAAAGTCTCTCTCTTTCCCTCCTCTCCCTCTCTCTCCCTTCCTCCCTGTTTTCATGTGTATAAAACATCTCATCCTTGTCTATGTGTACATAGGGGTAGTAATATCATCAGTTTTTCTAAACTAATTTACAGTTCTTTAGTATATTCAGCTTTTCTAAGGCCCTTCTTGGTAGGGCAAAATGGCAAGCCAGAATCGTTACCAGGGACTAAATCGACTGCAAGATTCAGAGGAATAAAGAAAAAATACTGCATTCAGCTGTGGATTCAGCTTGTTAACAAGTGAAGAGGACCAATGAAAACCACAGATAATCCTCAAACTTCATTTCAGCCATTAGTTTCAATCTTGTCCCCGGCTCCTTCGTTGACCAAAATTGCTGACAAGGAGTAAAGCGGGGCTGACTAGGACTTCTTGTCCTGCACACTTCTGGTAGAGGTGTTAATGACAGCGGTATGACCACAAGGCAGCTTACGCAAAGGAGAGAAGAGGCAGAAGAGTCAGGTAATCCTCCAGCTAAATGATAAGCCACTGATAATACCAGCTTCATCTCTGCTGCTGTCATCTATCCAGAGGCAGCAACCCTGTCTTTCTACTCATAAATACTAAACAATTAGAAAGACTTGGCATAAATGATGGGGTGTGGCTATTTTGTATTCAATTATTATCACTTGCCTTAAAAGGTTTTATTTAATTAGTCTTCTAGCAGAATGCATAGCAAGGTAGGTATCAATTGTTCACTTACATTACCAATTAATAGCGCAATAGAATGATCTGCTAACCAAAGACATTTTGTTCCTGTTGAAATTGTCTGAGCTAGCATAGATTTAATATCCTACTGAGCTTGCTTTATGCTTATTTGGAGGATATGCTGCATCCAAGCTGTGTTTATTATATATATATGGTGCCTGCATTATCAGGATTTATAGCAGACATCAAGAGATAAAAATTAAAGACTGTAACATATCCATTCATATTATAGTGCTTCAACAAAATTCAGCATAATTATGAAATTTATTAAGCAACTGAAAAAATACAGATGTACTGATAAAATTTGAGTTTTCTTCAAAATAAACCCAAGTTCCACACAATTCCATTTCTACCCCCTGTTAAAGTATTCTTAACCTGAAATTTAAATTTCCTTTAACAGAGTATTCCAGGCTTCAAAAACCCTAAAATACACTGAAATGTTTTCTTTCAATGACCAAAAGCTTGCTGAGAATATGGATAATGCCAGGAGTATGTAAACCCCCAAAACAACATCACTCAGTGAGCTCATGGAAAATCAAAAGTGAAACTGATTAGAAACAGGCAAAGTATAAAAGAAACCAACCAATTTAGTTTCATTACTCAAGCTGAGTGAAATGCAAAACATAAACAATGTAAGGAGATGCACGTCCTTTGTATTTTAGCAATTCTCAGATTTTTAATGATTCTGAGTTTTGTGGTACCTTGGAAGAAATCTTTTAATCTAAGATTCATCTTGACTTGGATGTCTATAACAATGGTACTGCTTAGAATAGTCCAATTAAAGTTTTCACATTTGGTAAGTTTGCATTATATAAAAGGCACACAATGGAAGATGGATCATTATCACTTTTCTTTCTTGAAACCAAAGTAGCGAATGTTCCATGGCACCAAAATTGCCCCCCTGACCCCTGAAAAAGCCCCAAACTTCTGAATATCAACCAAGTTAATTAAGTCCACATGGGGAGACAGGAACTCTGGGTACTTCTTACTTCTTAAAAGAAAATACATTGATTATAATCCACATATGTTACCTTCTTTTATTTTTATGTTTGTCCAACTATTTTTAACTATGTAAGTATTTGTTTTTATTGTTACACCCTCCAGATTGTACATTGTGTAAGCTGAAGGACTATGTCTGCTTTTAATTTTTCTCACTATTATATACCCAAATGCCTAGATCTCATGGTTAAAATATGGCAGAAAACTAAACTAGTATTAGCCTTGATTTATCTAAATATTGTTTCAGTTCCTCACATCTCCTGGCCAAATCAGCTTAGCAGTTAATTCACTAATGATATACTTCATCTCCAACATCATCATCATTCGCAAAATTCCCTTTAGAATCTAAAACAACCTTCTCTCTATCATGCAGCCCAGGATTTCTGGAAAGGGAGACCCATGTAGGACAGGTCATATTAAAAAGTCCATAATATTGCATATAAGCCATGCACAAGACTCAGCTTTAAAAGGTGCAAGTTGCTTCTGAGGTAGCTGCCCTCCAAAGCAGTCCCCGGATATCACTTTACCACAGCCACCGGTTCTCTACAAATAACCTCCCCATTACCAAATAAAATGTTCATTTGGGGTAAATCAATTTCACCATCTCATTTCACACATGAGTAATTTAAGTCAGGAAGAAATCTGGAGGACTTTCTTTACAACACTAAAGACCACCCATGACACCCATGACCCATGAATCTCAGACCACTCACTGTTCAACTCACAGAGGACGTTTCTGAAAAAGCTTAATCATGTCTGTCGCTGCTGCCTACAGTGATCCTCCAACTTAAGAAACTCACAAAATATCATGGAACCACTGAAGATCCAGCAGTAATACATAAAAAAAGAAAAAGTATTCTGATCAGTTAGTGAACAGAAAGTTCCACTTAACAGAGGGGTTTAATGGTATATGCTGTGTTCCAGACATTGCTTTAGCACATTGTATCTCTTCAACTGTGACTTCTACTCCTTTCTATCCCCCAGAACCAACTGCCAGGCCAGAAACAGCACTAATAGGTGATAAATAGGATTGTAAGAAAGAACAAAAGTTGAAATACAATGTCTTTGGAAACTGCTTCTAGATCTCTTCATTTTATGACTAAATTAGCATACTTTTATCAGATAGCTGTGAATATTACAACAAATATTTAATAATTATGGTTTCAAAATTGTCTTGCCTGTCATATTAAAACTCACAAAGTTCAAGGCTTACCTACAGAAAGATGTTGTCTGAAAAGGAAAAATTAGAGGACATAGATAAAAACCTTTTAAAACTTTATGTTGCTACCCTTTGAAAACCTCATATCTCCTCTTAAAAAATATTTAATGATACTTAAAGCCAGAGGTTTTTGCTCTAACTGCTACTTTATAGGCTGCCTTTGTGTTAAATAGCATGCTTTAAGAGTGATGTAACAATTGGATTTTGACTCCACTTATGGGGTCAGTCTCAGACTAGAAACTGGTTTTCCTCTGGGGAGGGACGTTCCAACATGCCTCTTACTTTGTACAGACTTCATTGTAATCTACTTCAAGGAGCCACATTGTCTGGCAAAAGTTGAAGGCAATGTCTGTGTCTGACTTCATTATCACCCTACCTCCGGTAGAGTGTTAAAAAAGTGGACTCCCCAAATTGGGGTTGTAGTTATACTTGAATCACAGCCCACTGATAAAATATCATCAGTTTGCTTCCTCCTTCATTCTAACCTGGGACGGTGTCATCTAAGAAGGTTCTGGGGGGTGGCGGGGGGCGGGGGTGGGGAATAACATGTATAGAAGGAAAGTTGTTGCAAAAAGTAGATTCCAGACCCTGCAGAGAAATACTGAACTGGATATCAAATGACATGGTGTGTGGCAGTGTGGATTAGCACTCTTTGAGGTCCCCAGATCTCAATCAGTTGGGATAAAGGGTGTCAAGTTAGCACCCGTCAGACCAAAGCAGAGTGTAAGACAGAGACAGTAGTTTCTTAGCGGTAAAGGAAGAGAATGTGTAAAAATTCTCAGGTATAATTTTAATGGCAAAGAAGAGAGAGGGGAAAAAATATCCCATGATATTTACCAGAATAATGATTTAAAATGCAAGCGACACATATTTGCCAATGTGCACATGTTTCTCACATGTGGAGAAACAGCAACATATCTGTTCAATAAAACATTCACAATATTAAATTATGGGGCTTTCCTGTTTTTAATTCAATGAAATTATGTAAATCTGCTAGGACTGCCATAATAAAAGGCCACAGAATGGGTGGCTTAAACTACAGAAATTTATTTCTCACAGTTCTGGAGGCTAAAAGCCCAAGATCAAGGCTTTGGCAGATTTGGTTTCTCCTCAGGCCTCGCTCCTTGGTTAATAGATGGCTGCCTTCCCACTGTGGCCTTACACGGCCTTTTCCCTGTGTGCAAGCCCCTGGGGTCTCTCCCTCTTCTCCTAAGAACACCAATTACAGCGCATTAAAGCCCTACCCTAACTGCTTCATTTTAACTTACATCTTTAAAGTCTTTACCTTCAAATAGGGTTACACATTGAGGTGCTGGATTTGAGATTTCAAAACTGAATTTTGTGGGGGATAGAGGTGGGTGGGAAGGAGACACAGTTCAATGCATAATTGAAATGTTTAGGACAAAATATAAATTTCAACTTTAAATTAAGATCCTCTTTTGTAGTTACCCAGGATACTAAATGGATGCATTTTAAACATTCATTCAGTAAATGTTTATTGAGCATCTACTATTCAAAAGGCATGCCATCCAGGTTCCACGATGGATATAAAATGAGTAACAGCAAACAGTCCCTTGCTGTACAAACGTTTATAATCTATCTTAACTAGGGGACACCCACCCCCAACATGAGTAGTTCTGTGATCAGTCTAATGAGCCTGTGTCACATTCATCAAAGGCTTTCTCCAGGTCACAAATGCTGCTCAAATATTAGGAAGAAAAAAGAGCTTCTCCAACTGAGTATTTTGTAGTTTATAAAGGAACCTCTTCGTGAACTACAAATGTAGTTTAATCTTTTAGGAAACTTTGCCCTATTTCATCATTTTGCCCAGAGCTGAACATTCATTCATTCATTTAAGTATTCTTTTTGTTGAATATTTATTGCATAACTACTATGTTTTAGGCACTGTACTTTTTAATGATGCCAATGCCATAAGTAACAAGTAAGTAAAATGCAAATACAGAGCAGTGTCATTGCACTAAAAACCCTCTGTGCTCTGCCTACTCATCCTTTTTTCCCCACAACCCCTGATGCTTTCCCCAGATCCCTTTCCTATCTCCATAGGTTTATCATTTTCCAAATGGCATATAATTGGAATCATATGGTTTCTAGCATTTATAGATTACTCTCTTTAACTTAGTCATTGTCAGTGTGTTAGTCACTCAATTGTGTCTGACTCTGCAACCCCACGGACTGTAGCCCACCAGACTCCTCTGTCCATGGGATTCTCCAGGCAAGAATACTGGAGTGTGTTGCCATTCCCTTTAACTTAATAGTATGCCTTTAAGTTTCCTCCATGCCTTTCCATAGCTTAATAGATGATTTCATCACTGAATAATATTCCATTGTCTGGATGCACCACAGTGTCTTTATCTACTAAAGATAGTTTGTACTAGCTAACTACTAAAAACCATCTTGGTTGCTTCCAACTTTGGTAATAAAGTTGCTATAAACATTTTTGTGCAGGTTTTTGTGAAGATGAAAGTGTTCAGCTCCAGTGAACAAATACCAAGGAGCCAAAGTGATGAATCATACAATAAGAGTATACCCAATTTTTGTAAGAACTTACCAAATTATCTTCTAAAGTGGCTTACCATTTTGTATTTCCACCAACAACATGAGAGTCCTGTGGTTCCACATCCTCACCAGTATCTAGTGTTATCAGTGTTTTGTATTTTGGCCATTTTAATAGGTGTATAAAAGTATCTTATTGCTGTTGTAATTTGTAATTCCCTAAAGATATATGATGTTGAACATCATTTTAACAGGCTTCTTCTCAATGTGCATATCTTCTTTGATGAAGTGTGTTTTCAGATATTTTTCCCTTTTTAAAATCAGGTTGTTCATTGTCTTATTGCTGAGTTTTAGTGGTCTTTATATATTTGTAGATAACAGTCCTTTAACAGCTGCTGCTGCTGCTGCTAAGTCGCCTCAGTCATGTCCGACTCTGTGCGACACGACGCACAGACGTCATAGATGCCATAGACACCAGCTCCCCCGTCCCTGGGATTCTCCAGGCAAGAACACTGGAGTGGGTTGCCATTTCCTTCTCCAATGCAGGAAAGTGAAAAGTGAAAGGGAAGTCGCTCAGTCATGCCCGACTCTTCTCGACCCTATGGACTGCAGCCCACCAGGCTTCTCTGTCCATGGGATTTTCAGGCAAGAGTACTGGAGTGGGGTGCCATTGCCTTCTCCGCCTTTAACAGCTATGTTTTTTCAGATATTCTTCCCCAGCCTGTGCCTTATTCGTTTGACAGCATCTTTTTCAGCACAGAAATTTTTAATTTTTAATGAAGTCTAGCTTATCAATTATTTCTTTCATGAATTGTGTCTTTGGTGTGTGTGTGTGTACATATATATATATATACTAAAATGAAAGTGCAGGTCACTCAATCGTGTCCGACTCTTTGCAACCCCATGGACTCTACAGTCCATGGAATTCTCCAGGCCAGAATACTGGAGTGGGTAGCCTTTCCCTTCTCCATGGGATCTTTCCAACCCAGGGATCAAACCCAGGTCTCCCGCATTGCAGGCAGATTCTTTACCAAGGGAAGCCCAAGAAAGTACTGGAGTGAGTAGCCTATTCTGTCTCCAGTGGATCTTCTCAACCCAGGAATCGAACTGGTGTTGCAGGCAGATTCTTTACCAACTGACCTATGATGGAAGCACTGATAGCTCATATGAATTTGTACAATGCCCAATGTCATAAAAGTTTTTCCCTTTGTTGTCTTCTAGGAGCTTTATAGTTTTGCATTTTACTCTTAGAGGTCTATAAACCATTTTCAGTTAATTTTCTGAAGGGTGTAAAATCTGTATTTAGATTCTTTTTTTGCATGTGTACATATAGTTGTTCCAGAACCATTTGTTGAAAAGACTGTCTTTGCTCCATTGTATTGCCTTCACTCTTGTCCAAGATTAGTTGACTATATTATGTGAGTCTATCTCTGGGTTTTCTATTCTGTTCCACTGATTTGTCTATTTTTTCATTACTACCATATTCTCTTGATTACTGTAGGTTTATAGCAAGTATTGAAGTTGAGTAGTGTCAGTTTTCTGACTTTGTTCATCTTCAATATTTTTGGCTATTCTGGGTCTTTTGACTCTCAGTATAAACTTTAGAATCAGTTTGTCGATATCCACAAAATAACTTGCTAGAATTTTGATTGGAATTCCATTGAATCTACATATCGAGTTTGGAAGAACTGATTTTTGGACAATATTGAGTTTTTCTGTCCATGAACATGAAATGTCTATTTCTTAGTTCTTTGGTTGTTTCATCAGAGTTTTATAGTTTCTCTCATATTGATCTTACACATGTTTTCTTAAAGTTATTTTAATTACATTACATCTAATGTAAATGGTGTTGGGTTTTTAATTTCCAGTGTCACTTGCTTCCCTGGTAGCTCAGATGGTAAAGAATCTGCCTGCAATGCAGGAGATCTAGGTTCAAACCCTGGGTTGGGAAGAGAAGGGAATGGCAACCCACTCCAGTATTCCTCCCTGGAGAATTCCATGGACAGAGGAGCTTGGTGGGCTGCAGTCTATGGGGTCACAAAGAGTCTGACATGACTGAGCGACTAAGCACAGCACAGCACACTGTTGGTATAAACGAACTTCAGAGATTTCCTGGAGTTTCCCCTCAGTCCTCCAGGCCTGTCCTCTGGCTTCATATGGCCTCACATGCCTATGTTTCATGAAACAGAGGAGAATTTTTTTCTGCTCCAATCTTATCACTACCTGAAACTTTATGCTACACAAAAGACATAGTACAGGGAAAGTGTAAAAACTATTACAAACCTTTCTCAGTTTCTAATATATAAAATTTCTGTATTTTAGCAGGGGTTAGAAAGATTGACACAAGTGTGTTGCTGTCACTCATTCATTTCCAAAATACTGTCTGCCTTAAAAATAAATAAATCAATGTATATGAGATTTCAACACAATCTTTGTGACATTTGTTAAGTCTCAGAAAGGACTTGCAAATAAAATGATAGCATAACCAACTTCTTTTGCTTTTGGTATAAGCTCTCATTCACTACAAAAATACAAATATTTTTAGAAACAGGAGGATATTAAGGCAAGGACAAGCCAGCTACAAACTGATCACAACATTTTTAAAAAATATCTTTAAAGTCATCAGAGAGACTTCTACTTACAAAAGGATGGAATAGAGATCATTTCCCCTATTTTTCCTGTTGCCTTCAACTAAAACCTTTAGACGACATATTGAAGAAGAAGAAGAAGACAACAATGACAACAGACTGGCATGGGATGTAAGACCTAAAAAACAGCACATTAATTAATTACCTGAGTTCTTTCGCCTCATATGTCTCATTCTAGGAGCTAAAAAACTGGAAAGCTGAAAATGTCAACTGGTCCAAGCTAACAAACAAAAAATTTCTAACAAAGCCTACTCTCTCCAGCAAGAAGACCAGGAACGGGGCAGTCTAGTAAGATAGAAAAGTTTGACAGATGCTTTACTCTTGCCAAACACTACTGGAAAAAACTATGGCCTCACTCCTAACCACACTGGCAAAGACTGAGTGGGCAACCTAGATTTCTACTCTGCCAGGCTACCAACACCTGCCAGGATGGTATCTGAGAAGATCATGCAGAGAGTCAGTCTTTTATCTCCACTGAACAAATATGTTGTTGTTGTTCAGTCACTAAGTCATGTCCAACTCTTTGTGATCCCATGGACTGCCGCACACCAGGCTTCCCTGTCCTTCACTATCTTCTGGAGTTTGCACAAACTCATGTCCAGTGAGTTGGTGATGTCATCCAACATCTCATCCTCAGTTGCCCCCTTCTCCTCCATGTGAGATCCTTCCAGTGGATACCATTTGGACACCCAGAACCTACAATCACTTCCATTCAGCAGTAAAGAAGTGCTTATTGCCATCCTTCTGAAGTAGAGCCAGAGGAAGTCTAATGAAGAATAAGAACTGTTACCACCAACCAGTTGTAACAAGACCATTTCCCAGCAGTACCAGTGGAGGACTAGTGAGGAGCTGGAAACCTCACTCCTAGCCAGCAATAATGAGGAGCCCTGTCCCAACATGTGTGTCCACAGAGGCTGAGTGAGGAACATGGACTTCTATTCCCATTTGCCAGTAGTGGGGCAATAGCTTCCATCTCCTATGTCATAGTGGTAATTGAAGAAGCCAGCTAAACCAGAAGGTGTAAGTCAATTTCACAGTGCTATAACATAATATCCAAAATACCCAGGTTTTAAAAATGTTTAAAAATCAGTTACTAAGCACCAGAAAAAAATCAACTTGAATAAAAAAGATAATAGTTGCAAGTATAGAGATAACAGAAATACTAAAATTATCTGACAAAGACATTTAAATCAGCGATCATATAAATGCTTCAGTAAACAACTATAAACACATGTGAAACAACTGAAAAGGAGAAAGTCTCAGCAAAGAAATAGACACTTTCAGCAAAGAATATAAAATATAATATGAGCCAAATGAAAAAGTTAAAACTAAAAAACAGAAAAACTAAAATTAAAAACTCAGTGGATGGGCTTACCAGAATAACAGAAGGGACAGAGGAAACAATCAGTAAACTTTAAGGTAGAATAGTAGATACTACCCAATCTGAACAATAGAGAGAAAAGAGACTAAAGAAAGTTAACTGAGACTCAATGATCTGTGGGATTGTCATAAAAGATCTAACAGTTTTGCCATTAGAATGTAAGAAAGAGCATAAAGAGAGCAGGCTGGAAAATATTTAAAGAAATAATGGCTGAAAGCTTCCCAAATTTTGCAAGAGACATAAACCTACAGATTCAGAAAGGTGAGCAAACTCCAAACAGGAGATAACCAAAGCAACGCATGTCAAGACACATTGTGGTTAAACATTTGAAAACTAAAAACAAAGAAATGTCTTGAGAGCATCAAGAGAAAAACAATATTTTACCTATAGAACAAAACGATTTTAACAGTAGCAGATTTCTCATCAGAAGCTATGGAAGCTGTAAGGAATTGGCATGACATTTATGGAAAAAAAAAAAAAGAATTCTCAATCAATAATTCTATTTGGATTAAAAATTGTCTTTTAGATAAAGTCTCAATCCATAATTCCATTTGGATAAAAATTTATCTTTCAAGATTAAAGAGGAATAAAAACATTCTCAGACAAAATAAAACTAAGAGAATTTGTCCTCAGTACATTACCTTAAAAGAATGGCTAAAGAAAATTTTCTAGAGAGAAAGGACATGATAAAAGAGGGAATCATGAAACATCAAAAAAAAGAAGAAAGAACAATGGGAAGAGTAAATATAGAGATAAATACAATGTACTATCCTTCTCCTGAGGTAAAGTCTAAATTATGCTTGATGATTGAAGTAAAAAATTATGATCATATCTGACATAGTTCTAAATGTACGTATTATAGAAAATATTTATGGTAAATATATTATTAATAAAAAAGAATAAAGAGCAAAAGGGAAGTAAGTTTCTACATGTTACTCAAATGGTAAAATGCTGACAGAAGTCGACTATGATGAGTGATGTATATACAATATAATACCCAGAACAACCGCTAAAAGAGCTATACAAAGAGACACTCTTAAAGTACTCCAGATAAATCAAAAAGAAATTCTAAAAAATATTTACATGACCCACAGAAAGGCAAGGGGAAAAAAAAAGCAACAAACTAAAGCCAAAAAAAAAAAAGTTTGACTTAAGATCTAGCATATCAAAAATTAAATTAAATACATGTGAACCAAATGATAACCCACTCCAGTATTCTTGCCTGGAGAATCCCATGAACAGAGGAGCCTGGTAGGCTACAGTCCATTGGGTCATAAAGAGTCAGACATGACTGACGTGACTTAGCAGCAGCAGCATGATAATTAAAAGACAGAGACTAGCATAATGAGTTATAAAAATTACTCAACTATATACTGTGTATAAGAGATGCACTTCAACGACAATAGAGTTGAAGGGCAGGCTGAAAGTCTAGGGATGAAAAAAGATATGTCATACAAATATTAATCAAAAGAAAGCCAGTGTGGCTATATTAATATCAGATAAAGTATACAAATATATTGCATAATAATGAGTCAATTCACCAAGAAGATATAGCAGTTCTAAAATATAGGCATCAGATAACAGTGACAAAATATGTGAAGCACAACGTACAGAACTGAAAGGAAAAAATAGACAAATCTATAGTTACCCTAGAAACTTCCCCACTCTTCTCTCAACAATGTATAGACTAACCTTCTGATACACACACACGGATATACACAAGCAAAGCATGTACACACACACACACACACACACACACACAGAGCCAGACACAGGCATGCAAAACCTGGGGAAGTATAAAGTCAGGATAGGAGAAATGAGAGAAATCCTCCAACAACTCTGAGTCTTATGATGAATGCAAGCAATGGCCTCCTACAGCAGAAAGAGCAATAACAGAGCTCAAATAGTTTCCGCATCTGATGTGTACATGTGCGGGACCTGCTAAAAAATTCAGGCAATGCGGGAAAACAAAGGATCATCCTCCAGGAACTCAAATCCAAAGCTCTGATAAAAGAAGTGTATTGAACTTGAACTTCAAATCATTTGAAGACTTCACTAAACTAAATCTAACTAAACAACATATGGCTGCAACTCTACTCAACTAAAAATGTATACTGACAGTACTTCCATGACAGAAGGGGCTAAACCTTCTCTTGGCACAAATATTTATTCAATCTTTACATTTATCTTATACAGATAGATAGCATTCAATCAAAAACTGAGCCATGCAAAGAAACAAGAAAATGTGACCCATCATTAAGAAAAGAAACAGTCAAAAGAATCAGACTCAGATATAGCCCAGATGTTGGAATGACCAGAGAGAGACTTTAAATACAATAAATATGTTAAAATATTTATTCATGAAAGGCACAGATGAGCAAACAGAAAATTTTGTATAGTTTTCCATATACAAAAGATCCAAGTGGAAATTCTAGAACTAAAAAGAATATCAATACAGGCTATCAGAATTATTTTCATTCATTCTTATTAACAGACAAGACACAGAGGAGGAAAAAATAAGTGAACTAAAAGACACGCTCATAGAAATGATTCAAACTGCAGAATAAAGAGAAACAAATTTTTTAAAAGATATAGTATCTGAAATGTGTGGAACAATATCAAATGATCTGTGTATGCATAATTGGAATTTCATATAAAGAAGGCAGGGAAAATGGGGCAAAAACTTTGTGAAGAGACAATAAAATTGAGAATATTGCATAATTGATAAACTATCACCCACAGTTCCAAGAAGTACATTTCTTGTATTTATCCAAAACAGGATGAATGCAAAGAAAACTGCACCTGTACACATCATAGTCAAAGTGCTGAAAGCTAAATATAATCTCAAAAGCAGCCTGAAGGGAAAAAAGTCACACTTTATGCACTGGCGGACAACAATCAGAATGAAGTATGACTGTTCATCAGAAACAATGGAGAACAGGAGAAAATGGAATGACATTTTTAAGTTCAGAAAGAAAAAACTGTCAGCCTTGATTCTATATCCAGTGAAAATATCCTTTATGAAGGGAAAAAAAAGAAATTTTCAGACAGACAGTCTGTAAGAATTCATCCCTAGCTGACCTGCACTACAAGAAATGTTAAAGGAAAAACTCACTCTGCATGAAGCAACAAAGAACACCTAGAAAGTCACATATATAGATAAATATAAAAGGTTTTTTAACTTATTCTGGTGCATATATACACATATATAATGTAAAATAGTTTACATATAAAATATATAATCTTATTAAATTATATTAAATATTAACATATTTAATATATTTGTATGATTATTTATATAATAATTTATATAATATAGTATATTTATATAATTGAATAATATATAAATATATATTAAAATTATAATTTTATAGTAAATATATTTTTAAATTCTATGTCTTTATGAGAAACAGGAGAGATAAAACTTTTAAAAAGCCCATTATCTCTTTAAAGCCAAAATCATAGCAATGCACTATGGGGTTTATAGCCTATGTCAAAATAAAATATAATGATAACAAGAGCACAATGAGCAGACATGGCCAGTATTTGGAAGTATATAAGTTTAAGGTTCTTGCACTGATTATAAAGAGATAGAATTTTTTTAATGTAGACTATGAAAAGTTAAAGATGAATATTTTAATCTCTATAATAATCACTAAAAAATAATACCAAGAGACATAACCTAAAAGTAGAGAATATCTACTACTAACATCTAAATATCAAATATACTCATTTCACCCAAAAGCAAGCATGAAAGGAGAAATAGATTAACAAAATCAGATAAGACAAAGAGAGAGTAAACATCAAGAGAGTAAATCAAAATTCACACATGTCAATAATTATGTTGAATATAAATGGACTACTTACTAAAATTAAAAGGCAAAGATTATCAGACTGAAAAACAAAAACAAAGCTTAACTACATGCTGTTTACTAGAATATACTTAAAAGATTAAGGCACAGACAGATTGATAGTGAAAGGATGAAAAATCTATAGTATACAAACACTAAGCCTAAAAAAAATAACGTGGTACATTTTTGTCAGCTAAAGGAGACTTTGAGAAGAAAATTACTACCAGATAAAGAAGGAAATTTAATGATAGTAGAAACATCAATTCATCAAGATATCATAACAATCTTAAATATCTGGGAACCCAATAACTAAGCTTCCAAATATGTGAATCAAAAATGGAGTAAATAAAGAAACAGATCCTCCACTGTTGTAGATATAATACCCCTCTCTTGGCAATCAACAAAACAAGCAGAAAAATTAGAAAGCATATGGAAAATTTGAACAACGATATCAACAACTTGGCCTGATATGGTTTCATAGACCACTATAACCCACAACAGAGGAACACACATTCTTCCCAAGTGCAATGGACCATTCACCAAGATAGTCCATAGCTGATCCAGTAAGCAAATCTTAGTGAATTGTAAAGGATCAAAATGATAGAGTATGTTCTGTGATCAGAACAGTATTTGATTAGAACTCAGTAACAATAAGATAGCTAAAATCTCCAAATATTTCAAAATTAGACAACAGACTTCTGAATAACCCATGGATCAAAGAAGAAATCGCAAGTGAAATTAGAAACCTACTAAGCCTAACTCATCTTTAGTTTTCCACAGGAATGAGATTATCAGATCATTTCAGAAAGGTTTTAATGAGTGGAACGAAAAGAAAAACTTAGCTGCACCTAAAGAAGAAGATCACTGAACATAGAATACTGTTACTTACTGGCTGTGGAACTTCTTAGAACCTCTTAGAGAATGCATGTTCATTTGAAAATAGGAATAATAACACTTGAATGTGACATCTTTGCAAAGTTTAAATGCAGGGCTTGCAAAAAGCACCTACCATGCCAAGGTTCATCCTTCAGATGCTCAACAAATGTTGGTTGAATGAAAAAGTACATTGGAGCAATCAAGCACAATATCCATATATCTGCCTAGAATTCAACCTAGCAAGAGAAAGAAAGAAATCATATTTTAGCTACATCTGCAGATTTCGAGTCATACCTAACTAGCCCATAAGAGAATTCTTTAAAAATAAATTTTTTAAGATATCTCTTTGGGGGAACTAGGAGTTGAGGAAATAAGGTATGTGTTCATATTCTTCCACTCTGTCTCTTAACTAAACCAATGCATTCTAGCTTCTTAAACAAATAGTATTTCCACTTCATTGCTATTTACAGCCATAGCCTAAAGCACAAAGATCAGACTCAGCATCTGATTAAACTAAGTTTTATAAAGAATGACAAAATAATTGGTAAAAACATTTCAGCTCCGGTATGTAAAATAGAAAAAAACAAAGTAGCAAACGTTCAAAGCACAATGGTTTTGGGGGAACAACACTGTCTTTTCTCTTTTGCATTTCTCTGGGATTCCTATCTTGGCTGGGTGACAAAAACCTGTCCATCAGCTACAAGTCTGAGCCTATCAGCCTTACAAATCAGAGTTAATAAAAGTCAATCAGTGATGGTTTAACTTGCTTGCTACTGCCTGAAGTAGGATTCAGCCCCAGTGTCTGTCACCTACTTAGAAAACACTTTCTATGGCCGCCCATAAATTTTAAAAATTTACTCATCTATATTTCTATAGATAGGAAAAAGTGATTCTATAAACATGTACCAAGCCAAAGCAGGTGTCCATGAACCCCCTACAGGTAAAGGCCCAGAAATAAACATAATCCTCCACAGTAAAAAATACATAGAAAGATGCAGTTTTCTTGAACCAAAACAAACAAGCAAAAAACCCCCTCAGCCTCTTTAGAGTTTTATCCTGTACAAACATGTTTTTCAATATGAAAGGTATATGTCATAATTACCTTTACATATATGTTGGATTGTTACTTTTTCAATGAATTAAATATGTATCGATACAGTAGCTGCCTAAATCCTTATGACAACCCACCAAGATTATATTAGACCTAAAATTCACAAACTAGTAGAGCTGACATTTGCTCCTGTCAGGTCTGAGTCTTCGTCTACATCAACAACAGCAGAATTTTCTGCCTTTACTAAGCTATCTATTCTACGGCCACAGACATGCATAGCCAGGTAACTCTCAGAGGGACCAAGTAAGAGAGAGCTGGGAGGAAGCCTGAATGTAAAAGTGGCTGTTATGACAAATATTAATCAGAGACAAGTTCTCATCTAACCACAAATCCCATAGTTTTTGAGTCAAATTTAAAATTCAGAGGTCATGTCAAACAGAATCAAGCTACAATACAACATGTGCTCATTCATTCATTCAACAATTAGTTGCTGAATGACAGCTGTGTACCATTTATGTCTGTGCTTTTAACAGTATAATGTGAGTCACATACAAAATTTAAAATTTTCTAATAGCCACATTTCTAAAAGCAAAAAGAAAGGAGTAAAACTAATTCTAATAATATATTTTATTTAATTGAATATATCCATGATTTATCATGGATAAACCAATCATTTATCACGATTTATCATGTCATTTATATGCAACCCATATAAATATTTATTAAAGAGGTTGTTTACATCACAGTTCGTACCAGCCACATTTCAGGTGCTCATAGTCACATGTGGCTGTGCTACCATATTGAGCAGAGCAGTCCTGAACGCTTATGGGTATAGCAGTGAACAAAAAAAATATTTGCCTTTGTAGAGATTAACCCTTGTGGGGAGAATAGACAGTAAACAAATAAATAGGAAATGTCAGGTTGTTAACATGGCCTAAAAGGCCATATGTGATCTGCCCCAGTCACCTCTCCAAACTCATCATCATCACCATCTCCCACTGTTCCGCTGCACCCACTGGACTGCGGGTCTAGTACCCACCCTCCTGTCTGTGAATAAGCCTGCCAAGCACACACCACCTCAGGATATTTCCATTCACCTGGAACATTCTTTCCCAAGACATTTGAAAAATTTAAAGAACAAACTATTAATATATAATATTAAACATCTATTGAGTGAGTGCTTACTATATACATTATATACATTTTCTCAATAAACTGCCAATAAAATACACATTTTATACATAAGGAAACTGTACTTCACATTTATTGAGCATATATAGCTAGTTGTTATTCAGCCACTAAGTCATGTCCAACTCTTTGTGACCCTATGGACTGCAGCACGCCATTGATAGGCAAAATAATGTCTCTGCTTTTTATTTATTTTTATTAATATGTCTGTGCTAAATCACTTTAACATCATACCTTTATTTATTCTCACATTTTTTTAATTTATTTTAATTGGAGGCTAATTACTTTACAATGTTGTAGTGGTTTTAATATGCTGTCTAGGTTGGCCATCGGAGAAGGCCATGGCACCCCACTCCAGTACTCTTGCCTGGAAAATCCTATGGACGGAGGAGCCTGGTGGGCTACAGTTCATGGGGTCACTAAGAGTCGGACACGACTGAGCGAGTTCAGTTTCACTTTTCACTTTCATGCATTGGAGAAGGAAATGGCAACCCACTCCAGTGTTCTTGCCTGGAGAATCCCAGGGACGGGGGAGCCTGGTGGGCTGCTGTCTATGGGGTCGTACAGAGTCGGACACGACTGAGCGCTGAG